>NW_027464593.1:6122500-6470000 GCF_043290135.1 Rhipicephalus microplus
TACAAACTTTAGCAACGAGCATCGACACCTTTTTTGCGGCACTTCGATAGTGTTTGCCCACGAAGTAGCAAACGTCACTAACTGTCTCACGTCAGAACTAGTGGATACCGCAGACACGTCAATGACTAATATTGACATCAATCCTGATCTGTCCACCTCTAACCAGACTGCTCTGCAAGCGCTCTTGTTTGAGTTCAGGTCTTGCTTCGCAAGTTGCTCAAAGATCCGCCAGACGTCTATCACTCAACACAGGATCATCACGTACGAGGACGCGCACCCGATACACCAAAACCCCTACCGCGTGTCGGCTAAAGAACGTGAAGCAATACGTACGCAAGTCGGCGAGATGCTTGGCGATGGCGTTATTGAACCATCCAACAGCCCGTGGTCATCTCCTGTCGTACTTGTCAAAAAGGACTGGTCGCTACGCTTCTGCGTTGACTACCGAAAGCTTAACAATGTGACCAAAAAGGATGTGTACCCGCTGCCGCGTATCGACGATTCGCTGGATAGACTTCGGCGTGCCCATCATTTCACTTCTCTCGATCTCAAAAGCGGGTACTGGCAAATCGAGGTAGATCAGCGAGACCGGGAAAAAACAGCCTTCGTGGCTCCAGACTGCCTATACCAATTTTGAGTGCCCCCTTTTGGCTTGTGTTCAGCGCCGGCAACTTTCCAGCGAATGATGGAGACTGGGCTCAAGTGGCAGACTTATCTTGTCTATCTTGATGATGTGGTGGTCTTCTCTGCCACGTTCGAGCAACACCTTCACCGCCTGCGCAGCGTGCTGGAGGCTATCCGATCAGCGGACCTCACACTAAAGCCATAGAAGTGCCACTTTGGCTATAAGGAACTCAAATTTCTTGGACATGTAGTTAGCGCCGAAGGAGTCTGGCCTGATTCGGACAAGCTTGCCGCTGTTGCCGAATTACCAGCTCCTGTCGATAAGAAAGCCGTCCGGCGCTTCCTTTGTTTGTGCGCCTACTATAGCTGGTTCATTCACAGCTTTTCACAGATAGCAGAACCTTTGACTCATCTCACAAGGGATGACACGCTGTTTGTCTGGGAAAACGAGCAACAAGCAACTTTTGATGAGCTGCGACAGCGCATGCAATCAGCGCCCATTCTCGCTCATTTCGAGGATGATGCTGACATGGAGGTTCATACTGATGCTAGTAACGTTGGGCTCGGTGCAGTGCTTGTTCAGCGTCAAGAGGACATCGAAAGAGTGATAGTCTACGCCAGCCTCTCTCTAACCCCTGCCGAGGTGACTTATTCCACTACGAAGAAAGAGTGCATCTGCAGTCGTGTGGGCAATCACCAAGTTTCGCCCGTACCTTTATGGTCGTCCTTTCAAGATAGTGACAAACCACAACTCCTTCTGTTGGTTTGCAAGCCTGCGCGGCCCTTCAGGACGGCTAGCATGGTGGAGCTTGTGGCTGCAGGAATTTGACGTCACCATCGTCCATAAGTCCGGCCATAAGCATGAAGACGCTGACACACTGTCATGCGCACCCCTTCATGTCATCAGTCAGAAAGCAGAGGAAGACGAAAGCTTCCTGGGCATCATTAGCTCATCAGACTTGAGCAAACGGCAGCGAGATGACGCAGAGGTTCATCCACTCATCGATCATTTAAAGGGCCAGGGCGCAACCATATCACGTCATTTATCCCGCTCATTGACATCGTTCTGCCTTTGAGACAGTGTGCTGTACAAGAAGAACGCTTGTTCGAACAACCGTGCTTACCTCCTGGTGGTTCCTCGGGACATGCGAGACGACGTCCTCTTCGCTTTCCATAACGAACCCACATCCAGTCATCTGGGCTACTCATGGACACTTGCCAGAGTTAGCGAGAGGTACTATTGTCCAGGACTTTCGGCAAGCGTCAAGAAGTACGTCAAGAGCTGTCGGGAATGTCAATGCCGAAAGCAACCATCTGTTAAGCCAGCTGGTTTGCTTCAGCCCATTGAAGCACCTTGCACGTCGTTCGACCAAGTTGGCATGGACATTCTTGGGCCATTTCCCCTGTCTGCGGACAGCAACAAATGGGTGATCGTAGGGACCGACTATTTGACATGTTACGCTGAGACGCAGGCGATCCCACGAGCCATGTCTTCTGAGGCAGCACAATTTTTTATGCGCCACATCGTGTTACGACACTGTGCTCCTTCCAGCATAATAAAGGACAGAGGGACGGCATTCACGGTACAGCTTATGGACGAAGTTTTCAAACTGAGCAACACCAGACACCGAAAGACAACTGCGTACCACTTACAAACCAACGGACTTACCGAGCGACTGAATAAGACCCTCGCAGACATTATCTCAATGTACATCGACGTACAGCACAAAACATCGGACTGGATCTTGCCTTACGTGACCTTCGCATATAATGCCGCCGTGCAAAAGACCATGCCATTCACGCCATTTCGGCTTCTGTACGGTCGTGAAGTGCAGACCATGCTGGACTCTATGCTACTGTGTCAAGACGAAGACGAGTTGGCAACTGACGCCGAAGAATTGGCAGAGCGTGCTGAGAAAGCCCAGCAGCTCACGCGACTGCACATCGGCCAGCAACAGCAGGCAGACGCAAGACGCTATAACACCCGCCACAGAGAAGTGTTTTGCAACCCTGGAGACCAAGTTTGGGTGTGGACGCCCGTCCGCCGCCATGGCCTTAGTGAAAAGTTACTGAGCCGCTACTTTGGCCCATATAAAGTGTTGCACCGTGTCGGTGTTGTGAACTACCAAGTGGTTCCGGATTCAACACTGCAGGTACGGAGCAGGACACGACCGAGGCTGGACGTGGCTCATGTGTTGAGCATGAAATCATTTATTGCGCGTTGTTCGTAACTTCTTTACCGTACACCGTTATTTTTGTTTTTTAATTTATTTTGTGAACTTGCTTCTTCGTTCATTGACTTTTCCTCTATTGGCGCACTATTTAATTTCTACTGTCACTTTATCCCAATTTCCAATCTCTTTTTTTTTGCACTTGCCTATGCTGAAGCATCGGGGTGGTGCTATCTACTTTTCTTTCCCTCTTTTGGGACTTTTTTTTTTCTTTTCTAAAGGGGGGATAATGCCACCCGCATATAGTGGGTCGACGGCAAGGGACACTGCCACTCACATGTAGTGGGTCGACAGCAAGAACGGCTCTCAATCTGGAGGAAAGAAGATGGCGTACTTTCTTCTCTGCACGAGAGTCAGCCACGACTGACGCATCTTCCTAGAGCTAGCTACTCAGTGGTTTAATACGGGGGGGGGTATTAAACCCAGCACTTGTGATTCATCATATGAAAATTCAGAAAACAGCAGCAAGGCATTGCATAACTACTGTTGGCTAGCTTTTCTTAGCTGAATGAAAGTTAACAACTTGTCATACTGAAAGTGACTACTTACGCACGTTTAAGAAACTATGGGTGAAAGTTCTGTAAAAGGGTAATTGTACCAAAGGTTGTTTATGAAGAAAATGTAATTGTAGCCATGTTTTTGGCGTCTTCTCCAGTGATGTTACTATATTTGGATGAATTCAAGTTATTTAAAGCTTTTATCATGCAGGGGATGATTCAGGGTGTTAATTAGGTTTTTAATGGACAATGTGATCCTTGAAGCTTCGCAGGTATATCCTTGAGTCCTTGAAAGCCCTTGAATTTTTGTCATGTAAGCGAGCATGAAATCTGCCTGAACAGTCGAAATGTCTAATCTGTATCAAATTTTTTGTGCATATTTTTTAAAGAGCATGACTAAAATACTGAGCCAGCACTGCTTCTCGGCATGGGGATAATGTAGGGGAGCGAGCTACTGCTCGGAACTGTACCCGCAGCTAGGAAAGTCAACGCACTGATACCAGAAAAGCTATATTAAGCGCCATTCAATTTAAATAATCATTTTCGAAGTTGCCAACAGAATACTTGCAGTCAGAACCTAAAACTAAGTCTAGGCACTCATTCTGCAAGTTCTCTGCAAGTTCTCTAGATGCTCAGGTGTCACGGCGCCGACGCCGGACAGGCAGTCATGCAGCTCGCCATCCTTGGAGCAGTTGAGTGCATCGGAAATCATTCATTCTGCACACCTTGAACACACGCACGACTGTATTGGTGGTGACAGCAGCGCTAGCCTTACAGACAAAGTCGAGGGCATCCTGCTGCAACGGCTTTTGCAGCTTGCCTTTCGGTGTTTTTCCTCCTTTCCTCATAAACATCTCCCACTCCGCAAGGGTGTCTGCGCAAGTAGGCGTTTAGTGTCTAGCGACACCACGGACCCGAGCTAACAGGGGGGGTTTCGACTTCCTTTCACGCCTAGCTGTGCGTGGCTTTGCTGCGTCCGGGGAAAAGGGAATCCGGGTGGTTGAGCCGACACCGGGTGATTGGGCCTCTAAGGATCCCCGGCAGAGGCAACACACCCCTTTGGCCCCGGCTTCACGTAGACGGCACCCCTGGGCTGACCCATCCAGGGAAAATCGGCAGTCGCCTTTTCCTGTCTCTCTCTCTCCCTCCTGATCTTCGTCTTTTCTCTCTTCCAATCTTTCCTGTCATCTCCTCACTTCTCTTAACTTCCATCTTCCAGGCGGCAAGGGTTAACCTTGTGTATGTGCCCTCTCTTGGTCACATATCATTGGGTTGTACTGGCTTTCTAAAGCTGGCACTGGCATGCCTTTATAATTGTGCTGCCGCGTCCCCATGTTGGGCTTGATGGTGGGCGGCTGGCATGGCTGCCGAATTTATATATACTTTATGGCCTCTTTTTCATTTCCTAAACTGTCAGATTGCCATCCTCCTAAGAGGGGGTGCACCCAAGCAACACTGAATGTATTCATAAAGCCAAAAGAAATTTTTTCGCGCTTTCATGTGATCCACTGTGAAACACAAGAAAAAAAACGCAAGAACCATCTCTCCGTTTGTCTTTCCGAATCCCTCACCAGTACCCTTGGTCCAGGGTATCAGGCTTCACGCATGGCTAGTGGGGACGTTCTCTCGAAGTCCAAAGCAAGATACAGTATGAAAACCTGAAAAAACTCGCCTCTTTCGGAACCACACCTGTATCTATCGCACCACACCTTTCCATGAACAGTTCCCGAGGCGTAGTGTCTGATGAAGACCTAATTAACCTGACAGAGAGTGAGCTCTTCGAGGGCTGGAACGAAGAGCATGTAACGCATGTACATAGAATTAAGATTAGGCGTGATAACAAAGAAACCCCAACAAAGCACCTCATTCTTACATTTTGCGCAAGCACACTTCCAGAATATATCTAAACAGGCTACTTGAAGTTAAAAGGTCCGACCCTACATCCCCAACCTCCGACATTGTTTTAATGGCCAGCGATTCTCAGAGCTGCCACGGCCATCAAACCAGTGCAAAGTGTAGTTCGCACGAACACGCTACAGACAAGTGTGAAGAAGCAACTACCCACTGCGTGATCTGTGATGGTGGACACCATGCTTACTCTCGCACATGCCCTACATGGAAACATGAAAAAGAAGTACTTACACTGAAGATAAATGAAAACATCTCGTTTAGGGAGGCGCGCAAGCATCTACTAATGCAGTGTCCTTCGTTCGAGGAGGTGGCACGAAAGGAGGCAGTGCCACCGAAATTTGCGGCGCCCGCACGTACTACACAAATTGGACGAGCAGGAGCACGATTGATCCCTTCAGCAGAAATAGCACAGGCTCTTCCGCCACCTAAAGGTTTGCAGGCCTCCGGACCTGAAGCCCCGGCCTTCTGTCTTGACAGATAGCCCTAAGACTTCCATGCCCGCACGTGTGAATCGCAATCGCAAGCGGGCATACAGCACCTCGTTTGAGGTGATGGACACAACCGCAAGTCCAGCGGTGTCTTCGGCACCAAAGGACAGGTGTGGCTCTTTAGAGCGCGCCAGAAAGGCAAAAACCATCATCACAGGGCCTGACAAGGGTTCCCAACTTAACGCAATATTTCTCTAGTACATACAGCACTCATTTACACTCGTAATGGATACACAAATAGTACAATAGAACATCAGAGGACTGCTTAGAAACCTCGATGATATCCAGGAACTCTTACACAAACATTCCCCAAAAGTATTGTGTGTGCAAGAGACGCACTTAAATTCCAGGAACACCAGTTTTCTACGACAATATGTAATGTTCAGAAAGGACCGCAATGATGCTGTAGCGTCATCTGGTGGTGTGGCCTCATAGTTGACCAGAGCGCAGCATGTACACTTCTACCTCTACAAACATCCCTTGAGGCAGTGGCTGTTCGAGCAGTTCTTTTGAACAAACTTGTCGCCATCTGCTTTCTTTACATACTTCCACAGTACCGTCTCGAAAAACACCAGTTCCCAGTCGCTGATAGATGAACTACCGGAACCTTATGTGGTTCTTGGCGACTTGAATGCACATAATGGTTTATCGGCCGACTCTCGCTGCGATACATGAGGTCGCCTAATCGAACAGTTCCTCTTTTCTTCGGGTGCATGTCTGTTGAATATGAAAGAGCCAACATACTTTAGCCTCGCCGACAAAACCTACTCATGTATAGATCTCAGCATTTTGTCCCTATCGCTTGTACCCCTGCTTCAATGGAAAATGATCAAGAATCCTTTCGGAAGTGACCACTTTCTGATCATTTTAAGTACACCCCTAGACAAAGGTCCTCCACATGTCCCCAGATGGCAGACAGACAAAGCGAATTGTGAAAAGTTCAGAGAAGCTACTCGCTTAAGTTGGTCGGAGATATGTCAAGTACAGATGCAGCTGTAGACTTTTTGACTGCACTTCTTATTGATTCTGCAACAAAGTGTATCCCACAAACAGGGCGGTCCATCAGGCGACATGCCCCTTGGTGGAACACTGAGTGTCGGAATGCACGTAGAAAGCAAAGTAAAGCATGGAAGCTGCTTCGACACTCTCCAACAGTGGAAAATCTTACAAATTTTAAAAACATAAAGTCTCAAGGCAGGAGAAGGCGACAACAGGTTAGAAGGGAAAGTTGGCACAACTTTATATCGGGTATCAATTCATATACACAGGAGGCTAAAGTCTGGAACATAGTTAGGAGAATAGCAGGAAGACAAGCACATTCACGCCCTCTCGTAAACACTCAAGATAACAGCTTGAAAGATCAAGCAAACTTCCTTGGCTCACAGTTCGAACAAGTGTCCAGCTCGTTGCACTATAGTGAAGCCTTCCAAAGAAACAAAACAAGAATTGAGAAGCAGAAACTAGAACACACATGTACAAAACACGGAGCATACAACCAAGTCTTCGGCTTAGCTGAGCTACAAACATCACTAAACTCCGGCAGTCATTCCTTGCCAGGTACTGATCGTGTGGTGTACGAAATGTTGAAAAACCTACCCTTTTGCTTGTACAATGCTATCTGGTTTTCTGGTGCTATTCCTATTTCCTGGAAAGAGGCTCTAATTATTCCCATTTTAAAAGAGGGAAAGGGTCCTTCCTCATTTTCTAGTTATAGGCCAATTGCACTTACAAGCTGCCTTTGTAAACTTTTCGAAAAAATTATAAACCGTTGACTTTTACATTTCCTTGAAACGCACAATCTGCTCGACCCATTCCAATGTGGGTTTCGATAGGGTAGATCTACCACCGACCATCTGGTGCGTATCGAGGCGGATATCCGAGACGCTTTCATCTACAAACAATACCTCCTCTCTGTGTTCCTCAATATCGAGAAGGCTTACGACACAACATGGCATTTTGGCATATTAAGAGACTTGTCTCACCTGGGTGTGCGCGGTAGAATGCTTTCCTTAATCGAGAGCTACTTGTCCAATCGGACATTCCGTGTCCGTGTGGGCAGTGTTTTCTCCCAAACATTTGTCCAAGAAACGGGAGTACCGCAAGGTGATGTACTTAGCTGTACACTTTTTATTATCAAAATGAATTCCTTGCGCCTGTCCATCACCCGCAATATGTTCTATTGTACATATGTTGATGTCCATATTGGCTTTAAGTCATGCAACCTGGCAATGTGTGAACGGCAGGATCAGCTAGGTTTAAACAAGGTCTCCAAATGGGCAGAGGAAAACGGATTCTGACTGCTTACATAGAACAAGCGGTGTTACAAAATCTAGTGAAAACCATAGTCACAGGCTAGTTGGGAATCCAATGAAAAGTTCCTCGCTATGCTTAGATAAGTAAAAAGCATCACGTGCATAGTCATTTTTGTTGATCCATGGAATTTCACTGAAAGTACAACGAAAGGCACCACAGCCCCCTTCTCCCCCTAAAAAAAAAAAAAGATAATTCATTTTCAATGCAAGCATATAGAAACAGTAGTTCAAAAAAGTAATAGTAGCAATTTACAATTATGCTATATCAATGTAAACATAAAATTACTGGTCAAGAAACATAATGTTGCAGAGTTTCTGCGAAATTCAAAGGCCACACACAACAGATAAAGGTAGTACATCCCATATGTTCTTAATACAGAGCTCTGTTTAGGCAAAAAAAAAGTTTTTTTTTTTTAGCAAACATGAACGATTGTTTGGGAGAATGAGTAGACGAACTGGTGAACCAGCTGAAGAACACTGGGTACCCAAACCTACCCTACAGAGAATACTGTCCTATTCAAGACGACACAACGCTACTGATGCTTAGTGATGAATTAGTTCCCAACGGAATCTTGAATGCCCTTAACTCTTTTATTTACAGGACTCTCATCTTTGGTTACCTGGGGTGACTGCAGTGCTGGAAAGAGTTAAAAGGGTTCAAGGGCTTTCCAGTAAATTGTTTCATTTTGGCTGTGACTACAATGACATTTACCAATTAAGTTAACAAATAGTGCCTGCGTGAAAGTGTGTTTTTATCCTTTTGCTACTTTTAGTGGCACCGTTTCAAAGAAGTGAATGCTCTTCAACTGGCCTGTAGGTCAGGTGTTCGTTCCTGCCATTATTTGAGCACTTTTGTTGGCATCTATTTGTGTTAAATTATTCTGCTAATTTTCTTGGCTCAGCCTACAAGAAAAATTTCATCCGCATGTAATTTTTTCCCACTGTATTGCAGCCTTGTTTTCCAGCTGAAGAGAAATTCTACCTGATTTATGTTAAAGTACATGAAGGTTATATATATCCTATTGGTTTGTGCATAAGTGTGGAACATTTGTTATATGTTGCTACTAGGCATGTGTAAATAGTAAATTTTGGATTCAAAGTGAGCTCGTTTGGTCTAATAATCTCGAAACTAAATGTATAGATCATATTTTCTATAGAAAAATGGGCATATCTGTCAGGACCTAACTAAGCTTTACATTGTGTTCTAAAATTGAAACAAGGCCATGTGTAACTTAGAATAGGGGCAGGATTTCTCTTTCGGAAGAATGCAAGTAATGAGCTGTAAAATACATCACATTTTAGAAGTCACTACATTTAGAGCATATAAACCACTGTAACAAACTCGTAACGTTAAAAAAAAAAAAAAGATGGCTCGATTTAGGGGCAGTATGTTCATTCAACCTTGAAGTGCGGCTTTGTGGCACTGCAGAATTCTTCTGGGTGGGTGTATCTGCGATATAGCACTCCTATACTGCAGTGAAGCTATCTTTTAGGCACAGTTCATTTGGAATATTTCGAAATGTATAGCTGAAATGGATTCGCCTTGGAATATTTGAAGAGCCCGAATATTTGCGCATGCCTAATTTTTACCTTGTTTGCTCTGGAAGCAAAACAACTACTGCCAAGCACTTGATGCATCAAAATATTTCATTTTACAGGGGATGGCACATAATAAAACTTGCATTTTTTTTTACTGAATTTAGGATGAAGTTTATTGAACAGTGAAAAACTTCACTTAAAATACTGCTGTTGTCATAAGAGATGGTTTTTTATGCTTGGAACCCTTAAAAATGTAGTTTTTTTTTGTAAAATACTGCTGTTGTCATAAGAGATGGTTATTTATGCTTGGAACCCTTAAAAATGTTATTCTTTTTTTTTTGTTTACAGGCTACCCAACTGTTCGGGGCTACGCAACAACAAGTTTCACGCAGTTTTTTATTGCTTGGAAGCTGTTCTTTGCAGCCTTTGATGTTTCCGTAATATTGATGTGATAAGCTGATCTTATTGGGATGTGTCAGGAGGGTTTCGTTCCCCAAGAGCAGTTGTGGCATCTGGGAATCACAGGCGGCTTTCCATGGCTTGGCATATTGTAACGGGTTCGGGGAGGTACATTGGGAAGAAATATCAGGAAGAATGTTTTTTTTTTTTTCTTTGTCACATCCCTTTGTCGTTGTGCTCGAAAAAGCAGTGCTGAAATCTATATTCGTGATTTCATTTATATGCTTGAAGCTGTGGAATTCCACCTAGTGAACATTTTATTGCAAAAACTTCTGAAGTGGTTCATTATCAAAGAAGACTGGAAAAGCTTGAAGCGCCATGTTGCCATGCTATTTGAAGGGCTCTGCACAAAGCCCCTTTGTTAATTTCACCAGAATGACGGAAGTTGTAGGGTTCTGTCTGAAGAATTTAGTTTATATCATAGAAAAGGGGCTTAATTTGAAGTGTCGATGTTGCCATGCCGCTAGTAGGAATAATCCTTACTGCTATGTAGGCTCTCTCGTCCTCGGGGCTATACTGTGCAGTAGTGGCTACTCGGTGCTGACACGTCTAGCAATTATTGAGTATGATGGAGCATCATCCACAGTAAGCTGTGGCTTCTCTCTTTAATTGTTAGACTGCAAGTTTTCTGGTCAGGTTTTTTTTTTTCTCAAAACAACTCTAAGGCACTTGCCATATCACATAAGCACTTTGTACCATGCTTACCTCGTCACTAAAACGTAACCATGCTTGTCTCGAACGCTTCACTTGTGCACATCACACACATCATTTGCAGTGCAGTGAAGTCAAAATGTGACAGTCTTTTGTTCGAAGAACTTCATTAATGTATCTCTCTGGATGTTGGCCTGGTTTTCTTGTTTGCATTGCAGCAGTATCTTTAGTTCACACACTAATAAGAGTATTCACCAAACATTTATACATCTCCTGCATCAAATAATTCTAAATTCCGTTTTGTCTGCTCTAAAATCTGCTCTAAAACACTGTTCCTACTGCTCTAACACTGCTCCGAAACAGATTTTTTCTCGCTTCAAAAATTGCTCCAAATTGCAAACTGGCTGGATCATCGCTGAGTTGGTCATTGTGTCCCTTGGCCCTCGCTGTCGCAGGTCGTCGTCGTCTCTCTTGCGTTTACGAAGGTTTTCTGCCCTACTTTACCGACCACTGCTAGAGGTGTAGTAGCGTATGGCATAAAGTTCCTCGCGGTAATACGTATAGAGAAATGTGTCATCACTCTCCGAGTTTTCGAAGGGGCACTCTACCGTAATGTGAAGGCGGTATATGTGCCCGCGAGACTTCTTTTGGCAGTGTTTGAGCCAGGATTGGATTAAAATGTATATGCGGCTAGGACAATAAAAACCTATTCGAAACAGCCTCCATAAATGGACTTTGTTAATTCATGTAACGCTTCAAAATAAAAGTTCACTTACCTGCATGGTAAAAGCAGACATGAAAAAATTAAGACAGACAGTAAACTGTTTCGGAGTGAATGCTGAGCCGGCTGTACTTTCTTGCATTTCTTAAAACTATGTCAAAAGTGGGAGTTGTCAAAGTTAAGCGGAGCTTTTTTTGCGCAATGGAAAAAATATAGGTGATGAGTTTTTACATTACAAAGCTGGCCATTTTGATACTAGAAGTACGTCGAAGCCAGGTCAGTCTCTGAAGTGTGGGGGTTTGTCATAAATGGTACCAATCGGAATGGATGGATCCCTGTATTTATGTGCATAAATGTAAACAACAGTTTGACAACCTCATCTGGTCGGGAATGCTTATGTTCGAAGGCAAATGGAATGCACCAACTAAGTGCCCTTCCTTCTGTCTTTGCTCACTATTTGACACATCTATTTGCACATACTTAAATCACCACACCTTCTGTCTCTTTATTGTGAACAAGGCCCCTTTATACGAGCTGAAATATTATTTATTTTAAGGTCCTTTTTGTGTTTGGTCGGTATATGCCTTTAACCTTTGACCATTTTATGTATACAACAGCACTGCAACTTCATTTTTTCTTCTAAGCTTTAGTAAACTTTGGTGTAGACCAAGATCAGACTCAACGGCGGACATGGCTGTCAGTATGAATTCGTGAATTGGTCGAAGGACCAGACAGTGACTAATTCAGCACAACCAATTTCCTGTTGAAATGGTTGAGATCAATGATGCACTACAGTTGAATGGAATGAAAAAACTTTATTTGGTGCACTGCAGTCTTTGTCTGAATCAAACAGGGCAGAATCGGCAAGAGTAGCTATCCTTGTAAAAATACACCAGGGTTTACATGGGAAGCTTTGCTTTGAAATTTCATGAATCAAGGAACATCGCTAATATAATCATGGGGGAAAATACAGGGGCAGGTATGTATAAGTTGGCGTCAACGCTGCACGGCTAGGTCTGTGCAACAGATGGGTGATGACAGCGCTGAAGGAGTTTTATGAGGCGACACATTGCATGCAAAAAGAAAAAAAGTCTCGCAAGCATTGGCTGGTAACAAGCCGGCTGAGACTCATTGAATACAAAGCTACTAATGAGTGGTTTTATTAAAGTGACAAATGGCTTGAATATGCAGTTGTGGACTGGGCTGCTTGTTGCTGCCATGTGGGCATCGGAGAAATGTGTACATGATACAGTTTCATTAGCACTGTAATACTAATATTTGTTGATGTTGTGGGTCTGTTGCAGGGCAATTTTATTAGTCACTTCTTTTTTTATTTAAAGGGCATTTGATTGGTGAGATTGCACTTCATGCTATACCTAATAAGCTTGAGATATTTGTTGTGGTATAATGTCTACCATAAAATCTTGAGCAAGACCCCCCCCCCTTAGAGTAAACGTAAATCAAACAATAATTGCTTGGTCGCACATCGGGATCAAAATTCATGATGACATAGAAAGGCCTCTAAGAATAAAAAATGCACACGTAAGCTTCGAATCAAATGCTTCGTTGAATATGCATGCATTTATGCTGTTCTCACTAATTCTCGTTGGGCAAATGAAGCAGTGAAAATTGTGGGAAGAGACATGTTTAAAGGCTACAGGAAAATGTATGTGGCTACTTTCTTGGGATTTCATGGTAATACCCATAAGTTGCTGTTAAAGTACTGTAATCTTTTTAATTGTGAAGTTCTTTATTTGGAAAGTTTATTGCCCATAAATTGAGACATTCATTGTGTAAGAGATGACTATGTTAGTTTGGAAGTATGCTGTGTCTTTTGGATGTATGGCTAATTCACAATATTTAGGGTGTGAATGTGCCTATAATTGTCTTGATGTCTTGCACATTGCTTTGGTCATTTTTATAAAGTATTGTGTATTTTGTTTTTCTGCAGAATGTTGATTCAAGTTCATGTTTATTGGAAAGGCAAATTGGCAACCACACCTTTGTAGCACAGAGCTATAACAAAATTTATCTATCGATTTCTCTAAAACAAATCATCCTAGTTGCCTGAAAATTTCTCCTGGTCGGAGGTTCAAACTTGGGGCTAATTCCTTTCCAGGATGGTTCCTCTACTAATTCAGCTAGTCCCGTGTTCAATCTAGGGACCAGGACGAATTTTCCAGCTGAGAAGCTTTTTGAGAAATCTCAACCTTTCTGCCAGTTTGTGTGATCCTGCAAAACTGATTAGTACTATCCTGTATTCATGTGCTTGGAGTTGTTGATTGATTTGCCCTCGCACTTACAATATTCCTGGCTTACTGATTGAGCTTCCTGGCTCAATCAGTAAGGGCAAGCACCCCAAAGGCGCAGGTCCCCGGGTCAATTCTTTGACTAGGACGGATCTTAGGGCAACTAATAAGCTTTTATAGGGAGAAATCTCTTTAGATTTCCTTGTGGCTTTGTGCTGCAAATAGGTGGTTGTCAGGGTTTCTTTCTGGTTCATTTCACAACCTTGCAGAATTCTGTAGAAAGCATGTGCAGTATTCATACAGATTTCCTTGTGGCTTTGTGCTGCAAATAGGTGGTTGTCAGGGTTTCTTTCTGGTTCATTTCACAACCTTGCAGAATTCTGTAGAAAGCATGTGCAGTATTCATACATATTTATAGGATGTGCCAGTGCCTTAGTATAAATTTTCAATCTCTTCAAAGGAATGTATCTATTAATGCACAATATTTCTCGCTCCAGTGGTGTTGCAGATTCCTGATGTCTATGGCATGCCTGGATTATCAGTCGATACCAACTGAATGAGTCCTCAACACGGAACATGTTCACAGTTACGCACGAAAAATAATTATGCATAGTAGACCGTGATAGAGCACCTGTCAAGGATGGAGTACTTAGGGAAGCGTTGAATCAGAATCAGAAATGATTTTATTATGTCATAAGGAGCTTTACAAATTGTTAGTATAGAGATTCAGGGTTTTGCCTGCTCGGAACTCGAGCATGAATGTGACATTCAGTCAACCGTCAAGAAACGCTGTCACAAAAAAAAAAAAAAGACCGTCCTGTTCAGCCTAGTTTTGAGACTGCCTTTTTCTTGTACACTGCCATCTTTGCCCTTACACCACAGAAGGCCCTAAGCCTGATTGATGTTCAGACGTGGGGGCACCCACTGCCAAAAATTTAAGTATGACCAGAGTCCAGAGACACTTCTGAAAAAATTAAATTTAAATTATCACATGTGGGTTCACACTGGCACTGCAAGAAGACTTTCAGTGCGATAAATGCACATAATAAATGATGGAGTATTTCTCCGAGAGGCACCTGTTGGAGCACGTCGAATCGAACATTGTTTACGTTGAGTGAAGGCGCGTTTAACTGTTACGGGCAGGGTGGGGTTGAACTCTTCAGGTGTTATCGTAAGCCATTCTGCAGCAATTTACCTCTTCTACATCTTTGCATTCAATGACGATCATGTATAAGTGCAACATGTTTTATTAATGAACATTTTTTAATACATGTAGCTACTTGGGTAAATGTAGTGTTCTGTTACTATGCTCATTTTATTGCGATAGCAATTATATGGACACTCTCAGCTGGATTTCGCTGCTGGCGTCATTGTTGCCATCACTCACCGTACACTCGAACCTCGATGTAATGAATCCGGATATAACAAAATATAGGTTATAATGAAGTAAATGAAAAATAGTCTCACAATACATTTAATGTTAATAATAAACCTTTATAATGAATGTTTTGATAAAGAGAACTTATTTTTATGTAGAATGCAAGTTTGTTATAATGCGGTTCCAGTGTATATGTGTACATATCTATATACATGTATATGACAATACAAGGAAAAAAAAAACAAAGACTCCGGCGCACAGAATCAAACTTGGGTCCTCTCAATCGCAAGTGCGAAACGTTTACCACTGTGCCACCGAGGAGCACGTCCTTCACCGTTGAAACAGCAAGCTATTTATATATACCACTTACCACTGCTCACGGGCATCTCTTTTCTATATTTCTCTCTCGTATCTGCACTCGTTCTCTCACTATTTATCTTTCTTTCTCTTTTTTTCTTTATCTCTCGCTTTCTCTCTCATATATGTACTCGTTCTCTCAACGCGTGCTTATCTCGCAGTGGGGGAGAATCGTATGTTTTAGGTTTTCACTGAAAGTGATTGCTTTCTAAATTCAGGGCACACAAATGTCACTTTGCAGGCTGCAGTTTGTGAAACGAGCTCGCTTTTCATTGCAGATGTGACACTTTTCGCGCTCATTTATACCTAAGAGTCTGGTTCATGAATGTCGTTAGTTCACTCTCATTCTGTGTGTGTTGTTTTCGTGCATCCTTTGTGCGTGAGCAGCGTGCTGGACATTTCAATCTGCTTGCAATTCTTTGTGTAACATTCCGAATTGTTGCTATAGCATTCATTACGTTTGCCCTTGCAGGAGAACTGTGACTTTCTTGTTATTCTATCAATTACATGTTTATAATGTTTTGTGTGCAGGTATTTGTCTCGATGTATTGTGGGTTGCATCAATACTTTTTTTTTCTAAAATTTTAATGCATAATTGTTCTTGTGTGACTTTCGAGCTGAAGTTGGTTTTGGTGGGATACCTTTTCCTGAATTGAAATCTCATGTTGCTGGGTGTAATTTTTTACTCTGTCGAAAGGAAAGTGTCTATTAACACACTCTTGCTTGCTCTGCAGATGAGTTCCTGATTCCTGACGACTCCGAGATGTGCGCATATTCAAAGTCGCTGCCAGCTGAGTGCAACCAGAGCACGGACGCGTTGCAAGATGCAGGGCGAAGCGAACACTTTTGCACTGAGGAGCAGCAAGAACCCAATGTGCCTGTCAAGAACGAAGGAGTAGCCTTGGAAGCGTCCATCGAGGACTTCATGCAGGTGGAGCTGAAGGAAGGGCCCGCCATGGAGTTGCCTGTCCAGAGACTCGAACTACCCAGCTGCGAAGAAAACCCTCTCCTGCTTTGCAGTTTGTGCCCTTTTGCGACGCGTTACCCGAGTACGCTGAAGGATCACGAGGAATCCCACACGTGGAAGAAAGTGAAGTGCGACCTTTGCCCGAAGACATTTGCAACGCAGCGTATGCTGCAGAAGCACATGTGTAGTAGCCACACTGGCAAGAAACCCTTCAAGTGCGACCAGTGCCCGTACACGACGCTCATGGAGTACTATCTGGAGAGACACAAGATCGAACATCTCGATGTGAATGTCTTTTTTGTGGAGTGAAGAAAGTGCATTCGACTATCGTAAGATGCAGTGGGCGTGCAAGCATTGGACACGAGAGAAAGTTGGGACAACACAAGTGCTAACAGAAAAAGCGTGAACTAGCAAAGAGAAAAAAAAAGCAGGTACAAATTCTTGTCTGTGCACGCCCAGGCAAGAGCGACAACTGTTCATTGCTTTGGCAAGCGCAGGTGTGCATTTCTGTCTACCTTCTTTTTCACTGCGGTGCACCGTATCAGTTAATAGTGTTTATCAGCATTTGTATTGCTCAGATTTCTGTGTTTCATCAAATGTTTGCCCACTGGTTGTATCTTGTATTTTACTATGAATACATCGTCTTGGCTTACTGTCATGTTATGTTCGACTATAGTGGTGGGGACTGGATTGAGAAAACTAGTTGCCCTGTGCAGTTCAGAAGGAATAACTGTTTTAAAGCATCACAACAATTAACAATCATGCAAAACTCTGACTTCTTGTATTAACATGCATTTTCTTCAGTTTAATAAAAATGAGTTGCCCTAGTGTTTCGTTTCTTCCAGTCAGGCGTGTAAGTGCTGTACCAATTATGCCACGCCGCGCTAAACCGCTTCTGCCACGCCATTCTGCTCCAAAACTTATCATTTCGCCGATGCTTTTCCCTTGCTGTGTTTGATGCCTTCATGTGCCGTCATTCGGGATCAAGCCAGCTCCCATTATTGTCACCGACGTGCACACAAAAACGGTGGCGTAGCCTCGAGACACTCGCAGTTACTCCGCAAAGACGAAGCAGTCAATGCTATAGCAGCGAACCGGAATGTTATACGAAGTGAGGCTATCAGTGAACTCTTTTTGACCCAATCTCGCTCAACTCTGAAAAACGCTCTGTGTGTGTGTGATTACAGCGACTCCATGGAGCGAATTAATTCTCGCGCTCTCTAATTTCAAAGCGAAGTAAGCGGGCCCTTTGCTTATGTCTACCAAGATAGCACGCGTCTTAGCGACAGCGGCCGGTCCCTTACGAGCGGAGTTCCAAGTTGCGTCTCAAACGACGCAGTCTCCGCCCACGCTTCTTCGCCCGACGATAGACAGGCGAGTCTTCTGCTCCCTGCCTGAGGGGCCATCAACAGCATGCCTTGCACATGGGTGACATTACCGTGTGCGCCTTTAATGCAATGGAAATGGCCGGCTCATTTTATCTCTGCCTTGGCCGCAATCTTCACGAGCGCATCCATGCACAAGCTTGACAATTTGGATGCTTTCAGGAACTGCCACAAGCCTTATAGAACTAACCTGTGACATCTAAAGTTGTGGTCGTCGAAACACTGACGAGTTTAAACATTTTATTCAAGTTATGTGTTCGAAAATGCAGTAATTAAAGCCACCGCCACCCTCGCACCCTAGCATGTTTTTAATGTCAGTTTTCCCGCAATACTGTAGTTTAGTGCAGCAAAGCATGCTGCAAATCGAAAGGGACATTGAAATTGTGGGCAGGAGTTCAGTAGCTTGAATTTCTGGTATTTTTTTTTTCCATTATCTTTCAGTGCAAGCACCCAACAGCCAGTATTTATTGTTGTTACCGGTAATGCAGCATTGCTCTAAGTGGGTAATTTTACTTGTGAAAAACATACAAAAGTTGATGGTGCAGCAGCTTCTCATTAGTATAACTTATATTGATAAAACCGGTATTGCTATATGTGCTTGCTTTATCAGCATTCAATGTTTTTAAATATTTACTAAAAAATTGTTCACCTATCTGCGTGCTTTGCTGTAAATGCCGTCGAAAGGCCTTCTTTTCTGCATAGCATTGCATTTTCAGCGCAGCCTGAAGAATACCAGGGTCTTTAGAATTACGTGTTTATGTATTTTTAGTAAAGGAGCACACCACCTAGTACTAAAGTAATGATTTTGTGCCTCAGATATGCATAATGTTTGCTTTTACAGTGAAATTTAAACTGTTATGAGATCACAACTCTGGTCTCGCGCCGCCCTGTAGTTGTCCGCCGCCGCCAATGTCCGTAACCACATCGCATGAAATCAGAAAAAAAAGAAACCTTGCAGTACCAATGTCACAGCGGGGCTCGAATCCGGGTCCTCTCAGTGGCAGCCCAGTATTCTACCACTGAGCCCCGCCGTTGCTTGGGACTTGCTGGCAAACTTGCCTTAGTCAGGCTTGATGTGGGAAAAGCAATCGTGTTACTGCGACTTAAGTGTTTTAAGACAGGGAAAAAGCAGGCAGTCGTCACACAATGCGAATAGCGTAACGACTGGGTCGTCTTATGTTATAACCAATTGCAAAACCTTGTTTTTGTAACTGTGGTGCATACCCACTTCAGGCATAATTCCTCATCGTCCTCAGCCACTGCATGAACAATTGGCACAAAATTTCTTGTAATTGTTAAATAGCGTAACAAAAATAGCATAGGGATTGCCGGCCTACTACCCTGAAATTTTTATTATTAATGCTGTAGTAGGCATCAGGCAAGTGTGTTTGCAGCAGTTATCCAATGAATGTTTAGAAAAGGCTCTGAATGGCCCTTCTTCTAGCTTTCACTGTGATTGTGCGCCGCCTTCCCCGCAGGCCTGGCATTTGCAGCCACCAGTTCAACATGGCTGGGTGATCAGCAAGTGCTTAAACTTCGGCCGGGTGGCTGAATCGTGTGACAGACAAATTTCTGCATTCAAGTATCCCAAAAAAGACTGACATCTTCAAAACCACTGGAACCTCGAGCTTCCCAGAAATAAATGCAGTTAAAATTACTGGTATCTGGACTCGTAAATATATTCCGAAACTAATTTGCATTGCTCCCAAACACTCCCTTTGATAAGCCTAGGCTGTTCTGAAACACGCTTTTTGATGCTTCACACCTGCTCCAAAAACAGCATTATTCCTGCTCCCTGAGGGGCTCCAGCTTCCACCCCTGCCTCCAGTTTTATATATTTGTTTTGAAAATGGCATTCCAGTTTTTCTTGTGCTTTTTTCCTGATTTTTTCATTTTTGCAGAGGATGTGTACATTGGGTACATCCAAGAATTGTGTGTGCATTGTTCTTCTGTTTCCTGCTAAATATTTTTAGAGGAAATGTTCTGCTGTTTTAGTTGGTGAATTTTCTTTCACTTTTATCAAGCATGTCGTTGCCTGTCTTGTTTATATTAATGATATTGTGATCATTGTGTACAGTGCCATTACTTTTTATCACATTTTTTTTGGCCATATCAGTACATCATTATGCATTGTATATGGAGCCTACGAAGTATCTGGGGTAATAAACACTTTTTTATGTAGAGCAAAGTGTGTACAAGTCCGTATAAACATGTCATAGTGGCTGTGGGCACTCTTCTGGTGGCACGTCAAAATCAAACCAAATCAAGTTTTATTATTTCATAATAAGATGTACAAAAAAGAATATACAGAAGGAGGTCCCGCAGTATACACTGAAATGGGACCTCCTATGAAATGTAAACACAAGTAATTGGTTAGCAACAACAGTGCGAAACTAAGAGAATACAAGGTTTAAAAAATGAATTATAGATACATATAAACGACGATGCTCTCGTCAACTAAATGCAGTCGGAAATATAAATTATAAAATATGTTTATATACTTCTACATAAATAGCATGACAAAAAAAAACGAGAGACTGAAAAGAGAATGACATGGAGAGCGAGGAATCGGTTGGGCAGAAGAGTAAGTGTCGCATAACAAAAATTTTTGCAATTCATGGCAAAATTTATGTGGTTTTTTAATTCTTATTAGAAATGGCACTGTGTTCCATAATAATATGGCCGCAAAGTGAACTGTGTGTTTGCCATAATTAGTTCGTGCTTTGGGCAGAATGAAGTTATTATGCTGCGTAAAACGAGTTGGGTTAGTATTTAGTAAAGACGTTCTCATATAACTGCTTTTCATTGGTGATGAACAAGCCTGCAAGCAACTGTACCCTGTTTACAAGTAACACTACTAAAATGGAGTTTTAGCACTTGTATATTAAATCTTGACAGTTAGAAAAGCTGGAGTAGGGTTCGGTTCGCTGTACATAGTTGAAACTTGCAATGCGCTCTTTGGGCACGAAAGAAGACTCTCGAAAACCACAAGTAAAACACAACACGAGCACAAATGATGTGTTCTACCTGTGGTTTTCGTGCGTCTTTCTTTGTGTCCAAACAGCACGTAGCACGTGTCCAATATTAGTTCTTGTTTATTCGAGCATGAACACACAGTGGACATGATGCTTCGACACACAATGGAGTCTGAAAGCATAAATTTCAACAACATAAGCCTTCAATCAGAAAATACGAAATATAAATAATTAGTATCAATTGACGGAGAAGTGAAAGACATCCTAGTGAAAATAGAACCATAAAAACAGCAATGCTTTAAGATTCTGCATCACCATTATCAGAAAGCATAACAAATTTATGCTGATCATGAGCCCGCTTTTCAATACAGTGAGTAATATTGCCTCTTTCGCTGTGAATGTGAGTGTTAGAACTTGCCTTCTTTTTTGTTCCTATAGAGAAAATTTTGTTCACAGCAGTATTGATTTGAGAAAGGACTTTCTTCTGCAAAAGGGGAGAAATTCGGCCTTCAGGGTGTCTGCCAACCTGGAAAACCTAGAAAAATCGGGGAAAAGTTGGGGAATTTCTGAAAAAGCTAGCCATACCATAGAAATTGGTGGCAGTCTGTGCGCCCATCACAAAAATGAGCATTACCATTGATCAAAGCTTATAACGTCGCTCCTTCAGCATACGGTGAACAGCTAGAAGAGGTGGGGAAAAAGGCAATGCATAACTGTTGCTTCACAGTGCAAAAGCAAAAGGACACACCTACCAAAAAAAAAACACAAAGTTTACTGACATTTCGGCACCTCATGCGGGAGCCTTGTTCGCAATAAAAGCCATAAGAAAGGCACAGCGTACCTAATGTAACGTTAAAGAGCAAAACAGTTTTTCCCGTATCAGTGAAGTACAATTTCACAATCCCTAAAACACCTTTGTTACCCCGACACGACGTTTGGTAAGTGAGAAAGCGCGCAAGAAAAAAAAAACTGCGGGTAAAGACGCCATTTTCAGATTACTGCACCAAACGCCATGACGTCATAAATTTTGAAGGCGGCTATTGGGTCCTACATAACTTCTACTCGATAAAAATGGTACATTGTTATTTGTAAATGCCATAGATCTAGCATACGAAGTTCCAGACAATTGCCTCAAGCCAATCTCGCGAAAATACGAAATAAAACAATTTTGAAGCATCTCGGCACGTGCGGAGATTTCAGCCCAAAACTAAAATTAAACCTCAGCTTTTAATTTCTTCTTATGATAGGAAAAAACAAGACATTAGAGTTCTCAGTTTTTCAATCTAAACCAAGTCATTGTTTCTCTTTAGTGTCCCTTTAAGTACGCCTAAGTAGGTGACATACGCCCCTAGAATACATCGTTGGAAGCGTCCCATCACTCCTGTTCAGCACATGGGCAGTTGTCTGCATGTGCAGGGATTCCACGTGCAGGCATGATGCTATAGCGTCATTTGTTTTCTTTCTTTTTTTGCCAAAACATGTGTGCTTGACCAGTCAATTTGATGGCTTAATGGTCGGTTCCACGTGTTCAGCAAGGGCATTCGAGTCCACGCGTCGTTTCGTGACATCATGTTCATGTTGTTTTAACTGTTCTTGAAATCGCCAGTTTTACCGTTGCACTGGTTGTCACAATGGTGGGAGCATATGGCGTGAACAAGACCGGAGAATTTTCCGCTCAGCAATTTCTTTCACATTGGCTATAGCATTTCCTAGCTTCCATATTGTTGCACGAACTATTTAGATATGTGTTGTATCACACAGCATATCTTACTTTCGAACCACAACATTACTTATGTAGACAAATTTAGCCACGTTTGTCTTGGCCAAGATTTCGGCTTGCCTTGAAAGCCTTCTGTTTAGGCTAGAACTCCCATAGGCTGAGGTTTGCCGGGTTGTGTCATGCCTTATTGTTATTATATTGCTCTTTCTATATTTCTGACAATGCAACGGCAAATGTCCTCAGCTGCGCACTTATTGTTGGTACCTTGCGTTTCATAGGCAGCATTGGGTAACTTCTGCTAAATTTCTCATTTCAGTTTCTTGAGGTGGTGTTCTTATATCTGCGATTACTTTTTAGCGTCATGTTTTTAAAAGAGTGTGTAAACAAAGTTTACACGCTGGCATTTGTGATTCATCTATGCAATTGAGGTACCCGTCCCGACCTGACAGATTCTTTTTTGCTATCATATTTTTCAAATGTCAACTCTTTAAACGTTACCCCCAGCTTTCATTGCAAGCATTTGAGAACATCTATCGTGTTTCAAGCCTTAGAGTCCAAATAAAACACAAACACGCATGCACTTGTTGAGGGGAAACAAAAATGGCAGATCCCACGTACAGTAGTAATCGACCATATGCGAAGCACGAATGAGAAATGTGTATATGTCACTTTAATGTCAGCAGAACGTTACAAAGTGAAGGTAAATGATGCCGTACATGACTTACGTGGCACGCTTATCAGGTTTAGATGTGTCGTTTACCTTCGTCATTTATTCACGTTACGTGATATCAACTTTAGTATATGTGTAGCTAGCGAAACGGCCGTGAGCACGTTATGAGCGTGGTATGCTGTCATGTTCTCAGATGTCACGCCTGTCAGGATTAACTTTGCATCAGTCATATATTTCGTCATCCATTGATGTCACGTAACACCGAATTAGGTATATGTGAAGCTCGTAAAACGGCCGCGTGTGCATCATGAAGGACCCAATATGCTCCAATGTAGCGTTGACGCGCGCGCACGCTGGGCACAGCGGTGCTACGTTAGCAAAATGCGAGCACACTAAAGTCTGACGCCAGGTGAGACCGGCGCGACCAGCGTCTATCGGCGTGGTCCGATGGCAACCAGCGCAAAATTAAGCATGCTTCATTTCGCGCCGATGCATTACCCAGACAACTCTGCGTCTCCCCCTTTTCTTGACGGAGGGATGCCGGGCGCGCTAAAAGGCGCATGCATCCAAGCAACGCAGCATGGCGCGCGCCTGCGAGTTTATGGCAGGACCGACGCCTGGCGTGGCAACGTCGGCGTCACGCTACGAAATGAACGCCGGCAAGCACGCGCATCGCGTCACGTAGAAATGTATTGGCACCTTGACTGTGGCATGTAGTCATGTTCTCACATGACACGCATCTCATGATTATCATGTTTGCGCCAGTCACATACCTTCGTCATTCATTGGCATCACGTAACACCAAATTTGGCATATGTGAAGCTAGCGAAACGGCCGCGAGCGCATCATGAGTGTGGCATGTAGTCATGTTCTTACATGACACGCATGTCGTCATTATCATGTTTGGATGTGTCATTTACCTATGCCGCCCGTTTGCGTCGCGTAATTGCGAGTTTGGTACATACCTAGCGAAACGGCCGCGAGTGCATCATGAGCGTGGAATGTAGCCGCGTTGTTACATGACACGCATATCATGATTATCATGTTTGCACCAATCACATACCTTCGTCATCCATTCACGTACCGTAATACCATATTTGACATATGTGAAGCTAGCGAAACGGCCGTGAGCGCATCATGAGCGTGGCATGTAGTCATGTTGTTACATGACACGCATGTCATGATGTTCATGTTAGGGTAGCTCGCTTGTGTTCGGCATGCAATTGTGTCATACCATACCAGTTTTGCAGCATGCCATGTGAACAAAACCACCGCACGAGCTGCAGGATTTCGAAATGTAAATCATGACATTCATGACATATATGTCATAGTTTTCTTGTTATGACTAGTGAAATATGTTCTTCATACTGTCATGTTATGCAATACCAAGTTTGGTATTGATGTCATAATCGAAACGGCTAGAAGAGGTGAAAGTCGTAGATAGATAGATAGATAGATAGATAGATAGATAGATAGATAGATAGATAGATAGATAGATAGATAGATAGATAGATAGATAGATAGATAGATAGATAGATACGCTTAAAGTCGCCTAAGTTCGCTAAGAGATGTTTCGCATTTAAAAAGTCACAGCTTTGCCGCAAAGGTAAAGCAATGAACACGATAGCAACAAATTGCAGGTCACGCGCAGAATGGCAAGCAGATTGAAATGTGCCCGCGTTCCTCATGCACAAATGACGCACGAAACGTACTCACAGGTACACCTGAACGCGAATAAGCATCTCAGTTGTTCCTTCGCTCTGTCTGAAAAGCGCGCTATCTCTTGTCACAAATGGAGACACTGCAACGATTGCAGGGACCTTTGTGCGTTTAGTAACTACAACAGAATCGTTTCAGTGAAAACCCAAGGTAGCCAAGACGTACGATCCTCACCACCGCGAGATAAGGGCGCGTGAGCAAGCGTCCACCCCTTCCTCTGCGCGGGGCAAAGTACGTGTGCGAGATGAGAGTGCGTGACGATGTGGCGACGCGCACTCATTGCGCCATCCTGCTGGTAATGCTGGAAACACGATAGTTCTTCCCCGAGATACTTGTCGCCTGCGGAAAGTGGTAGATGTAAATAGCTTGCCATTTCAACGCTCAACCACGTGCTTCTGCGTGGCTGGCATACACAGATGATATAGCTGTGTTTTGAAAAGATTATGATAGTATCGCTGAAACTATAAAAATTGTGAACGTTTATTGTAATGCAAGTGGTAGTTTGGTAAACTGGAGCAAGTGTGTGGGTTACTGGTATGGCGAATGGCCTGTGATCCCACAATTTGTGGCGGGTATTTTATGGACTACTACCACTGGTAGGTGTTCTGTGCTACTACTCCGGTACGATACCTAGGTGTGCCATTAGAATATTATTGTGACAGTGAACCGTACTGGCGGCGTTAGGCCGTGGAGCTACGAGAAAAAGCTGAACAACTCAATGGTTTACAGCTATCAATTTTTGTCAGAGCGACCTTCTGTAACGTCAGAGCGACCTTCTGTAACGTATGTCCTTCAGGTATTCCATTGTTCACGTGTGAATCTACAGAAGCTTCATCGAATATTTGCTGTTTTCTTGTGGGGTTCTTCTTGGGAGCAAACAAGTATAACTAACTTATTCAGATGGATTCGCTCTGGTGGACTTTGTCTGTGTCATTTGTATTCGTCAGTTAGTTAATCGGTTTATGTTTTTCTGAAATAATCGAGACCCATTCATACGTACTGTTATACAGCATAGGCTTGGAAGACGGTTGCCAGAATTTGTGGTAGCATCTGGTCACATGAAAGCAAGCATTAGAGGTTTCCTAAAAGAAGTTGTTGATTCATGTCGTTTTCTAAAAACGCGTTTTTCATTGTAATACCTCAGTACGGTTTCGCGTAAAAAGTTGTACAAAAATTTAGTAGAAACAGTTCTTCCTGTTCCCCTATATAAAACATTATACCGTGTAGGCCCACGCTAAAATGTCTTAAGCCGCGTAAAAAAAAAATGGAGGTATCACCTGGAGCGAAATTCTTTTTCTTTAAATTGCTCACTGGGACCTTGCCAGGGAAAACATGGATGCAAGAAAAAGGTTTATTCATTGCCTTCTCTGCAAAAAGCCGGAAACAATCGATTAGTTTTCTTGGACTGCTGAGATGCAGTCTTTTTCTGGGATGCTCTACAAAGGACTTTGAAAAAGGATCTGCCTCTCGTTGCCTATGGCATCAGATTTCTAACAGTATCAAATGAAGAAGGAATACCTTTTGACCTAATTATGTTACAGGGCCTGCACGGTATATGGCAATCTAGAATGGCGGTGCGCCATGCTGATGTTAATGAACGTCCGGTTAGGCAATACTTCTTTCAATCTGTCTGTTTGTTCGTGGAATCACAAAAGGTTCAACAAGAGGTGCCCGAATGGCTTCAACAATTAGAAAGCCTTCTACAGATGAAGGAATATTAAAAAGCCTGTTAAATATGACGCTTTTTACCTCTTTTCTTTGTTTCATGTTTCTCCTTTGTTTGATGTATATTTGTTTGTGAATGATGTATGTACACAGGCAATAAAGAAAGAAAAAAAAAGCTTCTGCATGGCTCAGTGGTTAGTGCTGCGCACTCACGTTGTAAAGGCCTGAAGTTCGATTCCGTGCGGCTGACTTTTTTCTGGATTATTTTCTTCCTTGCGTTTTCATATGTATAGATCCGTACACATGAGACGGTGATGCCCAGTGTTTATCACTGCTATCGTATGAAGATTTTGAATAACGGTTCAGTTCTTGCGACATAGTTTTTATTCGTCGTCAAGGCAAGGGACACAGAATACGCGAGTAGTAATTCTTTTCAGCTGGAAAGTATATTTTGGAGTGTGCAAATTAGGCGGGAATGCCAATCAACTGTGAATACAGCAGTCCATGGCAATGCAATCCACATCCTGAGCACGTGTACTGTAGCCATTATATTTAACTAGAACATGCTCCAGTGGAGGAACCGGCTGGGCTCCCACGTCCACCTTTTACACGGATGTCACAAGGGGACACAATTCGTACGTTTCGTAGCAGCTTTGGTTGTGCTGTCATATTATCACGGGCTCCTTCAAACTTTCAGCAGCTCTCTGCCGCGGTGGTCTAGTGGCTAAGGTACTCAGCTGCTGTCCCGCAGGTTTCAGGATCAAATCCCGGCTACGGCGGCTGCATTTTCGATGGAGGTGTAAATGCTGTAGGCCCGTGCGCTCAGATTTGGGTGCACGTTAAAGAACCCCTGGTTGTCGAAGTTTCCGGAGCCCTCCATTACGGCGTATTCATAATGGGACGTCAATCCCCACATACCAAACTTTATGCAGCAGTCAATTTCAACTCGTGAGTTTGCTTTCTGGTTCTTCCGAACATCAAACAGCCAACTTGCTCACTGCCTGGCTCAGATGTTTAATGTTTGCCAGAATTACTTTTTCGTGCTTACCGCACGCGCTCAGAACATGCTCAGCGCGTGCGGTCAATAAGTCGACTTATTCTACATGAGCAACTGATTTTAAGTCCGAAACATTTCTTAGCGAACTGCGGCGACATTGAGCGTATCTATCTATCTATCTATCTATCTATCTATCTATCTATCTATCTATCTATCTATCTATCTATCTATCTATCTATCTATCTATCTATCTATCTATCTATCTATCTATCTATCTATCTATCTATCTATCTATCTATCTATCTATCTATCTATCTATCTATGGTATCAATACCAAAATTATTATGACGTAACATTAGTGTACGACGAGCCTAATGTGACTATTCATAACATGAAAATCATGACATATTGTATGTCATGATTGCATTTTATGATGTTGCTGGTATGACATGACATGACTGCATGGCGAACGTAAGTGACAGACCCTAACGTGCAAATCATGACATGCATGTCATGACTACATGCCACGCTCGCGGTCGTTCCCTAGCTTCGCATATTCCGAATTTGGTGTTACGTGACGTCACTGGATTACGAAGGTATGACTGCTGCAAACATGATAATCATGAGGTGCGTGTCATGTAAATAATATGTGGCGTTTAACGTCCAAAAACCACCATATGATTACAAGAGGCGCCGTAGTGGAGGGCTCGAGCGATTTCGACCACCTGGGTTTCTTTGACGAACACCCAAATCTGGTCGCAAGGGCCTGGAGCCATTTCACCTCCATTGAAAATGCAGCCGCCGCGGCCGGGATTCGATCGCAATAACCTGCGGGTCAACAGCCGGTTACTTTAGTCACTAGACCACCGTGGCGGGACATGCGTGTCATGTAAGAACATGACTACAAATTAAGCCATGCTCATGATGCGCTCGCGGCCGTTTCACCAGCTTCACAAACACCAGTCTTATGTCAGCAAAGTCATGGGGAAGGTCAGTGCAACTGGCACAAGTTCCGGGGTATGAATGGGTCATGAAAACATTTGAAGGCAAGAGGTGTACCTTTAAGGGCTCGCTTTCTTTGTTTTTAACACAATATTAATGAGATCTAAGAGCTGTGCGATCGTGCCAAAGAATGTCTTGGGGACGTAATTTGGAGCAATTGCAATGTAAATGCGTTTACATTGTAATTACTTCTACTAACATCCACTATACATTCCTTGGCGCGTACGATTGTCAGATAGATCTCAATAATGAGAACATTTAGTTCGACAAGATGGGATTCCAAGGGATCAATGTGAGCCGATATATGTTTGAGGACCTTGTGAGCAATTTTTTTCTCAAATAAATTTGTTGTAGTAAATTCATAAAATAGATATATCGAAGCTATATAGACATGCAACGAGAGAGAGGAGGAGGAGGGAGCGGATGCTTTTATTAGGATAATCTCATTGATTATTGACGGTTTCTTTGTGCAAGCTAACACCAGTTTTCTTCAACCGTGCATGAAAGACACTGGAAGTAGCAAACAGCACATGACAAATACCTACACACAATCATCTTGAGGCAACCATTTTGCAGACTAGAGCTTTGCAGACGTTATATCACATATAACTCTGAGGCCATGCAACGTTTAGCGCCGCCTTGTAGCGCTTAAGAAGACAAAGCAGAACAACGTTTCTAGCTTTGTACGTAAGGGGACGCGGCAGTCGTAAGGGGCGTTGTTTGCGGTGCGCGCGCTGTTCGCACACGCTGGCGCAAGCGATCGCAGACCTTGCACGCGGCAATCCCGTAGATCCACTTGGGAAACACCAACGCCCCCCAACACTTAAGCCGGCCGGCCTACTGCAAAGTCATCACCATGGCTGTTGTCCTAGATACTTGGTCGCACCGGGGGTCCGAACGTCTGTGGGGTGAGTAGTGACGTATGTGCCCCATTGCGGGTTCCGATATCCATTCATACGCGTGCGCGCGCACGCTTTTTGCGGGCTGCGTGCTCTTCGGCAGAGATTGCTTTGCAGTTAGTTTCGCTGACTTAAAGTTGTATGCAAGCGTTATAATAGTGTGGTGACAATCTTTGACGCAGTAGTAAATTCGGCGGATGCGCACTGTCGGTGTCTCTTCGCAAGCGCATCGCATGACACCGCAATGCTGCCTCGCGCGCATCAGATTTCTCGGGGCTGCGCGTGAAGACGACTCCGGGTTTTTACCGCTACCGCACGATGATATCAACTGTCGATAACCTGCGCAGCGGTCTGGTGCTATTCGAAGAAGCTTTCATGAACCAAGCGACAAGCGTTCACTTTAAACGCCAATGGACCCCTGATGGACGTGTGTATGTGTCTGAAAGAAAAAAAGTGACAAGGTGTGTACTCTAAATTATGCGAAGATGTCGAATGAACTAATAAGTTTACCAGGTAAGAAATGTGCCACGCAGATCTTTTGGTTAGTACTTCACATTACGTTTTGAGCGTTCGTTTGCAAAGGAATGGAGTGAATGAATAAAAATGTTTGAAAAAAAGTTTGGGCAGTACGTGCTAGTATTCCCTACTCCACGCCATAACTTTCTACATCCCTTGTTGTACTATACTGTATAAGACTATGGTGTGTTTTACCTGCGTCTTTATTTCGTTCTCACCAGTGCTTCCCTTTCCCACTTTTTCATATTGTATGTACTATAAATGGGTATGCCTGCTCTCACTCTTTCATATTTCTTTTTGGTGTTCGTTTTGTACTTTTCTCTCTGTCGGCCATTTTTCTCTATTTCTCTCTCATATATCTGCACTCGTTGTCTCACCTTTTATCTTCCTTGCTCTTTTTCGTTTTTTTCTCTATCTCTCGCTTTTTCTGTCGTATATGTACCCGTTCTCTCAACTTGTTTTTTTATTGCGATTCATATGGACACTCTCGGCTGGATTTTTCTACAGGCGTCGCCGTCACTGACCGTATATTCAAACCTTCATATAATGAATCCGGATGTAACGAAATATTGGTTATAACGAAGTAAATAAAAATAGTTTTGCAATGCATTTATCGTTAATAATAAACCTTTATAACGAAATTTCGGATATAACGACCTTAGTTCCATGTAAGATTGTTATGATGAAGTTCGGATATATATATATATATATATATATATATATATATATATATATATAGTGGGAGTAATATTTCAATGGGCCAGTTAGTCTTCTTGAAGGTATGGGATATGGTACAACGTGAGCGTTGTCAACAAGGATAAATAAATCTATTTATCCTTGTTGACAACGCTCCCGTTGTGTCATATCCGATATATATATATATATATATATATATATATATATATATATATATATATATATATATATATATATATGAAAATGCAAGAAAGGAAAAAAAAAGACCAGCAACAGACTCTGCCGCTTAGGTCCTCTGAATCGTGAGTGTGAAACATTAACCTCTCAGCCACCGAGAAGCACGTCCTTCAACGTCCAAACAACAAGCTATTCATATATATCTCTTGCCGCCGCTGACGGGCATCTCTGGGGGAATCACCGTCTCTTCAGCATTACCAGCAAGATGGCGCAGTGAGCGCGCGTCGCTACATCGTGCGGCGGCGCGCGCTCCAATCTCCCGCGCGTATTTCGCCCTCTTAGAGGAGGGGAGCGATGTTTATTTCGCCCTCTTAGAGGAGGGGAGCGATGTTCTCCAATTTAGTCGGTGTTGTGCTCTCTCGTACGCCCTTATCTCGCGGTGGGGAAGAGGGAAGGATTGTACGTTTTTGGTGGTCTCGGGCTTTACCTGGAACGATTATGTTGCAGTTACCGGACGCACAAAGGTCACTGCTATCATTCCAGTCTCTGTTCGCGAAAAGCGTGCGCTTCGCAGACACAGCGAAGTAACAATTGCGACGATTATTTGCGTGCATTTGTACCTGTTGGTACGTTTTGTGCGTCATTTGTGCGCGAGAAAAGTGGGACACGTTTCGATCTGCTTTATATCTTGCGCGTGACCTTCTAATTCGTTGCTATCGCGTTCATTGCTTCGCTTTTACGGGAAAGCTGTGACTTTTTATTCCAAACATACCATGTTGCAGCAAACGGATGGCGTGACACTGTAGCGCTAACTTGAAAAGAATCACGAAGAGACAAAAATAAGTAGAAAAGTCAGCCTCGTACTCTTTATAATCGAGTTATGTCATTAGACATGATCTGCTTCAGCAACTGCCACTTCGCCCTACAAAAACCTAATTTTGAAATGTAAACACGATAACAAAGCAACTAGCACACAAATGAAACATTTTGGGTGAGACGAAGTTAGTTGTTTTGATCACGATTGTTGGCGCAGTGCATGTTTAATGAATGTGGCTCAGTTGATTGAAACACTTGGAGTATCCGGCTAATTTAGCACGAAATTCTTTTATGCCGGTGGCCACCTCGGCCCCAGCGGACGCATTTCTGTCCCGGATGTGACATTGTGAAATATTTATGAAGAGACTGCCAAGAAAGAAAAAAAAAAACGAGAAGGAAAGGCACTGTAGCGGGACATCGTACCAGTTACCTCGCGATCCCCGGCGCGTGGCGCTCACCTCTATAGGCCACAGAGCCTACGGTATCAAAATTGTTAATGGCAAGCCCTATATATACACCACACACCGTTTGACGATCTGTACTCGCTCTCTCACATTCTCTTTTTCCATTTTTTAGATGCGAAGCAGTTTATGGCGAAGTTCGATCCAGCGTGCGTGGCCACCATGCACACAAGGTGCACAAAAGGTGCACAAAAGGTGCACAAGGTGCACACGCATGCACAAAAGGTGGCTCAAGAAGTGCCAGAGCGCGCTCACGCCCTAGCGTGTTCCGGCCTGTGTAAGGGGCTGGGTAAGACACTGTGGCCTATAGGCACATGATCATCACATCATTACTGAGAGAGTATATGGGGCATATGTACACCCATACACTCTCTCTGAGCAATCATGTGATGGCGTCGGGGAACGAGATTCTGCAGACGCGTGATGAACCAACGCATTGTGCGAAACGCGCTGGCGCGCTTGTCCATTTTTAAGGGCGAAGCTCCTTAAAGCGGCACCCATTCGTCCCTCGTAGTAATCGTAGTGTGTAACCAGTCTATTACATTTTTGACCTCCAAGGTGGTGCCAGTGAGATATTTCTTCTGTGCGTTGTTGAACAATAAAAAAATCGCAGCGTGCGCGTTAACTAAAAGTTGAATTCTCCTGTCTCTCATTCCCCAATAGCAACCATTGGCATGTACATTGAGCACTATCTTACAGGAAAAGTTCGCTACGTCATGCTCGCTAGGCGTAACCTCCTTGGTTTTAGAAAGGTTTAGCGAGCGTTGAGCCACAGTGTCATGAATACAGTGAACTAGTATATATCATGATATCAAGGTGGTTAAAGGTGGGAAGTAGACACGAAGCGCAAGCCGCTAGAATGTGTGCGTGTGCCTCCTCTCGTTCAGTCCTTGATATGTCCGCTGGATGGCGGTGCTTCTATATGAGGAATATATGATGAAAAGATGCGAGATGGTGGTACTTGGAGTGTTGAATAGGTGGACGAATGGGCACACAGACAGATGCATGGACGGATGGACGCATGGACGGACGCAGGAGCGGATGCATGGACGAAAGCAGGGACGGACGCACAGATGATTGTGTGGGCGCACGAACAGACGCACGCACGGACGGGCGGATGGACGCATGGGCGGCCACACAGACACATGCATGCATGGATGGAAGCAAGAACGAATGGACGGGCGGATGCTTCGCCCCACGTGCACTCTCCATTATTCACTCAGTGGATATGCTGCCATTTTTTGTTGATAGATTTTCTTTCATTATATAGCGCCCAAAAAGTTTGCGCTAAGTACAACCAACTGGCCCTTAGCCTAGCTCCTCTAGTTGTTTTATCACGAGACAAAATTTGCCCGCTTGCTTTCTGTATTTTTGTGTCTCATATCTGCACACGTTCTCTCAACTTCTATTACAGCGAATGCTGTAGTGAGATCGCAACAAGGGTCGCGTGCGCCGTAGTTGTCCGCCACCGCCTCCGGTGTTCGTAACTACTATCGCACGAAATAAGAAGAAAGACATTAAAGGCACAATGGGATCCGAACATGGGTCTGCTGCGTGTCAGCCTAGTATTCTACCACTGAGCCACGCCGGTGCTTCGAACTCCACTGCAAACTGGCCTTAGGCAGGCTTGATATCGGTTAAGGAATTACTTTAATATAAGTAATCCTGCATTTTAGAACAGCAAATAAACAGCGTGTCACGAATGGCGCAACGAGGGAGTCGTCGAATGCTCCAAACCTTTACAAAGCGCGACCTTGTTCACCTATCAAGTCTGGCGCATACCCACTGTGGGGGGCTGTGGGGATTGCAGAATAAACGTCTGGCATAATTTTTCATCGTCATCAGCTGCAGCACAAAAAAAAAATGCACAAAGCACCTTGCAAGTGCGCTTCAGGGTATCACACTTCTCCGAAGAACGACGAAGGATGGCATAGTGAATGCCGCCCCGTCGCGGTGGTCTAGTGGCTAAGGTACTTGGTTTCTGACACGGAGGTCGCGGGATTGAATCCCAGCTGTGGCGGCTGCATCTCCGATGGAGGCGGAAATGCTGTAGGCCCGTGCGCTCAGATTTGGGTGCACGTTAAAGAACCCCATGTTGGTTGAAATTCCCGGAGCTCTCCACTATGGCGTTTCTCATAATCATGTGGGATATGGCATGGTATGGAGAACTTTATTGACGTTCTGAGGATCAGCCCAGTACTGATGCTGGCTGTTCCCACGTCGGGACAGAGAGGCCAAGCCCATCTGCCGCCACACGGGCCCTCTGTACAGCCCTGAGCTGGTACGCCAGGGCGTCACTATGCAGCATTCGCTGCCACCACTGTTCACCGTGAGAAGCCGCGCCGACCAATGCCGAGCAGCGCCAGAGCATGTGTTCGGAATCGAGCAAGCCCCAACACTTACTACAATAAATTGAAACCCCGCAGTCTTGGTTAATTTTTATTCATGACGACCGGGTTGGGCTACGTCCCTGTCTGCAGAAGTCTTCATATAATCGCCTGTCGTCTGTTAAGTCTAGAATGTGGCAAGGGAAATTCACTGCGCTTTAAGTAATAATGTTTGGTTATATCGTTGTACGTCAACAGCTGGTCCCTAAACTCCGGAGCAGGAGATCCAGCCACCTCAGGGATTTCACGGCACACTAATCCACGTGCCTCCCTGTGCGCCACCTCGTGTGGTGGTTTTAGGTCGTTAAACCCTACATATCATCGTCACGCCTCCCTAGTACACAATTATTAATGGCGTAGTGTGTGCTTGCAGCAGCTGCCCAAAGAGTGCTAAAAAAAGGCTCTGAAAGGCAACTTTTCCAGATTTGGTTGTGATAGTGCTGCGCGTTGCACGCAGGTCTGGTGGTTTTCTTTTTAGCTTTTTCATTTATTTTCCTTTTTTTTAATTTCTCTTTCTCTCTCATATCTGTATGCGTTTTCTCGCATTTGATATTTTTTATCTCTATTTTTCTCTTTCTCTTGAATATGACTTTCTCTTTCTCTGGCATATGACTTAATGACTACTGATTGATATGTGGGGTTTAACGTCCCAATACTTAATGACTACTTCTACTCTATTTTGATGTATGGTGATTGCACACTTCCACAGGCACGTCCTTCTAAGTTAAAACCTTTTGATGTACGTTCAATAACCAAAACAGCATACTTGACTTGCTCTCAAACTAGACTCTAAAAATTCATTATGACCTTACAACATATCAAATGCATTCCTTCGCAGATACGCTGAGTGGATGGCGAAGTACTTGTTCATTATCTTTGACAAATCAGCGTCCTCAGGGACCCTTCCAAATGACTGGCAAACAGCTAAAATAACTTCCATTCCTAAATTCAGGAAGTAAAACCGAACCTTCCAACTACAGACCCATCTCACTGACATGCACAGCCTGCAAAACTTTGGAACAAATCGTTTTAAAGCAGATAACCAAACATCTCGAAAAGGAAAAAAAAATACTGACACCCTGTCAGCACGAATCGCGAAAAGGTGTCGCCACAGTCACGCAACAAATTGATCTTGTGCACGATGTATCACTAAGTGTAGACCAACAGAAACGAATCGATCTTATTTTTTTAGACTTCTCGAAGTCTTTCGACCATGTGTCGCATCACAAACTGATTCATAAACTCGGACCAACTTTGAGGAATGGGCCCATCGTCACCTGGATGAAATGTCATCTTAGTGACCGCACCTACTTCGTAGATGTCAACCGGCAGCATTTCTATAAATCCAACGCAAGACTCGGAGTTCCACAAGAAAGCGTTCTGGCTCTAATCCCATTTCTCATCTACCTTGTAATATTTCTGTCAGCGTCAAACTTTTCACTGATGACTGCGTCTTATACCATGTAATTGATTCTTATATTGAACCATCTTGCATTAAACAACTCTTTATTTTTGGTATCCAAATGGTGCAAAGAATGGCAAATGACACTGAACATTAAAAAATCTGCTGTTTAATTAATAACGAGAAAGAAACACACATCCGATTTTAACTACACCATTGGTCGCGCCACTCTCAACGCAGTTAATAAACACAATACCTTGGCCTAACACTAACCCATGACTTAAGATGGGAATGCTTTGTGAACAACGTCAACGCAACTGCTTTAAAAAATTGTTATTTTAATAGACGCCTGGGACTACCACTCTCTATCACAAAACTATTACAATACCAAACCTTTGTCCAATCAACTTTAGAATACGCTAACGTTGTTAGGCTTCCTTGCACTATAGGAACTCATTTACAAACTCAAAGCAGTTCAAAGAAACGCACTGAGGTGCATTTACAATAAATATAGGCTCAAATATTCACCCACAGCATTGCTAAAACAGGCTGGTATCCTCACAATACCGAGTCCAGCTTGCGCGATTAAAAATTATCTGTAAGTTAATTCACAAAGACATGATTCACACTTCCAAATACTTATGTTGAAAACAAGCACGACAAACGTGGCACAAACACGCATTATCATTACTTGAACACGTCATTCATACGGAAACTCATGAAGGTTCATTTTTTCTCCTTTGTTGACACGAGAATGGCACAGGCTGGATCCTAATGCAACAACAAGTGCTATGTTATCCTCCTTTTTATGATTGTTTCAAAATCAACTACATGCTGTCCAGTGTACATGTACTTGTATCGCCATACTTTTGTATTACTTCTGTTTTTATACTGTACCTACAATTCCTTTTATCCGACGCATACATCATACCATTTTATTTACATTGGCACTTCATTTTATTTACACTTTTACATCATTGTATTCCTACTTCAGTATTGCATTTTTTTCATGCCTCTTTGACAACTTTTTTATTTTTCTGTGTTAGGATGTATTATGAAGTAATATTAAGTTTCCTTATTTACCTTGTTAACTGCCGTTATCTTCTTTCCATGTATTTGAATGTCTCTACTTGCATTTTATATCGTGGCAAGTCAAATATGCCATTTCTGTAATGATCCCTGATGGGATCGACAGTATATTTACCCTCTCTCTCACCTTCAATCTTCTTTATTTTTCTCTCCGAAGCCAAAGTGTCACTCCGGAAACTCACGCCGAAAGCGCGCGTTGTACTCTCACCAAGGCCCCTATCTGAAAATACATTGTTCCTTTCTGGAGAAAGTTCGGTGTTCGAAGGTTGGTGGACCAGACGAATGCGTTCTCGCCATTCGATGCCACGTCCCGCCATTGCCTTCAACGCCGCTTTCGCGGCTCACCGTTGTCGCTTGCGTTCGGCTATGAAGGCTGCCGTATTCTCGGTGCGCATGCTTGCCTGCAGTTGCTGCTCGCGCTTTGTTACCCAGGAATGTTCTCGTGCCCGGAGTGCTGTCCGGCGAACAGGAGTTTTTCCACGGATCACCTATCGGTGCTGTACTTGGAAAGTTGTCTTATGTTCGGGCTTTTGTACGATCCTTGCCCTACCCGTGCGGAAGATGTAAGTTGAAACTGCTGCGTGCGGACTCGGTGGCACGGCTTCGAAAAGATGAACGCCGTCACTGACGGCGCAGCCAATGGCACGCGACCTTAGGTAGAACTCAGAAAATGGCGTCTCTAAAGGCATTGCTGTAGTGCCTAAAATATACCAGTATATATAGGCACTATAACACTGCTAATGGCACGTGCGCTTGGGTGTGTTGTAGAGAGCGAAGTAACTCACAGCGGAGTTAACAATGGAGACCATTACTGAAATTCGTAGTGGACGGCTTTTCTTTTCGCGTAACCATATACAGCCTGCTATGTTATACTATACAGGGCTGTTATATGCTTCACTCTCTGCCCTCTTACTTCCCATTTCCAACACTAGACGGCACTGTGGCGCTGCGATCATTCAGCGACCATGGGAATGATGGGTATTACACACATTTGCCTATAGTCTTCGTACTTGCGGGTGGCGAATCGTACTTGCGGCTTCGTTTATTACTGGTTACGGTTTTGTTTTGAAGGAAACAACAAACCCTTTTGAACTTGGTGACTCGATATAAAATGATAAGCCTGAAAGAATAAGGTTGTGAAGCGCAAACGCTGAAAATTTGCTAATAGTTGTTTCGTAAGAAAACAGCTCCAAGCCACTCGAACACACACGGAGCCAAAAGCAGGCCAGAAGTATGGATGTTAGACAAATGTGTGTACTACCCATCATTCCCATGCTCGCTGAAGCGCCGTGTGTTGCAGCTCCCATAGACACTAGCGCCAGAGTTCCCTCTAGTGTATAGTAGGAAACTCCATGCCTTGGTGTAATATGCCAGGCTATGTTTAACAAATGAGTTGGAGTCGCTTCCCTTCACGAAGGTGGGTCACTGCATTGCTGACAGGCGCCCTTTTCTATCTGCTTTCGTTGGCGTTCTCAGTGAACGCGCTGGTCTTCGGGCTCTCTCGCGATGAACAGTCCACACATGCTTGCGCATGATTGACGTGGCGAAACACGTATACCAACCGCGCTCCGCTCCGCCAAAGCTTCCTGCGCCACACGTACGTGCTGTCTGGCGGCTTCCGGACATGGTCCGCCCTTGACCGCATATAAGCGTGCGCACGCTTCTCCTTCAGGGGGGACAGGATCATCGCAGCCCCCCCCCCTCTGTGAAATCAATGTATGGAGCACAGGCCTTCCGCCCCTTCTTAGGTGACGGGGGGGCCCTACCCGCGATCGCATGCCAATGCTTCACCGATCTACAATGCCAATTCATGACATCATCGTGTGACGTCACACGTGTGGCACAAGGTTACCTGATCTGTGCCGTCGTAATGACTTGGTTACCTGACGTCATAGCTCGTTCGGAGCTGGTCACGTGGGTGCGTCTTGTACGCTGACGGACGCCGGACATCTCAATATCGAACAGCCTGTGCCGTTTGCTGCTCCCCTGTAAAATAACGGGCGCGTCCTTAAAGGAACACTGGAGAGATAAACGGTTTTTGCAGTATCAGTATATCATCATCATCACCATAATCACTAAAACATCATCATCAGCATCACCCTCATTACGCCTCAGGACAAAAACCTCTCCCATGTCCCGCTAGTCGGTCCTGTGATGGCTGCTGCTACTTTACACCCGCGAACTTCCTAATCTCATCTGTGACCACCGCCGGTAAAGCACTTCCTCGTCAAAGAAGGATTGGCCACCCTGGTGCAAGATCTGGTCACTACCTCCCACATGGAAACGCCAATCAGTATATCACTGTTTCACAATTCCAAGATCAGAAACGTGTGCGAAGTAAATGCAGGTGACGACACACTCTTCGAACTTATGCACAAAATGCCGTGATGTCATAAATATTAACGGCGTATGGTAGGGTCGAAATAGGTCCTAATCAGTAAAGATGAAATAAACTGTCCTCAGAGGATCCACAAACCTTAAAATATACGAAGTTGCACTAAATTTTGTTGGGCCATGAATCCACAAGGACGATAAATGCAGTTTGACATCCGCGACTTCACGTGTGCGGATTTCGGCGCGAAACTCAAAAACGGGACATTGACCTTGAGTTTTCCTCTCGACTGATGGCACTCGAATGATCCATCTGAAAAAAGTAATAGTTTCACTTTAGAGTGTGCCTTTAAGAGGCAGGAAAAGAGCGGTGTGTATAATACAGTCCCGGTTGATTTTAACAGGAAGAATTGGAGTTGACAACGTTTTCCCAGCATCTCCACCAGTAATGTATAACCTCATATGTTGCAACGGAAACCTGCAACCATCAGCGCAACAGAACGTCAGGCTGGTCCGATCACGGGCAACATTGTGTTCATGTTCATGTTCACCTATTGTCCGTGGCGCATACCCACTGGAGGAGATTGGCTAAGAATTGAGTGGTCTCTTCCTCATCATCGTTCCAACCGCGGGACATACAAGCCTGCCAGCAGCAATACTATAGCCGATCTTTTCTCGGGGCAATTTATGCAAAACCCATAACTACGCTGATGATAGAAGCCAAAGTGTTCCTATCCCTCGCATGCAAATCGCGCTTTTACACAAGCGAGGCTTACCGTAAGGGGAGGCTTTTCAATCGATGAATAATGTACAAGACGCAGAAATAGACACGGCGAATCAATGGACGACGCGGTACGAGCACTCGCTCGTAGCTGAGTAATTATTTTAACGAACGTCGACGCTTGTAAAGCATCGATCAGGGAGTCTTTTCTTTTTTCGCGCTACATGCACTATTCATCGTGAGCTTACATACCAATCTGCTTTATCGATTCGTAACGCGGAAGCTACTATGAATCGTCAGCGATGACACCGCGCCGTATACTTTCGATTCAAGCACTGCAACCAGGGCTGCGAGTCGGATTCGAACCCAGGCATTCTAGTTGGCAGTCAAGTTTTCTACCACGAAGCCACGCACCAGCGCTTGAAAGTAATTAGACAAAAAAAAAAAGAAAAGAAACGCAGCTTCGCTTTAACACAGCTCTGCCCGGAAATGCCGAGCAGTCCTGCTATTCTGGACATTGTCGAATTCCACCAGGTTATCAGATTCCGCCATTGATCAATGCTAATTGGCAAAGTGAGCTGATACGACCTTTCTGATTGGTGGCTTAAAATGCCGTTATTACAAAATTTGACAATATGGGGGAATCCAACAGTGTCCAGAATAGAACACTGTCTGAATAGGGCACACATTGTTTCTCTTCGGTTTTCTCTTCTTGTTGTTGACCTTCTCTTGTGGCTCATGCCCGCTGAGGGGGGTCGACCAAAAATTAAGTATAGTCTTAAAACATTTTGTGGGGTTTAGTGTAATGGTGGTTATATAACGAAAACATTCCTCCTTTTTTCCTTGTTCTCTATATCATTTTTCACTGCGTTTTATTTGTCGTTACTTTTATTTTACGTCTTATTTTTCCCCTTCTTCTCCAATGCCCGCAGGCTTCCTCTTTATTTTCAGTTTGCATAAGTCTCTTTGCTTTCGTTAACCCGGGACACTGAGGTGCACCACCCTCAATATCATCATCAAGGCGTTCGAAGAACAAGACGAAGAAGACTTTTACCCTGGCGCGAGAGCGTGCTCGAGATGCTTAAGCTACTTTTTCAGATTGGCTTCATTTTCAATTTAGTTTCATTTAAGTATCCTGCTGCCAGGTTCTTGGCCCATCCCCCTTTGTGGGTAAGCGCCATCTATCAGAGGTCATCAGCATCAGCATCAGCTGGCAATGCTATAATGTGCTTTCTCCTGCGTTCCGACAAGCGACGACAACTGTGTAGGCCACAGCATATACGGCGTCATACGACAGCCCGGTCTCCTAAATGGCTTAAAACCTGTGCAGGCGTCACGCAGTGCGAGGGGTCTTGTTAAGACTTCTAATATTGCGTGGCACAAGTGTAGAATCACACCAGGCATCGTACCTCGTCAATCGCGAAATAAGTGGGGTGCTAAGAGATCCACCTTCGAGTTTCGTAAGTTTTTTTGCCTGACAGGGATGAGGTTACGCGGTCAGCTGCTTACGCACAGAGATTTCTTCTTTTTTGTTTGCAGCTTCAGTGATCGAGCGCGTGGTACTGTCGTTGTGCCTGTTCGCGGCGGGCCTGCCATTCGTTCATTTCACATGCAGAGAGCTCACCCAAGCGCCAAGTCCTTTCATGTTTCGCTCTCCACGTTCCGTCATTCAGATGAAGCTCCAGCTGTGGAACGTAGCATTTTCCACTTGAAAAAAAGAATCTGACAGGCAGTTCCAAAACAAGTTTTTGTGCTGTTTCATGCAACCTTGCCCTTCCGCAGTCGGTGGATAAGCGACCTTCAAAAAGCCTAGACAGCTTGTACGAGGCCACAATAAAAAAACAACAACAAAATGTTCTGCGTCTGTTGTGTTCCGTTAATTCGGTTTCGCGCTGTGCAGTTAAACAGTTTGCACGCAGGCAAAGACGAATATCCACGCTCATGGAAAAATTCATGGCTTCCGGTGCGTCCAGTAATAATATGTGGGGTGTTACTTCCCCAGACCATGATATAATTATGAGAGGCGTCGTAGTGGAGGGATCCGGAAGTTTTGACCATCTGGTGTTCTTTAACGTGCTCCGACATTGTACAGGACACGGGACTCTACCATATTACCTCCATCAAAACGTGATTGCCGCGGCTGGGATCTGTATGGCTAGTGCCACGAGCATATGGACGACAGCAGCATGGTCGGTGCAAGAAGGACGGCGGTGTTTGTTCGGGCTCACCTTATAAAGGCACCGGCGAACGCACTTGAACAGACTGCGCAACAGTGACGCGCATTTGCGCCGATACAATGAGCACACGTGCCCGATACAGGATTGAACCCGGCCTCCCATGCCTCTCTAAGAGATGTACTCCAAAGGACGTTTCGTGGAGCGTGCTGGAATTATGTGAGCTTGAAGTGTTTTTAATCGAAGCTCTTGTAGTTACACATAAGGGTGGTGGTGGCGGCGGTATAGTTCGCCGAAAAATGCGGCTTCAGCGAGTAAACGATAATGCGTGTTACCGGTACTATGTATACGGTAATGCTGCATTACCTTACACTCGTAATGCCAGTACTCGGTAATGCAGATTAGTTCCTCGCGGGTGCAACGATCACAAGCGTGTTCGTACGCGTAGTTTTCCAGAGATCAATGCTCTCTTGTTCGTGGGCTTGTATATGATCAGCCGTTTTAGCGCAACATTGACATTGAGTTACCTTTTTATCGCTAGTGATAGAAAACATCATTTCGAAAAAATTGTGGTGTTGCTGTGAGCGCCAACGTCGTTGATCGTGAGCGAGAAATCAGCGTTTTACCCGTGACCAAAATTGGAAGAAGATGCAAATAAAACAATGAATATCTCGTTCGAGTCAGAATCCAACCCAGATCTTCTGCGTGGCAAGCAGGCGTTCGCCTTCAACGTTCGCCTTGGACAAAAAATAAAAAAAAAAGCCCCACCTCTCCTAAGGAAATCGTGAGGAAATGCGAATGGATTTTTCGCGGCGAGAGAGGGTACCGTTGCTGTTGTAGGCCCGTGTGCTCAGATTTGGGTGCACGTTAAAGAACCCCAGGTGGTCGAAATTTCCGGAGACCTTCACTACGGCGTCTCTCATAATCAAATGGTGGTTTTGGGACGTTAAACCCCACATATCAATCAGAGGGTACCGTTGCCGTCGGACATTCGCCTTTACTGACTTCTGCCATCGCCTTGAGAGGCGCCCAGCCAGCGCGAACGGGTGAGAATGAGGAGCGAGCGGGTGGGAGATTGGGGCGCCAGCGTTCTGTGCTCGGCGTTGGCGCTTCGCAGTGGCGTATCGAGTAGACATATCCGGATGTTCTTAAAAGTGCCACTCACCAGGCTCTGAATATATATATAAGAAGCAGCGCAATATTCTATCCTGGTATATCTTGTTCTTCTTGCGGACTTGTGTGACACAGGCAGTAGTTCTCTTGACGTCTATAGCTTACATGCTCTCGATTGGTTCATATACGCGAAATATCACGTATGACCTGTTTCCTACCCTGCTTTGCCATGCAGCCGCCCATCCGTTCTTTTTGTCTCGCATGAATATCGTGCAATATCAACCGATCAAACTTAATTTGTGCGTTTACAAAGCGGAAAGTCCTGATAGGCTCTAGCGCTTGATGCCGACACAGTTCACGTGCTTTTAAGAAGTAAGGCCAAAGAGGATGCATTGCGTGTATCAAGGAGAGGAGAAAATCACCCCCTCGTCTTTAAACGCGGGGTGATGAGTGGCCCTTTAACAGGCCCCCAGCTAGCGAATGGTCGAGAGTTAGGCGCAGGAGAGTGAGGCGCAGGGAGGAGAAAGAGTGAATGGCGAGAGAAGGAAGCACTGCTCCTACCCTCCTCTACGCTCTCTCACACCACATGATCCGGGTGGTGAAGGAGAACTCCGCGTCGTTTTTTTTTTAAATATATATTCACCGATTTCTATAAAACTTTGAAAATGTGTTCGCGTTGGTACCGTGGTGATATGCGCCAAAATATAGAACCACATAACATTTACTTTTTCAGAAAACAAATTTTAAAATTGGTAGCTGATTTTGGAATCACACTTGTAAATGCGGGCCACTCTATGTATATGACGTCAGGGCCTCCTCTTTTTTTCGAAAACCCCGCCTTTCCCAGCAGACGGATGCAGCGCACGCTTTCTTCAACGAGGTGACGGCAACGCGAGCAAAGTTAAATTTTGTCAGCTTCATCGCCAACTTGCTTTTCACGCATCAGAAAATCGAGGCACCTGAGCTATATTTACACCTTGGCCAGTCGTGGTAGGGTGTAGTGGATCTCGTGACGTCATCGGCAATGATATCTTGTGACGTCATTAGATATCCACCATGGACGACAAAGCTGCTCCCTGTTTTGGTTTCTGTTTTGACTCGTCGTTTCTCGCATAAGTGAAATAATGACGAGTGCCTGGGCGAAATGAACCACCCTGGCTTTTTCAGGACTGTCAATACTATCAGAAAACAGCATTATCTCAGTGTGTGTGAAAATGCACCGGAGTTGCCCTTTAAAGGTGAAGATAAGCGTGCGCGCCCGCCGTTGTTGCTATGGGAAATAACACCTGCCGGAACGTGGACGCTGCCGCGAACAACGCCGGATCATAGCCCGACTAAGAAATGCATTCGCGTGTAAAACTACGGAAATGTCAGGTTGCGGGAGGAGCCTCTGTAACTCATCTAATATTGCGTGACAGAAGCATACAATCGCATCAGGCGTCAAGACATGTCAACTGCGCAAGGATGGGTGTCTTACAAATCGCTCGGGCACATTAATCACTAACAGCGGCAAAAGCGCCAGCAAAGTTAGGTACTACGTTCGTTCGCACGTTGTCTTACGGATGTGTATTGGCACGCGCCATTCGCTGTCTAGGAAAATAAAGAGGTATACGGTCCAGTGGGCACTGCGCAACGGTCGTAGGCTTGCTAGCATAGCTCTAAACGGCCAACCAACGTTACGTACGCTGACATTCGTTTCCTTAAGGCACTGCGTGAACAATCACCGAGAACCGAAGCTAAGGCTAGAGCGATTGAGAAGGTGATCGCACGGGGCCGATTACGCTATCGCGTTCCACTCTTGGAGATGACGCTCACGCGTCCTTCAACTTTTTGTTATGGCAGTCTTATCATTTATTGAGCGGACTCTTCATTTCAAGTTGTTTCACACGCGACCGTTGTCGTTGCCTGAAGGTGTACAGAAGCGTATCGCTCTGATGAGCGCGCGAATGAAGGTCCAGTTTGCGGTATGGAGAAAGGGAAGCGTGGGGAGGAAGCATTGCACAATGCGGTTGAAAGAAAGAAAAATAGCAAGTCAGGTACTATCGGTGTTAAATGAAACGCGAACAGAGGAGCGCGTAGATGAGGCATTGGCAAAAGTACAGAGTTCATTTTTGTGAACGGGAACACGTGAGTGCGTGGCCTGCGTGCTCCAGTGGCGGTGGTGGTAAACACATATTAAAAAGAGAGAGGTTGCAAAAGAAACAAGCCCCTAGTGGGTCGGCTTACTTACAGTACAAGGTGATGTCCCTAGTCAGGTACCCCATTGGTCGTGGCCGCTGTCCTGGCACGCCAGACCGTGGCTTGTCGGGCCCAGAAGGTCCTGGTAAGCCAAGCAGGGCCGCCTCCCAGTACTAACTAGTTCGGTTTGGGTTCGGGGGTAAAGAAGCATTGAGCTGGCATGACCATACCATGTGGTAGGTGTCAGCCACGTCTGCACAGTGCTTGCTGAGACGGCTGCTCGCAACGCGTTCAAGCGGGAACGAAAGTAACCATAACTTTCTTTCTCGTCACCCAGTGGCGAGCTAAAGAACCAGTCATTGGTGATATCTCACCGGGCCTGACCTCTTGCGTTATCGCCTTCAAGGAGGTCGCAACCTTGCCGCGAGTTCCATTTCACCAAAGACTGGTTGTTATGCTCGCCACTAGATGACCCGAAAAGAGGCTCTAGTTTAAATTGTCAATATGGTTAATTAGGCGAGCTGGTGATTCAAAACAGTCTAGTTTAAAGTCTGGTTGCTCTCGCTCCCGCCTGAACGCGTGAGCGCGCAGGCCACACGCTCACGTATTCCTCACGTGTTCATAAAAATTGACACTGTACAGTGAGCGAAGTCCAGCCATGGCTCCTGACAGGCACGCTTATCCAGTGGTTTGGAAGCACAGCACAATCCCTTTACAGCCCGATTTGTCGTCTCTGTTCTAGTTATCATATTCTAACTGGAAGGAAATGAAAGAGAACTGAAAGAAAGTAAAAGTGAAATGACCAAATGGCCAAGGAATACCTACGCCGACAACCAATATCAACCCATCAGCGTGCCTGAACAAGAGAACAATCAAGAAATCTACCAAAAAGGGGATCGACAGTGCTGTCAAACCAGATACATGCCTGTCAGTAGTGAAGAATGGATGGCGCGCACTATTGGCCTCGAGATCTCGGAGGGGCGCCCTCTCGCGTGTGACGTCAGTTTGTGGACTCCGCTCTCAACCGCGCTTCAGCAGCGCTGCTCCCTCTAAGTTTGTGCTAAGTAAGGATCGATAAAATAATTTGGTTTCTTCGCAAAAACACAAAGAAAAAGCTTGACAGCTCGTCAAGCGTGGATTGCGGTACGATAAGAAAAAAAAAAAGCAAAAGGGTTACACAAACGTTTGTGACGCGATTGCAAAGGAATGCAAGTTGCGTACGTGACTGCTGGAGGGCGTGCGAATGCTATCGGTGACGAATGAAACCCGAAAGGCGGCAAGCATTAGTAGTGGTATAGTGCGTGCCATTCCGTGATCATCTTGTACAAAAGCAGCGCTGCAAAATCACTGATGACTGAACGGCACACTCTGTATGTCAATGTGAATGCTTGCCGTGGTTCGGGTTTTATTTGACGCCGACAGCACGTACGCATTCTGTTATTGGGGAACTGTTTATGTGTCGTGTATGTTACGGCCAGCCGCCGTTGGTCTCCCTTGTGTCGACTTTGAATCTTCAGTACTTTTTATTTAATTTTAGGGGCGTTGCACTTGAAAGGCCGCCGGCGCAGGTTACTATGCGCCTATATGTGCAGCAATTGGCGCACAGAAATTCTGCGCAGTAACTGTGCTTCAATCCCGATGTACATGATTTCAATAGTGTTATATAATAATTACCTATAAAAAACGATGAATCACTCATGCAAGACAGCATGTTTTGTATATACTAGGAAATAAATAAAAAATAAATAAATATTCCGAAATCTGCTGCTTGTTTTGTCAGCGCCCTACCAGCGCCTGTGCGCGCAAGAGGTAATAATACGGACTCATTTGTAAGCTGCAACACAGTGGTGAACTTTTCATAATGCAATCATGAAAATATGAAAAAGAAACAAATCTTGAAAATACGCGTGCTTCGAGCAGGAGATCTTGCGGCATCAACCCAGTCAAGCGCGCTGTCCCGCGGAACCTGAACGGAGAGACTGCCTATTACGGGTGTGTTTTATTCAACACCGTCTAACAGCACGCGCGAGATCACCCGGATGGTCCAGTACGTCAGCACGTCAACGTAAACACGCTTTGCGGCTGTGTAAAAAAAGGCTGTCTCCCTCCCCACATCCCCTCGCCTCGCGGAACTCAATTGGTCAGCACGCGCCTAATCATGGTTTCCCGCTATGGCCTCATTTGCAGCGTCAACGTCGTAATATTATGCGCTCCTCTGATTACGCATTATGAGCCATTCCATTTGTTAAAATAAAATTCATAATTCCCGTGTTGCATAATTCACACATCCTGCGTAAAGTCGTTGCGCTGTCATAGTTTTTTTTTCTTTTGTATGAATACGTTTCGAAGTGATGTGCGTGTTTTCAGGCTGTTTGGGGAACTCGCTGAGCCCCTACACAGCCGCATGCGAAATTGAGCGAAGGTTTGTAACACATGACTGTCTGCTGATGCATCATTCAGTTTTTAAATCTTTATTATCCTGCTAATAACGTGATAACGTTAAAGAACTGGTTTTGCTAGAGTTATGGCCTCAGCGTGGTGGGTTGCGAGAGGAAAATATTCATCTTGTCCGTGGCAGAATAATGGAGAAAGGGGCATAAATAATAAATAATAAAAATTCTCTGGCCCGAGTGAGCATCAAACCCGTTTGCGTGGTGAGCAGATGTTCTACCACACAGCCCCGCGTGCGCTGAGAAATAGGCTGAAAGGAACTTCCTGTGCCTGGAAATGCATGCAGTGAAAGCAACTGTCGTGTTATATACAAACACACGCGTCCTAAATGCATGCTTCTTCACAATACAACATGAAATATTGCCGTAACAATGCGTGTTGCAAGCATACAGTGCTATCGTGCGTTAGAACGTGTGATTATCATAACGACTTCGTGGTTGGAAGCCGGCCACTCGATCATTACAAAGGGCACACACGTTACGGCTCGTATTCCCTTAAGACCACGTAGAGGGTGCATAGCAAGCTCGAACACATTTCACGCTCACAGTCATTCGTGATTTAAAGCACGCTACCCATTACACTGCACCGGGGACGGGATATCGTTGTCGGGTTCAACTCCTAAAAGGGAAGCTTAAGGGTCCCCATTTTTTTTTTTTTACAAAACATGTCGATAACAGTTTGAAGCTACACGTTCGAAAGGAAGGAAGATAGACAGAAAGAAAAGGGAAGGAACTTTGTGCCTTCTAACGAATGAAAGAAGGAACTCGCTAACGCACACACAAAGGCGGATAGGTTAGCCTGTTTCTAGATTGGTTCTATACTCTGTGCTGGTGAAGGGGGTAGAAAGAATAAAGAATGAATATTTATTTATTTATTTATTTATTTATACACGCACGTAACAGGTTCCAGTGAGAACATTACGTAAAGAGTTTTTACATAAAATTGAAACATCATGCGGCTTCTGTCAGTGCATTCACTCAGATAAGTTCAGAAAAGAAAATACAAAGTACACTTTTTTTTTAAGATGCCGCAACATTTTGAGTTAAAATATATCAGGCAGCAAACGACAGAGGAAATGCGAAACAAAAATGCTGCTACTGGAGAGAAGACCACACTCGAGTAGGCCATGCGAACGGAAATAAAGAATTACGTGGGAAGTATATCTTGTTGGTACACATTCATAGTGAAAACAAAAAAAAACACATACAACATAAAAATATCAAGGACCAGACAGTTGAAATTAGACTAGCACTAATCCTGTCTCGTACGTGCTGTTCCCGCGCTGTTTTTTAACTATGAAACTGAAGTATCAAGAGCAAGCACTAATCAAATAATGTTTAAACAAAAAGAAGGCAAAAAATAAGAAATAAACACAAAGCAGGGTGTTGCGTAAGTGAGGCGATAATGTGAACCCCTACTTCGCCTTCATTGGTTCTTTCGTACTGATGTATAAAAAGGAAGTCCGTTTCCTTTTTGTATTTCGAGCCTAAGGGGGGGCGAGGGAGGGGGGGTCGCGTGCGTTGCTATGACGTATTTCTTGTAAGTGTCTTTTTTTAAAAAAAAGCATACAGTATTTGTTTATTATTAATATTGACAGAAACACTGCAGACCACCGCGCCCATGCAGGAGAGGGAAGACAAAAGCACCAAAACATTGCGCAGGAAAGGTTGATAACAAGCAATAATACTAACAGAATCCGAAGAAAGAAATGAATGTATTACAGTTGGCGAAAAGGCAATAGAAATTAATTGGTGTCAATACAGTAGCAATCACGGATATTATCAAGTGAAATAAATCGAACAAGTTTGATTAACATTGCAGGAAGAAAGACTGTTTCCGAAGTAACCTAGAAAGACGCACTCGATCGTGCCTACTCCAAATTTTATCGTGCCACATTAGCACGATAAAATTTCCTGAACCATGCAATGCCTTAATTAAACACAACCAAAGGAATCGAACAGACAGTTAGACCGGGGAAAAGCATAGGATTGAATTATTGTTTTCTTTAACATTGGTGTAGCAGTGATGACGCCCGCTGAAAACGGCCTTTGCGTGGCTGTGGGAAGCGAACCCGGAACCATCGAAATACGCCGAGCCTACCGTCGAGGAGAAATGGTGTTTTTGCGAAGCTCTTTAGAGCCGGCCGTCAAATCCTCGGTACAACGAGTAGACTATCATCATCATCACGGACGGGTATGTGCCACAGAAAATGGGCCCATGCCACTCCTCGCCACTGGTGGACTAAAAATAAAGAGGGCGACAGTTGGCCGAATGAATGGCTGCGAAGGCACGGTCCGTGTAACCCGAGTACGTATACAAGAGAATACAATAGGGGACGGGAAAGGCAACAGCAGCTTCGAGAAGACCCCTAAGTGATGGAAGCCCTACGTCAAGAAGATGTGCCCGTACATCTGTGAGAGGGGCGAAGGCTCGCTTTTGGCGCGAGCTTCTGTCACCGGAGTTTGGACACCTGTGTTTATAGCGTCCGTGACTTCCCGCAACTCGAACCTCTCTGCACTGAGAATGAACCTGGAAACAGCGTAACTACAAAACTTAGCAACAAACAATATGTAACCAGATTAGACTTCACAATCGCAAAGCTTCCCTGTTTCAAGCCTTACACGACATATAGTGCAAGCTTGGTCATTCTACGTGTTTTTGTTCACTTTAATTTATTTCAGTTTGTGTCATAAGTATTACATTGCAGTTGAAGAAAATAATTAGCATCTTCTTGCTTTCCTTCGCCTTTTGTTAAATTGTTTTTGTAGTGTCTAACACGAAAAAAGAAGCCCTTAAAAGTTTATCTGCATCATCTTCCGTATTTAGTTGCCCAAGAGGACAGTGTACCTATTTTACGCGGGTGAAGATTTATGTAGGCCCCGCAGGCTAGAAGGCGCCATTAAGTTCTCTGACGTTATGAAAAGTTGGTGCAAAAACCTCAAGGGCGGCGTCGCCACCGGCATTTTCTTTTAGGGGCGAATCTTCTAAAGCCGTGGGTCTGTTCATGCATGTCTTTTGTGACCGGTTCTTAACCACCTAGTTGTATGACTGACTCAGCAGGTGGCGCTAGTGCGAGTGACAGACTAGAGTTACTATATATGCTACCTTTAGGTATATGCTACCTAAAGGTAGCATTTACAGTAACTCTATGACAGACAGACAGACAGACAGACAGACAGACAGACAGACAGACAGACAGACAGACAGACAGACAGACAGACAGACAGACAGACAGACAGACAGGCAGGCAGGCAGGCAGGCAGGCAGGCAGGCGGATGGATGCATGGATGGACGGACGCATAGATGGATGGACCTCATTGCCAATTACTGCATCGTTCCGCACATGCTTTCCAAATACGCACTCAGATGTATTCATGTACAACCTACCACGATCCGAGGGACGTGCACAGACCTATATATGCAAACTTCCCAGTGCAGCCAGTAGAAGAACCTCTCTCGCTTCATTTCACGGACCATAAAGCCGTAATAATGAAGTGACCTTGCAATACAGCTGCCATGACAACAAAAAAGTGGAAACAACAAACGGAGAAAGGAAACAACAAACGAACAAAAACGAATTGAAAGTGGATTTGCATTTTATACGCACAGTCTTACGTGTTTTTAATGAGGTGATAGGCCAACTTTTCACTGGAGAATTACGATTTATCGATGATATCCTCCTCTCGGGCTTCGCCCACTTATCATCATTCATTCCGGGAATATGGCGTAATTTTTTTATGCGTTGTATGTTTTCGCAAGCACCCTTTCGTGGCGCGCGTGCGATGCTCGCACGCGCGGCCACGAAAGTTTCCTTTTTACAACACAGTGAGAGGGAAACTTACACGTGAGAAATGGCGTCGCTCTATATTGTTCTTATTGCCTTAGGATAAATCATTGCTACGTTTTCCGAGATAGCTCCAGTAATTTCTCGCAAAAGGCGCCCTCCCAGAAGCGTCGGCAATGTTGTCCGTGCGTCTTTCCGTTTCGCCAATCCGCCGTGTGCCTCGCGAACACGGCTACATCGAAGGCCCAAGGACAGGCGGCTGGCTGCGAGGTGGTTGCTGCAGACACGGCACGCTCGCCCATTATAGTATTCGGTGGTGAGGACGTCGAGGGGGTTGCACAGTCTTTGATTAGCTGATTTCGGTCGCGCTGAATTGCGACAGGCTGCGGGGTGTTCCCCGACACCATTGCCAAAACGCGATCGTCGGCGAGCGATAACTAACTCTCAGTCACAGTTTGAAGACATATGCACGCAGAGTTCGATAAGCGTTTAGTACCAATGCTGCTCTTTCTTTCTTTCTTTCTTTCTTTCTTTCTTTCTTTCTTTCTTTCTTTCTTTCTTTCTTTCTTTCTTTCTTTCTTTCTTTCTTTCTTTCTTTCTTCTCTCGCTCTCTCTATTTCTTTCTTTCCATCTTTCTTTCTTTCTTTCTTTCCTTCTTTCTTCCTTTCTTTTATTCCGCGATGGCAGAATGGTTACTAGAACGGAAATTCGGGCTTGTTTGTTGAAATTCGTCTTTGTACGATTGGCACAAATGACAGGTAAACAAGAGGCAACAGGAACACAAGATGAACGTAAAGTTCAAACTAAAGTTCATTCTCAGAAATCCACGCCTATTTATTGATCAACGCTAATGAAAAACGTTCGACATCGTACATCAATGCCTTATCCCATTCCCAAAGCATTACTGTATGATATAATTGTTGGAGTTAAGCATCCCGAAACCGCGATGAGAGACGCCGTCACGCCGTAGTGGAGGACTCCGGAAATTATTATCTCTGGTGTTCTTTAACCGGCACCGACAACGAACAATACACGGGCCTCTACCATTTTCTCTCCATCCAAAGGCCTCGGCTGGAATCGAACACGCGGCCTTCGCGCGGGCAGCACCCGGAGGCCTTTATCAGGAGAGGGTCCTATATGGGCGGGTAGCCTATATAGGCCAGCGGTAGTACAGATCTGAAAGAGAGGAAACATCGACAACCAGCCGTTAGCTGCGTGACCATTATAGTACTTGATGGTGTGGTGGCTAAGGGGGTCGCACGGTCTTTGATTACCTCATTTCGGTCACGCTAAATTGCGACAGGGGCTGGGTGTTCCCCGATGGCGCTGCCGAAACGAGGTCGTCGGGTGTTTGTTTATTTCCCCTTTCTTTACCATTCCGCCACCTTGTGGGTCTCCGAAGAACTCATCGGCATCGCAGGTCTGAAGTACACTTCCACCGTGGCTTCTAAATAACTCTTTTGTTTAGCATGTTTTTCTTCCATCAAATTGAGCTCGCCCGATTGAGGGTGATTGTCTCTGCGCACATTAGCGAGTGTAGTCGGGCGCAGTCTGTTGAATGCAAATAGTGCACTGAAATATCACGCGGTGGTTTCTTTAGGAGCTCTGGACGCTTAACTTCCTGAACCCTGCAGGAAGGGTTTTGCAGTCAAATTGTCTCTTCCGGCGTAGCAACTTCCTCTGACGTACGTCCGCGGCCATTTCGACACCGTCGACATCATTAATGCGCTGCCCTTCGAGGCATGGCTGCTCCTGATGATAATGGCCTGGGTGAGGTCTCCTCAAGTATGACCCTGTATACACACCCATCCTGCCAGGAAGCTAGTACCGGCAACCTTCTTTCCTCATTTACACTCACAGGGTGGTTCGCTGCAGAGTGAGGCTTCTTTGTCTAAAACGACATGGAGTGAAATATGACTACATTAAATGCGAAGCATTTCTTAGTGAACTTCGGTGACTTTGAGGGTATCTATCTATCTATCTATCTATCTATCTATCTATCTATCTATCTATCTATCTATCTATCTATCTATCTATCTATCTATCTATCTATCTATCTATCTATCTATCTATCTATCTATCTATCTATCTATCTATCTATCTATCTATCTATCTATCTATCTATCTATCTATCTATCTATCTATCTATCTATCTATCTATCTATCTATCTATCTATCTATCTATCTATCTATCTATCTATCTATCTATCTTTCTATCTATCTATCTATTTATCTGTCTGTCTGTCTATCTATCTATCTATCTATCTATCTATCTATCTATCTATCTATCTATCTATCTATCTATCTATCTATCTATCTATCTATCTATCTATCTATCTATCTATCTATCTATCTATCTATCTATCTATCTATCTATCTATCTATCCGCTTACGTTTGGGTGCTCTCGTTGTCACCCCCTTAACTTGGCGTGAACCAAATTAGTATGGGAGGGTAAGATGGTTAGACGCATATGACGCGCTGGCCAAGTCATTGATAATGTCGCAATTCCGTCGCGTACGTTGTCAAACACTTCCCACCAGAGTGCGGGGTATGTGGCACTGGTATGCGTCTATGTGCCACAGGGGATGGACAATTAGTATCTACCCAGGAACGACGAGAACGCACATGGGCAATTTCAGCGCGAGCATTAAGAAATACCCGATATTGGTAGCGTCGACCCGATGAATGCAAAAAATAAATGTCAGGGTTTCAGCTGGAATCTAACCCAAGTATTCTGAGAGGCAATGAAGCATTTTACCACAGGTCTACTCGGAACTATACTTTTCAAATAGATGCTAATCTTCGTGAAACGTAAATAGTGGTTGCACTGCTGCCAACACAATTTTATAAACATTACGACGAATTTTACGAATTTTTTAAACATTAGTGACGTGACAATATGTACTTCTTTGATACAGCCGTCACGTCGGGTTAACGTCAATTGTGGTTAGTTGTCATGTGGTGAAATTGATTTCTGTAGCAGTGTCCAGGGCAAACATCCCCGCGAGCATCAGCGATTCATATCAGATTCTGGTGTTGCTAATACGCATGTTCCAGTTGCCATCGTTGCGCAAGCGCAAACAACTGGTTATATAAACATCTGCAACTTTTCAACATTTGTCTGTGCGTGCAACATTTATCCGTTTATTTAGCGTCATTTCATGACATGTCGCTCAACAACAAAATTGCAACACGGTCACGTCCCCTCCGCATGCTTGGAACGTCGATTCCCGGGTACGTGGGATCTGCAGATTTTTTTTTTAGGTCTACATTGTTGTCCACTCAGCAGGAAATTTCAAGCGGTTGCATGAAGGCGACCGCAAGCGCAAAACAACCGTTTGTCTTTGAGCACTTCCCCAAATTTCTAAGGACTACATAGGTACCGGTACCTCGCCAGCATCCCCGAAACAGAAGCAGTTGAACATGGCTTGCGTGCGGGAAAAACAATTGTCTTCACGTAATGTAGGGGGCCGAGGGGGCAAGACTGCTGCTTTGCTTGACTGTGCTCCTTTTAACGATCATTTCACGACCTGCGGTAATCCAGATCACGATACTTATTTGCGCTTAAAGAGTTGTGGAACTGTGTCTTATTGTCGCAACCAAGAGGTGCTAACGCTGCTGGCCATGAAGTAAGCATTTAAAGTTCGGCTTCTGGCTCTTCATTGTCGCAATGGGCAAGCCGCTCACCATACACGCTACCAGACTGGCCGTAATCGTGGGCGTATAGGGTATTGCCATGCGCAACACTTTGTGGACAACGGAGCATTGCAGACTGCTTCAAATTAATCGCAAACCTAACTTCCACGCCCAACATCCTGAGAAGAGCTCCAGAATGGACAGAGGGTGAAATACACTATTGGGACGCAAGAACCAATCCTCGGAACCGATTGTTTCACTATGGGGTATTTTACTTCAATTGCCGGATATTTCATGCCCCCTTAAAGGATGTTTCATTCATGCGTAAATTTGTAATGTGAGGCTTCATAAGCGCACAAGATGTAGAGGGCCGCTGTTATTTTGAACGTGCAGATTGCATCTCTTCGTCCGCTTCGGGCGATGCGGAGCTTAGCTTGCCTAGCTTGCAAAGTGAAACTGCCGCCCCATGTTCAGGACCCTAGACTCCACTGCACAAGACACACATCCAAACACCACGAACTGTTCCGCTAGTCACTCAGCAGGGGCTGTGGTATTGTGTACTAGAAGCGTTCAAGTACTTAGTAATGATAATATTTGGGGTTTAACTTTCCGAAGCCACCGTATGATTATGAGAGACGCCGTAGTGGAGGGCTCCGGAAATTTCGACCACTTGGGGCTCTATATCGCGCACCTGAATCTAAGTACATGGGCCTACAGCATTCTCGCCTCCATCGAAAATGTGGCCGCCGCGGCCGGGTCGGGTCAGCAGCCGAGTACTTTAGCCACTATAGACCACCACGGCGGGTGGCTCAAGTCGTAAAGCTGGGCCTGACTGCTGCTCTTGCAGTCCACGGGTGCTTTTGACTGCTAACTACCTTGCGCCTGTGGTCTGTGGGCGCTTCAGCGATATGGAAGGGCAGCTGCTTCCAAATCGCCTGATTCTGCTCAAGTTCTTGCTCTTGCCTACTTTCATATCTTATGTATGTTCTTTGGTTCAATAGTTATTTTTGTCTTTTTCTACACAGCTGCTAATATCTTACTGCGTACTTGCAATTAACCTTTGACATCTCGCTACTAGTTGCAGTTTTTTTAGGAAGGTTTTGTGTTGTGAAGTGACAAGAAACATTTTACACATTCTAAAGTCACCACACTGTCACTTCGGGTGGCGAAAATGAAATATATTACGGATACAACTGAATCACTTATACGGTAAAAACAAACAAACCAAATTCACCATTTGGGCTACCAGTTAATGAGCACCTTACTTTAATTACCAAGCAACTAAAAGACAGACATTTTTGCGGAAAAGTGATTACATAGGCGCAGAGAAAATTCTCCAAGAAACAAGTTATTTAGGCTATTTTCGGTCTACTTCAAATTTATGCATTTGGCAATACGCTTGGGCTGTGGTGGAGTCAAATTTGGCTGCTTGAGGTTTGTGCCATCTGGTAACCGTGGTTTCATTTGTCGCTGACAGTACACGTCATGTACGGCATGACTTGCATGATGTGCTCGCTCACTTCATGTCCTTTTATGAAATGTATAGGTTCTGTATGCCATGACATGAGTGCGTAATGATCGTTAACAATAGGTGACACCCTGAATGTATTTTGTCCATATTGCATTCTGTGTAATAGGTAGCATGATTTAAACCACGGGTAATAATATATACTGGTGCAATACTTTCGAACTTGCTATATGCACCGTCTACGTGGTCTTAAAGGAATACGCACCGCAACGCGTGTGCCTTTTGTGGTGGGTGGCTGGCTTTAAACCACGAGGTATATTTATAATCACTTGTTCTGATGCCCAATGGCGGTGTACGCTTCTGCCATGCAATATTACTGCGATATTGATTGATATGTGGGGTTTAGCGTCCCAAAACCACCATTTGATTATGAGAGACGCCGTAGTGGAGGGCTCCGGAAATTGTGACCACCTGGGGTTCTTTAACGTGCACTTAAATCTGAGCACACGGACCCAGAAAATTTCCGCCTCCATCGGAAATGCAGCCGCCGCAGCCGGGATTCGATCCCGCGACCTGCAGGTCAGCAGCCGAGTATCTTAGCCGCTAGACCTGTTACTGCGATATTACATGTTGTATTGTGAAGCCTGTATGCAGGACGCGTGTTTGTAAAGCATGAATGTTATTTTCACATAATTTCCAAGCAGAGGAAGTTGTTTTCTCAGCATTTTTAAGCAGACGCGTGGCTGCGAGGCAGAACACGTGCTTGACACGCAAACGGGCCGAGTTAGATCCTCACTTTAGGACTGGTAAGTTTTCATTACTTACTTTATTTGCATCATTCTCGATTTTTCACTCACAAGATGATACTTTGCTCACAACTGACGACGCCTACATTGGGAATTTTGCAAAATCTAGCTCTTTGACGCTTTTATTATGCGAACCCGGTAAGTCCATTTCAGATATCTGCAACGTTCAAACGTGCAAACACATATAAATGCAAACACAGAATCTTGACTGTATACAAAACGCCAGCGCTTGTTCGTATTACAAGCTTAAGCTTTGTTGTTATAGGCGCAAGCGCACATTACGAGGTTGCGGCCGCCGATATATTCGCGCTTCTTTAAATTAATGATTGTCAGCTCTAAAAAGGCCCCTTTTAATGTTGAAAATGCCCGTTTAAAATCGTAGCTTATCGGATAAATCCGAATTGTGAAAAACTTTACCGGTGAGTGCTTATCGGACTTTATCGGGTTTACCCCAAAACAGGGAGCCCTAATTAAAGTATGTGAAATATGTAATAACCGCTTTACTGTGAAGATTTGACAGGCTTGCTACCTTTTTGGAAGCATCATATTCAATTTAATAAATGTGATATAGTTGATTTAAGACAACTTCGTACTATAGAGTGGGAGTGCGCAGCTGATAGTGATGATGTGTCATCCATGGCTCATGCCCACTCAAGGGGATTGAACAAGAATTAGGGGGGTCTTCTTTTTCTCTTTATTTGTACCTTCCTTTCTTCTTTCTTGTCTGTCTTTTTTTTCGGGTGGGGGGATTTCTATTTCATTGTCTCTCCATCGTCGTGTTTTATCTCTCGCTAGCTTCCTCTTTCTGTCTGTTTCACTCTATTTGATTCTCTCTCTTTGACCTTCGACCTTTCCGTCGCCGTTTCTCGCAAACACCTACCCCGGGCTTCGCAACCACGCTAGCCAATTGTAAATATATCTGAACTGCACGAGTGCATTGCACCCGTGGTGCGAAGCGAAATGTTGGTGCCAAACACGTTGTTCGGTGGTCGTGGACAGCGTTTGTTATCCGTTTTATCTGATAAATATGACTGCTCGTGCATCTTTAACGGATAACCCGGCACGCACTTTCGTCAGATGGGTTGACATTGGTACGCATACATTCATGCTGAAGGGCGTCTATCAGATATAAGCTACCACTCCAGTAGGCCTTGGAGTTTAGAATGAGATGTGATATCACACATAAAAATTTGATTTTTCGTCTTTCTGAACAAAGCAGTACAGAAGCGAGCCATTTTAAAGTGAACGCACTATTTAAATATGGACGTTTAGGCGCCTGCAAGGGAGCCCTTGAGAATAAGATCTGCGTGTACAGGCCAGGAATGTCTACCTTAAAGCGACAATCAATTATTGGATCAAAATTTCAAATCAACAAATTGCTCGATCAATCAATTAGTCGGGTGGTCGGTCAAACGAATGTTTATTTCTGCAAAAGAAATACAGAGCGGGGGTGACAAAAAAAAAAAGTTGCGAACGGCAGCTAGCTCGTTGACGCCCTTATCTTCTTCCGCGTCCACGAGAAAGTAAGCAAAGATTCATTTATAAAATGTGCGCCGGAAGCAACAGTACATATTAATCTGCAAATATTGCACACTGACGAAAGATGTACTGCAACGACAGAGCATCAAATTTCACAACAAACATAACAGACGAAATCTGAAGGAGTAATGATAGCACAACTCGCAGTCACGGGCATAATAATGAGTCATGGATACGCAAAAGAAAAAAAAATCAAGTGATCACTTGTTTTGTCAGAAAAATGGTGTCACTGCGACTCATAGCGCGTTCGTGCCTGACGTATATTTCTTTATTTATTTCATCCTTTCTTTCTTTCTTCTTTTCTTTCTATTCCTTTTTCTTCCTTTCTTTCTCTTTCTTTCTTTCTTTCTTCCTGTATTCTTCATTTCTTTCTTTTTTTCTTTTTTCTTTCTCCTTCTTCCTTTCTTTCTCTCTTCCTTTCTTTCTTTCTCTCTTTCTTTCTTTATTTCTTTCTCTCTTTCTGCCTTTCTCTCTTTCTGCCTTTCTCTCTTTCTGCCTTTCTCTCTTTCGCTCTCTCTTCTTTTCTTTCTTTCTCTATTTCTTTCCATCTCTTTCTTTTTTCTTTCTCTCTTTCTTTCGATTGAGCAATGCTGCCACCTAACCGTTTCACTTTCTCCATGCTGGGAAAGGGATCTCCGTCCACGTGTTTGGCACTGACAATGCAACACTTCAGTTGGACGTCAACGATTCTCATGCCTTCGTCAATATCTAGGCGGTGTTAAAACGTGGCAAACGTAAACTGACAAGTGACCTAAACAAAAGACCGAAATTGCCGTTTAAAAGGCGGCTGATCGCCGACAAGCTCAAAATCCAGTAAGCATTATTTTCCCGGAAGACTGCGCGCACGAGTGCCAAGTGGCCGGCGCTCCTTTAAGGGCCGCATTCCCGTCTGCCACCAAGTCTGACACACCAAGTCTGCCAGTACGAGACCCTCGTACATTCCTTGCCATTACTGTCTGTTATATCTCATTAATATTGTGTTAAAACACGGAAATACGAGCCCTTAGGTATACACTTCTCTCCCTTATTTCATTGAACGAGGGTCTCGTACTGGCAGACTTGGTGTGTTTAGGTTGTATAAGAGGAACAATTAATCAGCTATATAAGAGGGACAATAATCAGCTATAAGAGGGACAATTAATTGTCCCTCTTATACAACCTAAACACACCAAGTCTGCCAGTACGAGACCCTCGTACATTCCTTGGCATTACTGTCTGTTATATCTCATTAATATTGTGTTAAAACACGGAAAGACGAGCCCTTAGGTATACATTTCTCTCCCTTATTTCATTGAACGAGGGTCTCGTACTGGCAGACTTGGTGTGTTTAGGTTGTATAAGAGGGACAATTAATCAGCTGCCCGCTAATAATAAGTTCACGTGCTACGTGACGCCAAACATGCGAATAAGAGTGTCTTCACACTCGTTGTTTGGCTTATAGATGGCGCTGACTGTCACTCCTACTTCTAAATTCACATATAAACCCCAAAAAGTGGACGGAGGGACGGCCGCTGTGATAGCTCAGTGGTTAGAGCATCGAACGCGTTATTCGAAGGTCGTAGGTTCGATTCCTGCTCACAGCTGGTAATTTTTTCATCCACTTTTCTTTCTTCTTTCTTATTATTTACATTCCATTGGTTCTAATAACTTCCCCTGTACATTCCTTGGCACAACTGTCTGTTATATCTCATATATATATATATATATATATATATATATATATATATATATATATATATATATATCCCATACCTTCACGAAGACTAACTGGCCCATTGAATTATTACTCCCACTATATATATATATATATATATATATATATATATATATATATATATATATATATATATATATAATCAGTGGTGATGAAGTTTAGCTTTATGCTTGAACTTAAGTTGATCCTTAAGTTGATCCAATAAATAAAATTTTCAACGAAATTAACCCTTATCGTCATTCTTTTTTTTTCTACTTTTGGTCGTTACAGTTGACATAGGCATTTCAATGTTTTAATAGGCTTATATACGTCTGAATAATGCATTTACTACAGCGCGAGCTTCTTCTGTGGTGTGACGCAAGAGAATAGTATATAGAATGCGAGTCGACGTAACGTACGACGCAAGTTCTCTTCACGCACCGGGAAGTTCGGTTGCTTCACAACAAAAGAAAATGCGTCAACGACGACGCGTGTTCGACGTCAATGCGATGCAGATAATGGCGACAAACGAGGCGTGCGCGCGACTTTTTCACAACCGCCGTGCGCCGACGACCTGCGGCATCGCGTATACATGCACGAACAATGCCGAGGCGCTCAACTTCTTACTACAGAATCCTCGCGTGCATTTTTTGTATACACCGAATTCGACATCGCCAAGTCGACGACCAGGGTCGCCGCGTTCACGTGACTTACGAAAGATGGCGTTCGTTGCGTATATGCTGTCATGAGAGCGTTTATTGCGAGGTTTGCCGCGCGCTGCACGTTCGGTGCATACATACGTGAAATCCGCTATCCCGGACGTTGTGCAAGAGAGAGCGTGGCTGTGAATTAGAGACAACGCATTAAGCTGTTTACTACCGTGTCGTATGGGAATACGTTCGGGGTGCTTTACGTAACCTAAACGAGACTTTCGAAATATGCGGTACGTCGTAGGAAGCAGCGTAAACCTGCAGCAAAATCGTGGGAGAGGACACACATTTTGTCATCATCAATGACGCGTCAATTTTTTTTAATGAAGCTGGGAGTATGACGGAAACCCATCTGGCCGGGACTAAACATATTAGTTCAAGTGATCCGGACAAAGACCTGATTTTAAAACGAATGCATTTTGATGTTTCGGCTTCCCCACGGGAACCATGTTCTCAAAAAACCAGATCGACGCAGTAGTTCACCTTTCTTTAAGTGTCCTAAAGCATTTAAAAAAAATGTAGGTTTCATTTGTCTTCAGTCTTCTCAGAGCACAATCACAATGGAGCAATTGTATTCACACCACGATGACCTTGTTCGTTACCCCTCGCCGTAGTTGTTTACTCTTTTTACTATTGTGTGGGTTCATGCATTACGTATAGGGTGTACTTTTGCTCGACCACTGTGAAGCTGTCCAGTGTATGGGGTCGCCAGGTTCCTCTCAAGCTAGCGACCTCATACTCAGGCTTTCAAGCTTTCTTCGCCTGGTCATCCTCGCAACCTGGTTGTAAAATAAACTCGATTCAATTCAGTTTGCATTGACTTTCAGCAAATCATCACCATTTGTGTAAGTAACGGTAGATGATCGTGGATTGTTTATTTACTTTTGATAATGAAACCCAGCATAATAAACACTACGGCACAGCAGAAGTGACCCGTAGCGTTCCGAAAAGAATTGTATTATACATCACTTTAAACGCAAATCAATTTTCACTTTTGCATACTTCGTTTCTGGCTTTTGGTTTGGTGGTTGAGAGATAAATCTCAAGGTTGTACACTTGAACTTACAGTCTGAACACAATGGGGGAGGTCAGCATCCCCGTATTCCCCCGGTATGTTCACTTCATTGACTCGACATATCCATAGCGCTTAGTTTGTTAAATTGTAAACCTAGCAGTAAACATTGGAAGTAAACATTTTGTGTCTGTACGCAGTAAATAATGACGCCCCGTCTCAAGTTTAAGTTAATATGTGATTGCAGGAGGAGTTTAAAATAATAATCATGATGGGGCTTAGCGTCTCAAAACCATGATATTATTAGGAGGGACGCCGTAGGGGAGGGCTCCGGAAATGTCGACTGCCTGGGGTTCTTTAACGCACACCTAACTTTAAGCACATGAACCTCAGCCATTTTCGCATCCATTGAAAATGCGGCTGCCGCAGCCAGGATTTGATCCCGCGACCTGTGGGTCAGCAGCTGAGTGCCTTGTTCACTAGATCACCATGACGGGTATGTTCTTTTTTTTTAATTAGAAGCTTTTCTTGCCGAACTTCGGCGACTTTGAGCGTATCTATCTAGCCGCTTACGACTTTTTGCTCTCCTGGCCGTTTCGATAATGGTATCGATACCAAACTTGATATGACATAACATGACTGTATCACGAACATAACTGTTTAGTCATAATATAGAAATCATGACATCTACGTCATGAATGTCATTATTTACATTTCATGATCTTGCTGCTCTTGCGGTGGTTTCTTTCACATGACATGTTGCGAAACTGGAATGATATGACATGATTGCATGGTGCGCACAAGCGACAGAACCTAACAAGAAAATCTTGACATGCGTGTCCAAACATGATTATTACAAGTCCAAACATGTCCAAACATGTTTATTGTGACATGCGTGTCATGTAACAGCATGACTACGTCCCACACTCATGATGCGCTCGCGGCCGTTTCGCTACCTTCACATATGCCGAGATTTGGTATTACGTCACGTGAATGGATAACGAAGATATGTGACTGGTGCAAACAAGATAATCATGAGATGCGTGTCACGTAAGAAAATTAGCACACGCCACACTCAAGGCGCCAATACAATTCGACGTGACCCGGTGCGTGTGCGTGCCGGCGTTCATTTCATCGCATCACGCCGGCAATGCCACGCCAGGTGCCAATATCCCCCTAGTAGAGATCAGTGGATCTGCCTACTGACCTCCATTGTGAATCTGCCTGCCATGTACTCGCAGGCCCGCGCTGCGTTGCTTTGACTTACGCGCGTTTGAGCGCATACAGTGTCCCTCCGTCTCAAAGAGAGGCAGATGCGGTGCTGTCTAAGTAAGGTCGTCGGCGCGAAACGCAGCACTTCGCATTTCGCGCCGTTTGCCACCGGGTTGCGCCGACGGACGCTGGTCGCGCCTTCCGTCAGACTATTGAGTGCTCGCGTTTCGCTAGCGTGGCGTCGCTGCGCCCGGCCTGAGCGTTTGTCAACGTTGCTTCGGAGTATATTGGACCAACGCCTCCTAGTTAATTGGACCCTTCATGATGCGCTCGCCGCCGTTTCGCTAGCTTCACATGTACCAAATTTGGTATTACCGGAAGTGAACAGACGATGAAGGTAAATGAGACGTCCAAACCTATAATCATGTGCGCTTCATGTGAAATATGACTACATGCTACGCTCATAGCGTTCTCGCAGCTGTTTCACTAGTTCCACATAAACTAAATTTAGTATTACGTGACTCGAATGGACGACGAATGTAAATGACATGTCCAAACATGATACTCACGGCACGGATGTCATGCAAAACATGATTACATGCTACGCTCATAGCACGCTCGCGGCCGTTTCGCTAGCTTTATATATACCAAAGTTGGTATCAGGTGAGGTTAATAGATAACGAAGGTAAATGAAACGTCCTAACATGATAATCATGACATGGAAGTCATGTACGGCGTAACCTACCTCCGTCTCGTAACGTTTTGTTGATTTTGAATTGATCAACCTTCCTCATTCGTGCTTCGCATATGCTCTATTCAAACTGTACGTGGGATCTGCCAATTTTTTTTTCTTTGGAATTGGCCTTGTCGGAACTGGTGCCCTGTGTGTCTGCGTCTTTTTTCATCCGTCGTCGTTTGCGCATTTTTCACCTCGGATCAACCAGATTCTAGCCTTCGGAAGGGTCCAGTTTCGCTGTTTCAAGCGTCGCGAGGCTCAGTGCATGGTTTGCGCCCCCCCCCCCTCTTGTTTTCCCCAACAATTTATGTTTTTCTTTTCATGGTAAAATGGGCTGCTTGTAATTAGCCATGCGAGAATGCCACTTAGCTATGCTCGGTTGTCACAGGTCCCGTTAATTCGGGAGGCGGTCGCCGGGCTGATTCCAAGGGTCGAAGTATCGGCCCCCCGAACCGCACCATGAAAGCGTGGACAATTTAGAAGTGGTCCTATTTGGTGCGCCAGCGGACGCCGGCTGTGGCCCAAAGAACAAGTCAGAGCCGAGAGTTGATAAACAAAACAAAATTATATTCTCAGTTATGGCAGATCAAAACGATACACAAGTATGCACACTCGACAATAGTTGAATACAATATGTCATCAATCAAACAATGTACTACACAGTACAATCAGCCACACTCGAAACAATGGACACAGACAACAATACGCACTACAATACAGTCGCATGCATCGAACAACCAAGACACTTAAAGACTAAAGAGTTAGGAAACTTATTCAGTCCAAAGTCCTTGGAACAAAAGTCGGGATGATACTCTTCCGAGAATCACTCACTCAAAGTCCAGCGTTGTTGTCGTTCCGCTGCCCCCGAAGTTTCTCTTCCAGGAAACCTCGCGTCTTCAATTGGCCGCTCTCCAAGCTTCGAACTTCTTCGCCGGAAACACGTCGGCTTCCCACACGCAGCTGTTGCCACGCGTCTTCGCTCGATAGCGGTAGACACACACTCTTGCCTGTAGCTCGAGTCTTCACCCCTCAGGTGGAAATACTCTTCTCCTCCTCCTTTGTCACGGAAGACAAAAGGCTTCGCCCACAAGGCGGAACACCCTACGCACTCTGGCGCATACTTTCCTCTTCTCCTGCTTTGTCACTAAGGACAAAACCTTCACCGACAGACGCGGCGGGATACTCTACGCACTCTGGCGCTAACTTCCTTCTTCTCCTGATCTCCCATCTCGGCTGCTCGATTAAACACGTTCCGCGCGAGATTCCAGAAAGTTCTCATCATTTCGTCGGCGCGATACGCAGCGAAGGCTGGGGAAAAGCGCGAGATGGTTTGACGGCCGTCCGCGACGGATGACGCTACCCGGCATCACCACGCCCTTTTCCATCGAGAAATTTCCAGGGCTTGCTCGGCCGCCGATGTGGGGTGAGGAGGTTCGTCGGCGAATCTACGCTTCCGAGAGGGGAGAGGGATGCGCGCCCGGGGAGTCTTTGGATGCTTGTTTTCTTTTTTATATCGTTGACCTCTTGGCGCCTCGTCGCGAGAATTTGGCGGCGCGCCCTTTTTGAGCGCTCGTTTTGTGACATCGGTGTTGACAAGTGTTACCAAGTTTTTGATTGTGGTTTCTGAGAAAAAAGTATTTAAAAGCGAGTTTCACTTGGTTTGTAGTTGATGTACATAATTGACTCAGTCACGCTGATTAGTATTTAATGAGTGGAGATTTCTTATTCACGTATTAACAAATATACTGCGTGGAGTGCTGAAGAGACATAGTCTTTAGGGTTTGCAGGTATGTAACCTATTACAGTGATACCTAAGTATGGTGCACGGATAATAAGGTATGTGCGAAATAAGTACCCGTAAGAAAGGCGCAATTCTTTTGATCTCTGAGAAAAAACTCTGCTTCGCTCATTGAAGTACGTTAAAGTGGCCGTGTTTATCGGCACGGTTTGGAGATCGCTGCATCAAAGCTGGCGTCAACGGTGTCGATATGTTCGTTTCAAGACATCCGTTAATGTGTAGATGCGTGAGAGTCTATATGCCTTTTAGAGAACTCACCTATTGCAATGACCTATTCGCGGTAAGAACTCTGGGAGTAAGAAATAAAAAAAAGCGAATTTGTACGGCCACCTTGTCATGAATTTTGCGGGCCCCGAAATCTGTATCGAGCTACCCTTTGGAGTTCACTTCCGAGATTTCACAGCCCCTTAAAACACACAAAACAAGAAACACATATAGCACAACAAGACTCATATGATGATCATTACACTAAAAGGGTTCCAGCAATCCTTTCTCTTGATCAACTGCTCTACGTGTGCTTATGTGTGTACGTACACATATACTTTTAACTGTCCGTATGCTTATACGTGTGTGTGTATATAGGGTGTCCCACATAACTTGAGCCAAGAATTCGAAAGTGAAAGTCACTTAGGAGGCGAATTGAACCAAATGCATAGTACTCGCACTAGCTTTCAGGTACTCAGGCTATTTTATATTTTCCTCATACTAATTCATTATTAATTTTTAATCACATATCTTCTTTATTATGGACTGGAACCCAGAATATAAACACTGAGATGTAGAGCACTTTCAGAAACCACCGACTAAATTGTTTCCTGTACCATACGTCTCTCGCTGTTATTTTTTCCAAGTCGTGAAGAAAACCCGCGAAATATGTAAAGAAGCCGTGTGGCGGACCGCGAGCGCACTGCTATAGTGCTGCTATAGGCTTTCTTTACAACGCAGAAAAAATAACAGCGCTTTTCGTATCATACGGGAAACAATTTAGTCGGTGGTTTCTGAAAGGGCTCTACATCTCAGTGTTTATATTTTGGGTTTCCAGCGACCAGTCTTTAATATGCGCCGCGTGTAATTATTTACCGTCGTTATACATAACATAAATATCGCTTAAGGGGTAGGCGCCTGTTTTAGACATTTATGGTGACCGTGCTCTTCTGTTTTATATTTGGCTTTCACTTCATTGCATAATGTTTCACGTAATGGATCCGTTACTATAGCCTATGCCTGGCTAAGAATCCAGGTGCGTTAATTAATATGTCTTTTTACAATTTAGTCTTGCAATGGAACATTATATTGAAGGAGAATCAGTGTACTTCATTCATTTTATTTTATTTTAATAATTTGAGCCTCTACTGATGCCCGCCTCACATGCCAACTTACATTTAAACGTATAAATGTTCTCTTTCACCTCGAGAGCCCTATGTTTCGGAACATGTAAAGGTGATTGGAGCTAACATATAGTCGACGCTGTTACACTTCAACAAAATTGTACTCGTTGTTACGCTAATCGCGATTTAAGTATAGCTAATATAGGCATTGCCATATTCTCTTTAACGACTCTGCATATATATATTTAGCACCATGTCTGCCACGCGCCGAATGAATTGTGCCACTTTCGCGTCATCTTCTTGCAACCAAAGGTAACTCTCTATATCACTGTACGCAGAAGTACGCTTCGGCTGAGTGCAGAGTGCGAATCATTCCTGAAATATCGACTCCGATGTCGCCATTTCTTTCCTTTCTTTGCCGGGAATAATGCAATGGATGTGTAGATAACGCCTGATAAACGCCTGACACGAAAGTGATGTTTGATTAGACGTGGGCGTACATGCAGCCTGCCTCACTCACCGTTGAAACGTGCTATCGTGAAGCACGACAGTTGGGCGTACTGCCAACAGCCGCTGGGATTATTCTGCCCTCTGACAGCTGTGTTCCCGCTACCTTGGTTGGTTAACACAAAAATTACTTGCGACAAAGTGCCTTGCATTGCCACAACTCAAGAAAGAAACAAAATTGAAGTAGCCACATTTACTCGCTTGTGAGCGTGACCACGATATCATCGCTAGGAATGTCTTTGTAGTTAGTCAGATAAAAAAATGAAAATAAAATAAATATGTGCGTTAGTGCGCTTTTTAGACAGCCTAACAATACCTAGGATTCTACCTCCGAAAACCACGATTAGATTATGGACGACGCCAAAGTGGAGGGCTCCAGAAATTTCGACCATCTGGTGTTCTTTGACATCCACTGACATGCATGGTCCTCCCCCATTACGCCTCCATCGAAGTGCGACAGCCGCGACCGAATCCGCGACCTTTGGTTTAGCAGCCGAGCACCACAACTTCATCTCCACCACGGCTGACATTTGGGCGACATGAGTTTCGGTATTCGGTTGTGCGGAAGGGTCGACTTCTGGCAGCAAAAGTCTAAAAAAAAAAAAACTAGTGGTACATTCCAATAAATATGTATATAATATATATCCTGGGCGAAGTCTAACTCTGCCATGTTTGCAAGCTCTGTCGGCCATTTAAATCAGAGACGTATACGACGCTTGCGGGGCCTACTGAGCTCTATGATACCTAAAGAAATACTCAACAAAATTCTAAAAGCTGATGAAACTTCGAATCTATGCTCGAAGGACGCCATTGTTCCGATAAACAGAGCTAATTTCCCGTACTTTTTAACAGTTGGCTGTATTTTGTATGAATTGTCAGCACGCGGCGGCCGTATGTGAGCGCGAGCTATCACGTAATATTGTGAGCAATACGAGCTCAAACACGCGAGCGTGTCTACATTGGCTGATTAGCAGAAGCCGCTGACAAGCCAAGTGGAAAGGGCGGTGCGCTTCCGCTAGCTTTTCGCACTCCTTCCTAGATATCGTTGTTGCAAAACGCATTGCCAGTGGCTGCTATCGGTAATATCATCATCATCATCATCATCATCATCATCATCATCATCATCAACCTGACTACGTCCACTGTAGGACAAAGGCCTCTCCCATGTTCCGACAGTTAACCCAGTCCTGTGCTTGCTGCTGCGAATTTATACCCGCAAACTTCTTAATCTCATGTGCCCACCTAACCTTCTGTCTCCCCTTAACCCACTGGCCTTCTCTGGGAATCCAGTTAGTTACCCTTAACGACCAGCGGTTATCCTGTCTACGCGCTACATGCCTGGCCCCTGTTCATTTCTTCTTCTTGATTTCAGCTATGATATCCTTAACCCCCGTTTGTTCCCTAATCCACTCTGCTCTCTTCTTGTCTGTTAAGGTTACACCTACCATTTTCCTTTCCATTGCTCGCTGCGTCGTCCTCAATTCAAGCTGAACCCTCTTTGTAAGTCTCCAGGTTTCTGCTCCGTAGCTATGTACCGGCAAGATACAGCTGTTATATACCTTCCTCTTGAGGGATAGTGGCAATCTACCTGTCATAATTTGAGAGTGCTTGCCAATTGTGCTCCCCCCATCCTTATTCTTCTAGTTACTTCAATCTCGTGGTTCGGCTCCGCGATTATTACCTGCCCTAAGTATACATTCTCTTTTACAGATTGAAATGCACTATTACCTATCTCGAAGCGCCGTTCTCTTCCGAGGTTGTTGTACATTACTTTCGTTTTCTGTAGATTCATTTTAGGACCCACCTTTCTGCTCTCCTTGTCTAACTACGTAATCATGAGTTGCAATTCATCCCCGGAGTTACTCAGCAATGCAATGTCATTGGCGAAGCGCAGGTTACTAAGGTACTCTCCATTAACTCTTATTCCTAACTGTTCCCATTCTAGGCTTCTGAAAACCTCCTGTAAGCACGCGGTAAATAGCATTGGGGAGATTGTGTCCCCCTGCCTTACACCCTTCTTGATTGATATTCTGTTGCTTTCTTTATGAAGCACTAGGGTAGCAGTTGATTCCCTGTAGATTTCTTCCAGGATGTTTATGTATACTTCATCGACGCCCTGATTCCGCAGTGTCTGCATGACGGCTGATATTTCTACTGAATCAAACGCCTTCTCGTAATCTATGAAGGCTATGTATAGTGGTTGGTTGTATTCTGAGCATTTCTCTATTACCTGATTGATAGTATGAATGTGGTCGATTGTTGAGTAGCCTGTTCGAACTCCTGCTTGTTCCTTTGGTTGATTGAATTCTAATGTTTTCTTCACTCTGTTAGCAATTACCTTTGTAAATAGCTTGTATACTATAGAGAGCAAGCTAATCGGCCTGTAATTCTTCAAGTCCTTGTCATCTCCTTTCTTATGTATTAAGATGATGTTAGCGTTCTTCCAAGACTCTGGTACTCTTCCCGTCAGGAGACACCTCGTAAACAGGGTGGCTAGTTTTTCTAACACAATCTGTCCTCCATCTTTCAGCAGATCTGATGTTACCTGATCCTCACCAGCAGCTTTGCCTCTTTGCATGCTCTCCAAAGCTTTTCTGACTTCTTCTATCATTACTGGTGGGGTGTAATCTGGGTTACTGCTAGTTCTTATAGTATTAAAGTCGTGGTTGTCCCGACTACTGTACAGATCTCTGTAAAACTCCTCTGCTATTTTTACTATCCTATCTATATTGGTAGTTATTCTGCCTTCTTTGTCCTTTAGTGCATACATCCGATTTTCGCCTATCTCAAGTTTCCTCTTCACTGCTTTGATGCTTCCTCCGTTTTTCAGAGCGTGTTCAATTCTCTCCATGTTATACCTTCTTACATCGGATACTTTACGTTTATTAATCAACTTCGAAAGCTCTGCCAGTTCTATTTTGTGTGTTGTACTTGAGACTTTCATGATTTGACGCTTCTTAATGAGATTCTTTGTTTCCTGGGAAAGCTTGCCAGTGTCCTGTCTAATTACCCTACCTCCAACTTCCACTGCATACTCCGTAATGATACTCGTCAGATTATCATTCATTGTATCTATGCTGAGGTTGGTTTCCTCACTAAGAGCCGAGTACCTGTTCTGAAACAAGACTCTGAATTCCTGTACTTTTTCTCTCAGTGCTAGCTCATTGATTGGCTTCTTGCGTATCAGTTTCTGTCGTTCCTTTCTCATGTCTAGGTGAATTCGAGACCGTACCATTCTATGGTCACTGCATCGTACCTTGCCAACCACTTCCACATCCTTTAATGCAAAGGTAAGGAAGAAGCAGGCTGGAGACCAGGCAGTAGGAGATTATGGCATTGGTACTAGAAACGCCAGAGGAGCGCTACTAGTAGAATTCGCAGAACGCAATAATTTACGGATTTCGAATACCTTCTACCGAAAACGAGAAAACCGCAAGTGGATATGGAGGAGCCCTAATGGCGAAAATAAGAACGAAATAGACTTTAAAATGAGTGCACACCCAGGCATCGGTAATATAACCTCAGATCAAAGCGTACAGCAAGAACCAGTTGACTTAGCTAAAGCCACTAAGGGCTTTAAACCCAGCAGGCTGGTCATGCAAGCATGACCAGCCTACTTATATTACATCTAGATGGTGTTCGCAGACCATTTTGATACAGATGCTTGTTTTCGGGGAATTTTATTTGCGTGTTATCATTGCTAGCGGCCGATGGCACGCCATCAACTGTCGTTTCAGAGCAACGATGATTCGGGTATGGTAATGTTGGAGTGCCAACAGTCAGCGGAAGAACGCCCCTCCTTTCCCCTTCAGTTTTGGCAGCGCCATTCTCGTATCACGTTGTATGCATTTTGAAGCTCTTGGCCACGCGCTCGCGTGTTCGAACTTCGATAGTACGTCACAATCGCCGAGGCGCTTGCAAGACTCACGTGTTCCCGTCCTCCCCTTTCTTTCAGTCGCCACCTCTCCTTTCATCCCAGTCTCGCCCTTCCACAAAAGTGCTGATTATTTGTCCCAGCCGAAAGCATTATTCCAGCCGTTGCTGTTCATACTGGTTCTGGGAACAGTAGGGGGAGATGAGTGAGTCGAGAGACGCGGGAATGGCTGGCATTGTTGGCTTGCCCGTTTCGGGCATTTGTGACGTCACCTTCTGTAGTTCACTCTGTGGCCGCTAGACGTGGAAGTTTGTGAATAAACGCATAAAATTCATTATTTTCCTGTAGTTCGTGCCTGTGGTGAAAGTTGCCTTTATCAATTTCAAAGCCCAATCTTTCAATTCGGTTCAAAATTTTGCGGCAGAAATTTTGTTCAGTATCCCTTTATTGAAGTGCTAAAGTGTATCTATTAAAGTTACAATGACTTATTACGTATTACAGGACTCTGGCTCCAGTAAGAGCTGATGAGATGGCATATATTTGTTGAGAGAGAAAGAGAATAAAATGAAGGAAAGGCAGGCAGGTTAACCAGAAATTGGAGCATCTGCTTTGCTACCCTGCTCTAAAGGAAGGGAGAATGGGGAATAAAGATGGGAAAGAAAGCGAGGACCGAAGTAGACGCGCGAAAGAGAGAGAAAAAAAAAAGAGCTGGGGTGCTATAGCCTATTCAATAGGCCACTACCACGCAAAAAGTTCAATAAGGCCTTCACTGATTTTCTGTGGGAAGGCAGATTATGTCGCCTTTCAAGCACTGGCTGTTCTGACAAGGGTCTCTCGTCAAGGCAAGCTAACGCAGCAGCTAGTTGCCGTCTTTGCACGCTGTAACGAGGGCAGTGACAGAGAACGTGCTCTATAGTTTCATCGCTGCCGTTTATGATGCAGGAAGGACAACCTTTTGGCGATACGTATTTGACGGTATTCATTGGAAGCAATGCAAAAAGTTCAAGGATGCCTGAGCCTCGTTAAGAGGGGAACATGATGGCGTAATCTGGCCCCGTTCGCATCACATTATCAATCGCTAGCCCAGCTTCGCTTATCGGGTACCGTGCCGCAGAAAGTACATCTGTGCACATAAAAGTGGTTGTTCCAAACTCTCCTATAAAGCTTGCTGCTAATCAAGATGACGATGATGATGATGATGTTGTTGTTGTTCCTCTTTGTGATGTCGCTCAGCCATAAAAAGTGAAAAAGTGATGGGCCATAACCGGGCGGCAGGATGTTTTAAGGTAAAATCTTATTAATCTAAACGCAATTAACCATGGGAACTTTATTTTAATAAAGAAACGTATTTACGTAATATATGAAAATATCGAGCGAGCAAGCGGTCAGACTATCAGATGGGACTTACGGCGGATATAATGACTGGTTCGGTGCCAATAATATGAATAGATTAAAATATACTAACATAATAATCTGTTTCCGTTATGTACTGTTGAGAAAGGCCCACCATATATGCCGTAATTATTCCTTTTGGGAAGAGGTGAATAATGCACTACGAGTCCGTAAGGCAAATCGTCCAACTCTAGTTTGATACCACATGTTGCTGATAACGATGAATAATTATGCCCGTGCGCCTTGTAAATGCAGGTCTTCTGAATCAACCACCTCTTGCGCACTTCACAGTTTAGAGCGGAACTAATAAGCTTTGCGTTGGATCATGCGGCGTGACCTCAAAACTACATCATCATAAACGGACGCGCGCTTTCTTCGTCCACTTCTTCATCTTCCTCTATGTTATCTTCCGCTTCGCCCCACAGCATATTAGCCGATTTGTCCGGCGAGGGGTGCAATAGCGCTGATGGGCAAAGTAACGAGTACAGAGAGATAACGAGATAGAACGAATATTTAAATAAAGAGAAAAACAGAGAGGAGAAAAATATAAATATAAAGACATCTCCCACTGAACGGAGGAACCATGTGGGAGGCGAAGCAGAGCTGGTGTTCACTTGTGTCTTCATTTGTATGTTTCCGTGTATCTTTCGTTTGTTTGCGGAGTTGTGTATATGTTGTGCGCTGCTTATGTTACCCGCCGCCCCTCCCATTTCCGTGTATTACCGTGTGTGTGCCGCAAAGTGAAGACCCAGCGCTGCCATAATGATGATGATGATGATGATGATGATGATGATACTTGATACCCTGGCGCACACCCACAAAGGGGGATCGGCCAAGAACCGGGCGGCAGGATCTTAACTAAAAGGCTAATGGTTTTTCAAACAAAACGTAATTTTGGGCTGAAAAAAAAAGAAAGAAAAGCCGAAAATCGAAAAAGGAGTATATCTGAGCAGGGAGCGATGCAGGCTATCAGATGCGATTTCAGACAGAGGTAATGGTGGGTCTAATATATATATATATATATATATATATATATATATATATATATATATATATATATATATATATATATATATATATATATATATATATATATATATATATATATATATATAAGAATGTCACGGAGCGAACGCGCGCAGCATTATATAAGAGCGCATAGCTCTGGCGGAAAGATAAACGGGAGAGGAAAAGCGAAGCGGAGGCAGCACTCTGCCACCTCCTCCCACCTTGCAGGCACTGCGCTGTGCTCCCGATCGGGTTGCAGAAATTAGGTGCCTTTTCACATCTTCGAACCACTACCACCACCACCACTTTCCCAGCGTGAGCTCGAGGAGAGAAGGGGGGGGGGGGGTAGGGTTGGCTCGTGCGCAGTGGAAGAGCGCACGCCGAGGGACGAACACCGCGCCAAGCAAAAGCCGCTTTGCATCTAAAACATGGAAAGACAGAGAAAGATATAGATAGACAAAGACATTGAAAGAAAGTGACGCAAAAAAAGAGACAAGATTCTACAATGATTACGATGATGCTTAACGCGAATTTTGAGCGCTGGTTCGTGTTGTCGCAAAACCAACTGTGTTTAGAATTTTCGCAAGGTGTCCATTATACGCCATTTATACAGATTATAATTTTTGGAAAGCAGGACAGCCCCCACTGCATTATTATTTGTCTTTCTTCGGATAAACGAGGTACCCGCTACACATCGGTAAGGTATTGTGTGCACTTTGTTGGCACTGCATACGTCTGGTGACGATGAATAACTATGGTTGACCACTTTGCAGTGGGATGCATTAATACACACATTTGTTGCGCAATTAGCATTGCGTTATAACTGGCTGTTATTAAATGCGAAGCATTCTTTAATAGACTACACGCACTTTGAGCTTTTCTGTCTACGTATTTATCTATCTGGCCGCCAAGGTCTGGGAGCTTTCGTGATAGCCTCTTTGACTTGGTGTATACCGAAATTGGTAAGGAGGGTAAGACAGCTTGAGGAATATGGCTGTCTGGTCAAGACATGAATGAAGTCAAAATGGTGTCGCGTACGTCGTCAAACCGGTTTCTTCAGATATATTGGGCACATACCTGTGCACCGCAGTCCACGGCACTCAGGTATGTGCAACAGGAGATTGACAGTTTATATCTACCTCGGAACGGCTAGGACATACATTAGTAACTTTAATGTGAGAGCGTCAACAAAAACTGACATCGGCAGAGTATACCCGACAAATGCACTGATAAAAAAATTGAGATTTCAGAAGGAATACAAACCAAGCATTGAGCGTGGCAATCGTGTATTCTACCACAAAGCCAAGCCAGATCTTGAAACTTATTAAAAAACACACTATGCAGGCTTAAGGCCGGTGCGCCTGCAATTGTGGTTGACTCGATCGCGGGAGAATATGCTGCCAACATTTAGGTGTGATATGCACGTCGTCCAACCGTAAAGTGCACTTCGTATTGATAATGCTAACATCTGTGCTCTAAGGTGAGTGCTGATCTTATGTCAGTTACGCAGTGTAGTGACCAGTAGATGCCAGTGTAGTGCACGTTCCTGGTAAGCCATCAATGAGTACACAGCTACACATCATCGTAACACTTGCCTTAAGCCAAAGCACATATATCTGGTATAACACTTCGAGGAACCAACATCAACGGCTATAGTGTACAATCAGGAACATTTCAGCCTACCACTGCTGATACTGGTAGGGCAAGTTAGCTGTGGAATCATTACGCAACTCTAAACAACCATTCTTCACACTTCTATGTTTTCTAGATACGTAAATGCGTGTAAAGTATATGTTTACCGAGTACCACATCCATCCGTCTCGTAACGTTGGGCTCATTTTAACATTTCCACGTAGCCGACTTTTCGATGCATGTGTCGCATATCATTGATGGACAAGACACGGGGGATCAGCCAAATTTTAACAAGAAATTGTTTCATGCAGGGGTTCACCACGATTCCACTGACGTATTTTCTTCATGAATATGACGTTGTAAAATATATATACCAATAGTTGACAAATAAAAAAAAACAGAAGAAAAGACTCTGTCGCCGAAAGTCGAATGACCTCTCGCTCCGCAGCTCGAATCGACTCGGCCACGAAGCGCACGTTTTTCAGCATGCTAATGGGGAGCTATTTATGTGCACACTTTACCGCTGCCACGGAGGGGACCTGGGTTGAGATGGCATTCGATCTCTGGGTGTTTTTTTTTTTTAACGCGACAGCATGAAAGAGCTCGTTTCGCAGATATTCCAGCGTCGTGAGTCGGTGTGGTTGGTTGGGAGCGCAATATCACCATTTTATACGTGACCAAAAAATCGAGAATGATTCAAATATTTTAATAATAATAAAATCGTGTATCAGAGTGGGGATTAAAGCCTGGTCGTTTGGGTAGGAAAGAGATCGAGCCCAGGTCGTTTGCGTAGCAAGAGGATGCTCTACCGTATGGCCATGCGTGTGCTTGTGAATAAAGGGAAATTAACTTTCTCTGAAGTCGCAAGTTGGGCTAGTTGGCACATACTCATCACAATCACCGCAAAAAAAAAGACAAGAAAGTGCACAACACAAGCATCTACAGCATACTTGATTACGTGCTTGGTGGGGGTTGTCAAGATTTATTATGCCTTTAAATTAGTGCGAAAAAGGGAATCACGTGATGACGTCACTCAATCACGTTATCGTGACGTCATAAGTCACTATAGTCTGTGACGTCGTCCCGACGCGACTATGACGTCATCCAGCATGACCGAGGAACGAAGTTATGTGATGACACATATTTGTTTGTTTCCTTGAAAATGTGGCACATACCCAGTCCATAGGGAACTGGCCAAGAAAGCGTAGCGTGCTTATTCTGTGAGTATTACCACTATGTTTATTAATAAATTTATATTAAAATGTGTTATGTCACGTCCACAAGACATCGTCGTCTGCTCAGAAGTGCGCCGATTGTGGTGACAATGCAAAACCACGATAAGTGCAGAAAGCTGTTGGGAGTGGAAATCACTGCGATTGACCGAGGAGAAGTGGCAGTGAAAGAAGATGGTTTGCGCGCCATGGAGTCATCTTGGGCGAATGCGTAAGAAACCGTTTTCACAGTACACACAGTTGTCTGGCATCATCATTTTGTTTCGAACCTTTCTAGAAGTCATTGCGTCTTCTGCTTGTAAATTACTATAACAGTAAGGTACGAAGAGCAGTAGGGCAAAAAAAAAAAGGGGGGGGGGGGGCTACCAGACCGGCGCGCAAACCGCTAAACGTCACAGGGAAGAGTCATCGTAAACCAAGTTTATCATGAATCCCAACCAACTAGCCCGAATTGCCGTCTTACTTTTTCAAACTGTTTGGGTAACTGCTACAAGCACATTTGCAGGGTGCCCACTACGCCACTAGTCATCATATTGTTTTGTGTGTAGAAGGGATGCATTCTCTATTCCATTCTTCATCATTCTTAGAAAAAGTCTGGTACCCGCTACACACTTGCAAAGAATTATGTGCGAATTTTTTATGCTGTAACTGGTGCCTACGAATAATTTTGCCTGAATCTTTTGTAATGGAGTGGCAGCATTGGACGACCCACTCGTTACGCAATTCGCATTGTGTGACGCCCGGTTGTTCTCTTGCGTTAATATGAGTAATAAATCATCTGAGACAAACGCTTTATTAGTCATATTAACACGATTACTTTTCCCACATCAAGCCGGCCTAAGGCCAGTTTACAACGGTGTTCCAAGCACCGGCATGGATCTGTGGTAGAATGCTCGGTAGGCACCTAGGGGACCCGGGCTTGACTCTCATTGTGTCCTTGGTGTTTTATTTACCCCACTCTTTCGTGCACCGTCCGGTGGATGTGGCCGAAAAGTCGCATTCTTTCGAACGAGCTGTACCGTAATGCGTGAAGAATGTGTAGCATTTGAAACTTCGTTCTTTGTATTTGGTTGGCAGGCACGCTCATGGTTGGCAGGCACGCTTTGGTTGGCAGGCACGCTCATGTAAAGGTCTAGTGATTTATGTACGCGGAGACAAAGAGAAGCGCAGAACACGTCTCTGATTAGCGCGACACTTGAATAACGGGAGTGCAGTACGCTTGTATATAAATATCCGCGGATGTCTCCTGCGGATTACAAAATTCTGTCTCAGCAGCAGGCACGAAATTTCGGCGCGTGTACAACTGATTGAATGCGGAACTGTCACACGGTGTCTGCCGAACGAACACACACACACACACACACACACACACACACACACACACACACACACACACACACACACACACGCGCGCGCGCGCGCGCGCACACGCATGCACACGCACGCACACACACGCACGCACACGCACAGAAAGAAAGAAAGAAAGAAAGAAAGAAAGAAAGAAAGAAAGAAAGAAAGAAAGAAAGAAAGAAAGAAAGAAAGAAAGAAAGAAAGAAACAAACAAACAAATACGTTCTCAATTAGTTTCCGTATTCCGTAAGCGCGCGCAATCCCAGCGGCACCTATCACGTACCCTTTCTTTTGGGACGGCAATCGTTTCCCAGGAACGTGTGACGGACTACAGCTGTTGTGTTCCATGCCTTAACGGTCACGCGTTTGCAACGCATCTGCAACGGTCGTTTGACAACACACGCTCTCCGTCGAGCTGCACGGAGAGTGGCGTAGCCCGGATGCAATACGCGCGGCATTATTCAAGGGGCCCTGCAACATTTTTCCTAGTGACCATCAAATGTTTTCATTAGCCAATCGAACGCTAAGGGAATTTTTAAAACCTGGCAAATGCGAAAAGAGTTACCGAGATTTGTGGCACACTAGCTGTAATTACTTTCTCTCTTCTCTCGTCCCGACGAGTGCGCTGGAAGCTAAGATGAGTGTGATGGCACGGGGGAAAAGAAGTTACTTCACGGGTGCGTCATGGTATTAAACACCTTTTTTTTTTTTCGAACGTGCAGCTTACTTTCAGTGTGATCGCGAGCACGTAAGGGGACACGTGGTAGCTTTTTGCGGCGGCCATCGTAGCTATGCAGCCAACGATGCTCCGGGGCGCAAGCCAATGGGTTCGCGGACTATGAACTCCACCCATTCCTCAATAGATGTAATAAAGTTTTTCATCATCATCAAATCACCCAATGGCCATGAACATGAGTATATGACCCGGTCATTAAACTTATAGTCGGACGGGAACACATTCTCGGGGATGTGCAGTTTTAGCAGAAGAAAATGCAGTCTCCCCAGATGGCGCGGTAGACGGCTGCGCTGCGAAGCTCCAACCTCCAGGAGCAAACCATCCAGCAGGCCCGGGAGGTGCCGAGGAGAAAGAGTCTTTGGTCCTACCCGGGGTGGCCTAGGCCCGGGCCACGAACTTGCCGGAGTTATTAATAAAGTTGTTACTACCACCACGGAAACCCGTCTGGTCTAGAAACAGACACGAAGGCAATATAAACGACATGCTGACTACAATAAAAACACATAAAAGGCTGAAACATGAACAAGACGCCCGGAGGCCGAAACACCTTGCTTTTATGTACTTTTAATTGTGGTCAGCACGTTGTTTTCATTGCCTTCGTGTTATGGTCCTTTGATAATCAGCCGTAGTTTACAGAAAGAAAAGGAAATGATTTTAAGCTCATTTTGAGAATGAATTCTACATTCCAAAAAACATGTCGCGCTATGAGCCGCGATCGATAGCGTCTCCTGACCAAGATGAAAAAGTGTTCCTGGGTCTTCTTGAATTCTTGTTTTGCACGTGTACGTTCTTCACTATAGCTTGATGTATTCAGATGCACCTTCTTTACAAAAAAAAAAAAAAACTGTTGAAATATTGTTCGCAGTCATTCTAATGCAAAGGTGCCCTGTTTTAACAGGCTTCGGTAACGGTGGTTCGCTGGATTTCGGGGAGGGGGGGGGGCGCATTGCAAGAACCTTTTTAACGTACGCAGGGGCGCGTTTGCAACGTCCTCTGACACTTTTTGCAATTAATCATGCAATGAGCTCACTGTAGGATTTAATTGGATCACAAACAGATTTCCGCAAATACTTCTCGAATCAGTGAAGAACGAGTTAAGAGACAGGAATTAGTCGTACGCTTTAAGCCCTTCCTCTGTAACAGGAACCTCAAACGCACGGCCCGCTGTTCGTTTGAATGCAGCCCTCGGCTTCGCGTGTAATAAAGCATTGTGACTATGCGTAACAGTGCGCGCATAGTTCCTCGCATATTGCAGTTATTAGCGCTATGTTTGATCGAGTAAGCTACGGAGATGGCACTTCTGTCAAGCATGTGTTCCTTTTCGTGGGGCACCTCGTGCGACCAGTACGAGTTTAGACATTAACGTGAAAAAAAAGCTTAGTATTTATGAATCAGCGCCCAGTTTAGCTAATTGTGTATATCAGTATCGATATGTTTTTTTTTCGGAATCTGACCTCGAGTCTGCTTCAGAAGTAACCCATGTATGGGATGTGTGAAAGCCTTCTTACAAATAGAAACGTTTGGTGACATTTCAAATGATCCCCCCCCCCTCCGTTCTTGACTTTCTCGGCCCTTGTGGGAGTAAATCGCGTGATTGCTGCCTTCTACTTCGGTGAACTTGAGATCCCGGCTTTCTATTTCCTTGTTCCGACGAGCGCACTGCAACTTGGGCAGGGAATGATGGCGCGATGCCGATAAGTTACGTCAGCGCGCCTCGTGACCTATATAGCGCGCGTGGTGAAATGCAATCGGTCTCTCTCGTTGCGATTCCGGTGAATGCTATTGTCGCTACTGCGTAATTTTAGCCAGCCGTATGACAGTGCGAGAATCGTATAACAGCGTATAACAGTGCGTGTAACAGTGTAATAATGGGCAATGAGGCGAGAATGAACGAGCTACTTGAACATCCTGTTAAGGCTGCGCAAAACGCCGAGATTGAAGCTATAGGAGGGCACTTCTCACATCGTGGAGTGAGGAGTGCCCTCCTATTTTTTAATGAAACATTTAATGAATCACAGATATATATTAGAGCTCCTCATACTGAGAACGACATTTTTGGTGCACATACGCGTATGTACATACACACAGCAAAAAAAGAAAAGACGTTTGTAGCAACGTGATGTGTTCCAAGATTCCTTTTGCCTTCGTATTTCGTTATCAATTAAAGTATCCTTACAGACATGTGGCAGAGTTTCTTAAACTTCCGAGATAAACAGTATACTCACTTTTCAGTGTGTTGTTGGGTGCTATTATCTCGGGAACAGTGCCAGGTTTATTTTGTCTGTACCATTCAATGCGGTATCTGTACCGGGCTTTTTCTATATGGTGCACCGACTCACTCTTTTTTTTACGTGAGCTGATTTCAGCATATGTGCGATTCCTAATAGAAAGCCTCTGCCTTTATAAAAGCTGTTTTGCTTGATAGTTGGGACACACTGTGCATATGGATTGCACTGATACTTTTACTGCATTGTTGTCCGCCCCGATGCGTCGGTTGTTACGGAGCTCGGCTGCTGGCCTGAAAGTCGCGGGTTCGAGTCCGGCGAAAAGGTGGAGGCGAAATGCTGTAGAGGCCAGTGAACTGTGCGGTGAGAGTGCAGGTTGAGGAGCACTGGGGGGTCAATATTTTCAGAGCCCTCCACTATATGGCATCTCTCGTATATCGGTGTTTTGGGACATGAAACCTAGGATTATATAAACAAATTACTGTGTCCTCTTTCTAAGTATTTTCCCAGGTGCCATTCATTGAGCACACGTCTGCAATGTGTCCCGGGAACTGCTTCGAGATTATCTTCTATGATTTCCGTTTCGTGTCGCGGCTTATCATTCATCGAACGGAACCATGAAGCGATGTCTCTAAACGCGCGGAAAAAAACATGTTATTGTCCGCACGGGCAACTTTTTTTTCTCTTTTGGCTCCACAATGGCACGCTGCCAGTGAAAGAGCGGCTCGAAACGCGAGACATGTTTGAGCCACCGTTGGTTACATACCAGATTATGTTCAGTGATCTAGAAACCACGGAACGCGTTGTCGCAGCTTTCTGGATGAGTTGGTTCATAATAATAGAAAAAAAACAGCAAAAACCCACACGAAGATAACGAAGAAGAACAATCACCAGACGGCTGTCTCCCAATGCTACGACCGTTTTGAATTGCACCAGTAGAAGAACTCCAATACGTGCTTTTTTTTTAGTTTGTAGTCTCGAATACGTGGCCCTCACGTGGCTGTTTTCGTCCCTCACATTTTCTTTTCATGAGCTGCCAAGACCTTCCCAAGCATTTCTTCCACAAGGCAACTCGATGCGGCTACCACGAGCTAAAACATAACCACGGAACTTTATATTTCAGAGTTGGCGTCCGGACTTCAGTCTTTCTGGACATCGGCATCGATATGTTTCTGGATCTGTGACGCTGAATCACCTTCACAAATTGTGGAGTATGGAAGAACGCGGAATGCCTTCTATCAAATAAATTGCAACGTTATCTGGATTACCACCCACCCACCCCTTTTTTCTAGGGGCGGATTCAGTCAGTCGTTTTTGGGGCGAAGCGGTCACCTGAAGTATAACAGGAGAAGGGAGGGGAAGTCCAGACAGACGCTTTATTTTAGTTACTATCATCGCAGGAACCATATTGCAGCGTAAATATTTTAATTTGTGCTCGCAGAGGTTCAACTGATTTGTCCTAATCGTTGATAGAAGGTGGACAGCAAACACTGAAGGGAGGGGGGTAGGCTTGTTTTATTTTAATTTATTGGGAGGGGAACGGTGTAGCGATAGCCCCAACTATAGTTACTGTATACCTTTACTCTAGCCCCTACTGCTCCCCCCCCCCCCCCATCCTCTAATGCCTCGTGCTTTGCGGGACTAAATACCGTAACAGGGCTCGCTAGCCGAGGTGAGTTTAAGACCCATGTTCCACTCGACCGATATTGCATCTACAAAAACAACCCACATCTTAGGGGCCAAACACAATGAAGGCAGAAGTAGAAGACAAACTACGCAATATTACTGATGCAGTGTTCCAATGGTATTTTCGCACGTGCACTAGTTAACAATGGTCGTGAATAACATGCACGCCCTATACTACTTTCTCGCACAAAGGTATCAGTTTTCTCAGTCACACGATGCATAGTTCCACTACAACATCGATAACATTGTGATATGGATTGACCTTACGTAATATTTATTGTTAACTCTGCTCTCGCTCGAAAACTTGGCAGATTGCAATGGGCTAAGGCAGAAACGCTCTTAATGTGATCTGAATACGAAAAGGTCATGACGAACAAACGGGCAGTGGCTAAAATAATTTTGAAGTCTTTCCTGTAAAGACTTATCTGTCATAGGCCGTACCAGGATTTTCTTTGGGGTGATATGGAGCCAGTGGTATAAAGCCGCTTTTTAGAATTGATTGATATGTGGGGTTTAACGTCCCAAAACCACCATATGATCATGAGAGACGCCGTAGTGGAGGGCTCCAGAAATTTCGACCACCTGGGGTTCTTTAACGTGCACCCAAATCTGAGCACACGGGCCTACAACATTTCCGCCTCCATCGGAAATGCAGCCGCCACAGCCGGGATCGCTTTTAGGGGCGAAGCTCCTTAAGGCGTGAGCTGTGCGTCCCCTGTATGTAGCCACCTCTCGTTTAGTTTTTGCAGTGTTCACTAGATGGTGGTACTTGTAGATGAGGATAAAAAGACGCAAGATTTTATAAACTAGACGGCGGTACCTGTAGTTGATGATGCAAGATGCGAGATGTTATAAAATAGGAATGATGTCACATATGGTGCGTGTCATTGGCGGAAGGAAATCATTCGATTAAGTGCAGTGACGTACGCTAGGGGGAGCATTGTAATAAATAGAGTGGGTAAAATTTACGGAGGATTCATGGTTTACCTCCGGAGCTTCGCCCACTCATCATAATTCACTTCGTGGATATGGCGGCACTTTTTTAGAATTAAAACGCATTTTAGAAGCGTAAACTTCAGCAGTTCCGATTCAATATTATTCATTTTGCCAGCGCCCCTGCCCCTCGGCAGTATGAAAAAAATATGTGTATATTCTCTGATATTTTCTTTCACCTCATTAAGGTGTCGTTGTAGCCCCACCGTGGTGGTCTAGTGGTTAAGATGCTCGGCAACCGACCCGCAGGTGTTGGGATCGAATCCCGGCTGTGGCGGCTGCATTTTCAAAGGAGGCGAAAATGCTGTAGGCCCGTGTGCTCAGATTTGGGTGCACGTTAAAGAACCACAGGAGGTCGAAATTTCCGGAGCCCTCCACTACGGCGCCTCTCACAATCATATGGTGGTTTGGGGACGTTAAACGCGACATATTAATCAATCATCAATCAATCAATGTATCGTTGTGATTAATTGGAAGCCAGTGGACGCAAGTCCGCGTACACGTGAGGCTTGGATATGGTCTCTCATTTCAAGTTCTTGTTCATTGCATAGCGAAAGCAGTGATTCCGACAAAAATTTGTTCAGGTAACTTTTGAGGAGCATGCGGCCAGCTACATGTTCCAAAATTTTCAGGAATGGGTGCCAGACATCCACCGTTATGGATACGAGTGGCTTTGGTTGACCCTCTTGGGGTCAGGTCTTGTACACGTTTACCAGTGCCCGAAAAATAAAGGTTACAATATTAACATTTACAACAATTACAACATTATTTATAAACAAACTTTACAATATTAACGTTTCTTACATAATTACTGTTCCTTCTAGGTATGCCACAAGGCATCAGCTAACAGCTACGTAATTCCGCGTAAAAAATATTGTTTCAATTATTGCTTCTTTCCAAGCACTGTGATCAAATGAAATAACTTGAGAAACCCCGAAGTTACTCAGCCTTTATTTCCTGCTAACATCGGTTAATTAAGTTCCAACCTTCAGTATGGCTTGCATCATAATATGTATTTCAGTTTGCCAACTTTTATTTATTTAGAAAATGTTTTGTATACGTGCTGTGTTTGTATCTGCAGTAGTATAAGCAACAGCACAAACAATACGTTTGTTTTGTTTGTATTCTTATAAGCGACGAACTCCACCTTGCTTTGTTTTGTTGCCTACATTTGTACCATAATATCTTTTGTTTCCAAGCTTTATCTGTACACACAATAAATAAAATAAAAATGAATAAATAACGTGGCCGTTGCTCCATTGGCAAGACAGTTTGCAACAGAATCCCGCGCAGTTCACAACGTGTGTGTGTGTGTGTGTGTGTGTGTGTGTGTGTGTGTGTGTGTGTGTGTGTGTACATGTGTGTGTGCGTGTGTGTGTGTGTGTGTTTAGGAGTGCCCACGGTGCAGCCAGCCCCCTTGTTCGCCTATAAAGGTAGCAACCATTCTGCTCCATTCCTATAGGTTACGTCTAACAGAGGGAATTGGATCCATTTCGCATAACGTAATATCTGGGACGAGAGCTGAGAATAAGAAAAAAATACGCTGAGAAGACTGGAAGGGATACCTGGCGTCCATATACACATCTTTTCGCTTCTTTTTTCATTCTAGATTCTCAGCTCGTGCCACAAATATTTTGTTCATCTAAGCACCAAGTCGCCTATCGTAATACCCTCCTAAACCAATCATGCTAACGTGTTAGAAAGTGCCACTTGATTATAGAACTTACAGACATTCAAAATGAAGGGATAAAGACATTGATCTTATCATAATTTGCTTAGACATGTGCGATAAATGACGTTGCAAGTCGAAATTTAGCGTTGTGGTAGTCTGATCAATATTTACGTAACAGTTTACATTACTACTACTACTACTACTACTACTACTACTAATACTACAAATAATAATAATAATAATAATAATAATAATAATAATAATAATAATAATAATAATAATAATAATAATAATAATAATAATAATAATGATTGTTTCAGCTCTAAAATAATTCTTGAGAGCAGATAACCCGAAATATGAACTTATTTATGATTTTATGGTTCAAGCTAATCTGTTTTACCACCCTCCCCATTTGTTTTTCTCCCGTTAGACCATGGAAGACGTGATGGAAGACGCATTACACGAGACACTGTTACGTTTCGGTTTTTCGCCGCTTATTGGTGGTCCATATTCTGTGTGCTTGCTTGTTCAGCGCCAGCAAAATGTGTAATAACCTGCGAACGCCCGCGCGTGCTGTTTGCCGTCGATGCTCGATGTAACGGATTGTGTAATGCAAACACAGCCATTGTGAGCTAGCGAACGTATCTTATAAATCTGGGGAGTCTGCCAATAAGGGACAGTCTTAAAGGTTCGGCTGTCGTGAGGCGACATAATTTTATTAATAATGTCTAACGAAGTTTATTAGGTGCAGGCCTCTCGGGAGACATGGCCGTTCAGACCCTTTTAACCACACATGACCAACAACGCGGATGCCGGAATTTCTGCGAAACGAACGCTTTAACGTGATCGCGTTGAAATTTCCGGAGCCCTGCACTATGACGTCTCTCATAATATTCTGGTTTTTATACCTAAACTCCACATATTAGTATAAGGAATGTGAAGTCATTCGCATATGTTTGCCCAACCTGAAGCCAGACACTTAGGTTGCTTCGCATTAAGTGCGACTAACGTCCAATAATTCGTGAGTAAGGGTTTAAAAAATTTAGGGACGAGTTTCTGAAACCTGGTTCTAAATGGACAGTAGTTGTGTACACTCTGGCAAACTAGTCAAAGAAGTTTCTGCTTATAGTATTTCTTGTTTATTTTTGTCTGCTCGAGATCAACGTACAGATTCTGAAGCAATAACGGTGCCTGCTTATGCACCGAGCGCTTAGTTCCATCTGCGTTATCATTTCCGCAATTTCTGCTGTGTTCCGGTAGCCATTGGAATAGAATTTCCTCTTGTTTATCACGCGCTTGGGGGATCAGGATGCCGTGTTTCGTATACGCTCGCCGAGTGGCGGAGAGGTGTATGGTAAAGTGACAGCTGCCTCGGCGATGTAGCGGTGACCAGGTCACAAGATCGGAGAGGCAGCTTTGTGCGTGACTCATTCGTGCGTGTCGGACGTTTCTGTCATGAGAAACTCTCGTGCCGAACGGTAGATGGACTAGCAGGAGCTTCGTCAGGGAGTGTTATTCTGAAATAGGAAATTCTTCGCGAAAAATAATGCTAAAGCAAGTCGGCAGCGTTGTCGCGTCGTATTTCGCAACGTGCCCACGTTTTTAGGGATCGTCTGCATATGCAACTCATCAGCATAAGGTCGTGTGAGAAGGAACGCCTCGTATCGTCATTAAATCTTGTGGCTGCATCTGCCACTCTATAGTGATGCCAGCAAAGCGCCGACAACCGCGACACGGTATATACGGCGTAGGCCATTGGCCTTCCAGTGGCACGGATCAGCCACTGAGTTTCCTACAATATTTACTAGAGTGAATTCTGGCGGCGCCATAATCGTTCAGCCACCATGGGAATAGTACACGGATTTGCTTAATCTTCGCGCTTGCAGCTTGGAGTTCTCGCGGGTTTGCTCATTGTTGTGTTGGCGTTTGTTTCGAATAAAAAGATGAATTGAGCCGAATTTTTCTTCGCTCCCCCCCCCTTTTTTTTTGATTGTGCAGTATGAGGGAAATGAATGGGCAGCGACCACTACATCAAGATCAGGACATGACCAGGAACTACCTGGAACTATGTACTGTACTCGGAAGCTCCAGTAACCTTAGGCGACCCATTTTTTTCAAAGAGGCAACGTGCATACTGGTCCTGAAGATGAGGACGCGATGCTTCATGAGGTTAGCTGGCTGACGTCTCGCTCTCTGCGACACTTGTTTTCTTCCCTCATTGTCGTACTAGACACAGGCAGGCTGCTCAATCACCATAGTGTCCCGATAGCACTATATATACAGAGTATACATCGTTGTAAGTGTCGACACTGTCATCTCGAAACTGCCCTTTGCCATCCCTGGCGATTGAGAGATATTTTCCATGAGAAAAAAGCTGGAAAGTTGACCTGAGTGTTCTCCGTAAGTTGCACCCGCTTTCAACACCGCTATCTCCCTCCCCCACACATTGATAAAGTGCAAAGGAAAGGAAGCTTCGTGACATATGAAATGAAGTGATAATGTGCTTCAGCGATGCATGAAGTTTATGTACCCAACACCTTTTCAAGCTCGGAGACGAACGAAACGTACTTGCATGGAAGATTCTGAACAAGCAAATAATGTTGTCTTGTCGCATCATTCGTTAGAGGCAGGGGAACTCTATAGTTCCTTTATGTGGTGAGGGCGCTGCGTTGTCGGCGAATTGATTAGCAGTAATACCGGTTTGCCATGTCAACCACTGGAGTACGTGTGATGTTCGGTCTTGCGGGAGTTTTCCACGGGCCCTCCCTGCTCAGGGCAAACTGCTACCTGTGATGTGCTACCTTTCAGTCGAAGTATATGACCGATTTGAGTGCTCGCTCTTGTAAGATGTATTGTAGAACGGCTCTCATCGCAGCAAGTTGTACTGCCGGAGATGTCGTTACATGCGACTATTTAAATCTCTATAGTTTACATGAACATGATTACTGCGGAGCTATAATGACGCACGTTGGCACCTTCGGAAAGGTTAGAAAATATTAACAAACTAAATAAAAAACCAGGCACGGCATGCAACTTCCAAAAAGATCTGTTAGTCCGGTAAAATGAGGAATTCCAATCTCAGTGGGCCAGTTCTCTAACGTATTACATCGATATGATGGCATGACAGTATACTTCCAGAACGGGTCCCACATGGTCATACGTTATGTCTTTCGGACTCTGTGGGAAGCTTGTTGCGACATGATGGCACACAATGCGGATGACCGAAAGGTTTGTGTGTCCACCGAACATGAGGAAACCAGCGGTGTCCCGTGTTTTACGCAGTTACGTCGTATGCGCTTCTATATACGTACGGCTGCGTGATTGCATTCTTTTGCGATCATGCGCACAAAATTGTGAAACGCATTAAATAAATAGGGTCCCGCCAGGCCATAGGACGTGATCCACACGCCCATGCAATTAGCATGGGCTGACACACGCACGGAGCGTGACGACTACGGGGTTCGAAACCGTTCGCACCAGGAGAGAACATGAAAGAACGTCGATATTCACCGCTCATCAGGCGCCGTCGTCATGGGTCCAATTACTCAGGTGATGAATTAGCTTCTTATAGCCTTAAAAGACTGGCGCCGATGCAATTGGACGGCTTCGCGGACGCTTCCGTTTTTTTAACTCCTCTGGGAGAACATTTATAGCCACGCAAGTTCCTGAGACCGCACGTGCAGAAGATGGTCCGTTTCCTTTGCGTCGGTCTGGTTGCTTTCTATGAACCGAAATTTGCGTTGTGTGCCCACGCAGAGGAAGGAATATGTTCTCGCCTTCTCGCGCAGTCCCGTTCTCCCGTATGAGGGTAGATCAGCGTGCTCGCGAAAGGTGAGAAGTGCTTCCTTAGTCATCTGAAGGGTGCAGAAAGTCTGCCCAATACCTCTGCAACAGAGACTACCCTATACTTGGTCAGACCAGTGATGTCAGCAGGTTTCTTACTGTAATGGAGGTCAAATACCGTGTACTTGCCACAGTTACTCCGAGAGCCCAATACAGGCCGTTGTTAGAAGAACATCATCACTTCATGTTATATGTTGTGACGCCTCTTTTCCGTTACTTTTGATCAATGTGTGGGAGACGGAGATAGCGGGGGTGAAAGCGGATGGAACTTCGGTGGAACGCCACGTTCGAATCCACGCCCCAGAGCATAAAGGCAGGCTGCTGTTAGAAACACTTACTCGCTTCATTTCATCCATTCCGAAGCTTTATGTCATTTGAACTTGAACGATGGGAGGAGGAGGGAGTTCAGTAAAACTTCTTTTGGGCCTAGTTGGTTCAGAATCATAGAGATACTTTTACAGCGCACGCACACACACACACACACACACACACACACACACACACACACACACACACACACACACACACACACACACACACACACACACACACACACACACACACACACACACACACACGTGGAACACTCTGTTGGGAGCTCCTTCCCACCTTTACTCCGGGAACCAAAAACATGCTGTTGTGAGACACACGTCATCCCTTTATTTCATCAATTTTGAAAAATCTTTTAATTTGCACTTGACCAACGGGAGGGGGAGGGAAGCTGCGGTAAAAGCCGGTGGAACGCTATGTTCGGAGCTCTCCTTCCCACCTTTACTTTGGGAACCAAAGGCAGGCTTTTGTGAGACGAACGTCATCGCTTTATTTCATCCGTTGCGAAAAGCTCATTTTCATTTGCCCTTGGCGAACGGGAAGTGAGGCTGCTATAAAAGCAGGTGAGAAGCAGCTCCCAACAGGGAGCTGCTTCTCAACCTGTATTTAGAGAACCAAGAGCAGGTTGTTGTGAGTAGCATGTCACCTCTTAATTGACGTCTACGGAAAAAAAGACCCCACCTCCCCGAAGAGAGTAAAACTTTATTGAAGGGGAAAGGGAGAGGGGCGTTTTAGAGCCTTTATGGTTGGGGCCCTACGTCCAGGGCTCCACTGGCCTTAGCCGCCCGCCGGACTTGATCCAGTAGTGCGAGCTGCACTCCTGGGTCCGAGCTAGCGAGGTGTGCCTCCCACTGCTCCATACTAGGTGTTAAAGGTTCGCCGAGAAAATTGGTTATGTCACTTGGTTTACGATCGCACCCCCACGATATGTGGTAGAGAGTCGGTCTTCCGCCGCACCACGGACATACAGCCGGGTAAAGAGTTGGATGTATCGCGTGTAACTTCAGTAGGTGCGGAAATACATCCGTTTGAATTTTTCTAAGGTCAGTGGCCTCTTCCCCATTAAGGGATCTGTGAGGTGTTCCACATTTTTGACGCGTGAAGCGCTGGTGAGCTAGAATCTCCCTAGGTAAAATTGGCATGGTCAATGAAAGAGATGGATTCTCCGCTCGGTTACAAAACGCACGAGCTAGAGCGTCCGCCCTTTCATTGCCTTCGAGACCTGCGTGTCCCGGGCACCAGATCAAGCGATGGTGGTGAGTGAGTTTGGATCCTAGCAACCTCAGCCCCATTGCTGGAAGGCGGCCCCTTAAAAAGAGCCGGCAGGCTTCCTGGGAGTCGGATAAAATAACTGATGGCTCCCCTCTACGCTCCTGAAACCTTAAGGCTAAGGCTATGGCCATCGTCTCCGCCTTTGTAGCCGAGGTCGTGCGTACGGAGGCACTCGTTAGCAGCGTCATGTTGTTGTCGACAACAGTAATTATGTGTCTCTGCCAATCGAAACTGGCCGCATCGACGTACGCGACATTTGAAGCTGAGCCGAATTGCTTTCGAAGCCAGTTTACCCTCGCAGTACGCCGCTCAGCGTGAAAGTCGTGATGCATATTTTTGGGCACCGGTGCGATTGAGATTCGCCTGCGGACCTCTTGGGCTACGTCGACCAGCTCCTCATCAATGTGCTGTGGGTGGGGCGAAATTCCTATTCTAGTGAGTATCGCCCTGCCTGCTGAAGTTTCACTTAGACGATTCCTCTGAGACATGAGGACTGCGGCACTGAGCTCAGCATAAGTGTTATGTATACCGAGAGCTAGGAGCCGCTCGGTCGGTGTGCTGGTGGGTAGACCAAGTGCTGCCTTAAAAGCGCTTCTAATGAGCACATCCACCTGGCTCTCCTCACTTCTGTCGAGTGAGTGGTACGGTAGGCCATACGTCACTCTGCTCAAAACTAAGGCCTGGACAAGCCGGAGAGTATCCTTTTCTTTCATGCCTTTTTTATGATAAGTGATGCGACGGATCATTCTAGCTATCTGTTTAACCGTAGTCTTTAAGGTGGTTATCGTGTGACTGGCTTTGCCATTGCTTTGGACCCAGAAGCCAAGTATACGGGCCTGAGTAACCTCGGCTATGGCATGGCCGTCTACCTGTAAGTTTATGGCACCGTTACTTTTGTAATACTTACTGTGTATTCTTATGAGTTCAGATTTTTTTTTCAGGCGCACAGCTCAGCCCACTATTTCTTGCGAACTCTGCCACAGCTGTCGCAGCAGCCTGGAGGGTCTGCTCTTTCAGCGCCAGTGAACCCTTCGTAGCCCAGAGTGTGATGTCGTCCGCATACAATGTATATCCAAGGTGCGGGATTGCTTCGAGCTCGTGGGCAAGTCTGCGCATAGCTATGTTAAAGAGCAAGGGGGAGATGACTGCCCCTTGCGGTGTGCCTTTATTTGGCATCGAGAACGGCACCGACCTCGTGTCGCCTATCCCAATAGTTGCCGTCCGCCCAGAGAGGAAGGATTTAATGTAGTTAAATGTACGCTTTCCGCAGCCGATTGTGTTGAGTTCAGAGAGAATGGCCTCGTGCGAAACATTATCAAAGGCCCCTTTGAGGTCGAGGGCCAAGACCAAATGTTCGCCTCCCCTGGGTACGCAACTCATGACCTCTTCTTTTAAAAGGAGGAAGGCATCCTGGGTTGAGAGTCCGGAGCGAAAACCAATCATGGTAGCGGGAAACAGATTTTCTTTTTCAATGTAATTTTGAAGCCGTGTCTGTACTACTCGCTCGTAGAGCTTGCCCATGCACGAAGTAAGCGAAATGGGCCGCAGGGCTCCGAGCGATGGTGCTTTACCGGGCTTTGGTATAGTTATTATTTTGGCTTCCTTCCACTCCGGAGGAACGTGACCTTGGGACCAGCAGTGGTCGTTAAGAAATTGCGTTATCTGCTCAAGAACCTCAGTGCTGAGGTTTCTTATCATAGCGTTTGTTATACCATCCGACCCCGGCGCAGAGTTCCGATTGGCTGCCTGGGCTGCCGCGAAAACCTCTTCTTTCGTGATTGCGGCGTCTAATGTGGCATTCTCGCTGCCGATGTACTCTAATGTACATGGCGGAACCACATCAGTACCGATATAACGGTCTTTAAGCGCCTGGATCAACTCTCCGTCGGTGCCGGGGTAGCTGTGTACTATTCTTTGAAGAATGCGGTTCATGGAGGACTTAGATTTGTCCGGCTCCAGCATGGACCTCAGTATCGCCCACGTCTGGCTAGTCCCTAGTGTACCGCGGAGAGAACCGCAAAACTGCACCCAACCATCGGTGGCAAGTTTCGTTGCGTATTCATTCGCTTCCTCCGACAGAGCAGCGATTCGCCTGTAGAGGCAGCGGTTGAGGCGTTGTTTTTTCCATCTCTTGATCAGGCGTCGCCTACTATCCCACATGTGCAATAGGTGCCGGTCTATCGCAGGCGCCTCAACTGTGCGCGCTATTTTCTTAGAGGTGGCATCATGCGTTTCTCGAATGAAAGCAACCCACCCACTGACATCACAGGGCGTTTGCTCCGGCAGAGGGCGCTTTCGAAAGGTCACCCAGTCTGTCATCACAACGTCACCAGCGACACGACGAACTTTTGGTGATGCTATAGAGGTGCTAAGAATATAATGGTCACTACCAAGGTTTTCATCGAGGTTTGACCACGTGGCATTTTTAATGTTGAAGGTGAAGGTCAAATCAGGGTACGTGTCCCTGCTAATGCTATTACCAAGCCTGGTGGGTGCTGTTGGCAGAGTGATAAGGGTAAAACCTAATTTAGACGTGGTGTTCTCTAATAACACTCCCTTGGGTGAATCCCGGACGTAGCCCCAAGCGGTGCTCGGAGCATTAAAGTCGCCCACCACCACTAATTGATCTCTGGTGCCAACGGCTCGAACTGCCTCGTTTAGGAGTGGGCCGAAGTCGTCATTCCGGTTTTTGGGAGGACTGTATATGTTTAAAATTTTCGTTCGTACTTTTCCTCGTTTTTGTGGGAAGACATCGATAATTTGGTGATTAATGTCAGTCTGATCGTAATGGTCTAGCGCAACTGTCATGAAGTTACTCACCAGCGCTGCAACGCGGGGGTATTTTGGATCGTATAATGTGTAATATCCCTGCAATTTGACGGGACGGTTCCCAACTTCTTGCAGGCATATTACATCAGGTGGGATTAGTGCCGAATGGATGTAATTCTGCAATGCCGCCGCTCGTTTGTGGAACGTGCGACAATTCCACTGCCAGATTTCTAGGTGGTCGGAGTTTTGCGTGGAATTAGTTCGCGCCATGGTGACTACTGCCTTTATTGGGGGGTGTCTGCTTTCTCCGTGATTCGACGGTCCTTCGGTAGTGGACTGCTCGCGGAGGTAACACTGACCCGCTTGTTGATGGCACGCTGAATGCCTACAACAGAGTCATTAACGTATCGTCTTTGTTGTTCCGTTTCTGCTGCAAACTCTTTCCTGTACTCCGAAAACATTTGATGCATTTGCTGCATCATCTGCTCTCGGAGTTCAGACGCTGCTCGTTGCTGTTGTGATTGGAGTTCTCGCATTAAGTTTCGCAAGCTCTGCAACTGTTCCCCCATCTGTAACTGGCTAACGTGGGCCTCCTCGCTAAACCTCTGAGGTATGTCTACTTTCGCCGTTCCTCCCTCCAAAGAGTGGGCTACGGTTGCCCTGGAGATAGCATGAGTGGCGTTGTTGTTCGCCTCTAAGGCGTTAAGCCTGGCTTCAAGTTTGGTTTCTAAAGATGATATGATTTTGTGGAACTCCCGGCGTTCCTCCTTAATCTGGCATCGAAGTTTCTCGTTTTCTAAAGCAAGCTGCTTATTCTCGGCAACCATTTTCTGATATTCGGGATTCTCAATTAAGGGAGCAGATGGAGACACAATCCTCGTCCAGCTCACCGTGTTTGCTGGCTGGCAGGCGGCTGCCTCCGTCCCCTCTTTGGGCGGCGTCAAGATTTGTACCAGCGCTTTCTTCTTCTGCTGCTGATGCTGCTGCTGTTGCTGCTGCTGCTGTTGCTGTTGCTGTTGCTGCTGTTGCTGCTGCTGCTGCTGTTGTTGTTGCTGCTGCTGTTGCTGCTGTTGGTGCTGCTGCTGATGCGGCTGTTTGTTGAGTCGTTTTCTGGACGCAGACTGGGCTCGACCCTTTGAGGAAGCCCGTGACTTGGATCTTGAACGTGAGCGTGATTCCACTGACGAGTCCCGCTCGGAGCTGAACCAGCGTGGATGGTGCCTCCGTTTTGGCTGATCCACTCGGGACCTCCTAGGCGGAACGTGTTTAAGCTTCTTCTTGCACATTTTGTCACCTGTCATATGGTCCTCACCACATATCACGCACTTAGGGGTACACGCGTGTCCTTGTGCGGGTTCACGTGTTCCACACGTGGAGCATACATTGGCGTCGGGCGTTGGGCACACGTCAGTTCGATGCCCTGTGGAGTGGCATACCTTGCAAGCCTGCCTCGTAGGCTTGTGGGGATAACAGATGGCTTCCGCTCCCATGAAATAGACGCACCTAGGCAGTGTGCTGCCCGTGAAGGTAATGATGGCGGTCTTCGTAGATCCGAGCATGCGTGCCCGCTCAATCTTGACCCCCTGTGTTCTCACACGGAGATTCGCCATGAGTTCTGCTTGAGAAGTCCCCGACGGAATACCATGGACTATGCCTCGTAGGACGTCCTCAGGATCCGCCACATACGAGTTGAATGAGTGCACTCGTCCCCTTATATTCAGATGCGTGATCTCTCGCAGCTCTTTGGCTACATGCTCGTGGGGCGTCGATACGATGATAATATTCGAGCCCGGGTGGACGCGCAGCATGAAGCTACCACCGTCGAAGTGTCGGTGGCAAGCGTCTATCACAGCGGTGGAAAGTTCATAGCCGAGTATGTCTTTTACGGCGAGGCCTTTGTGAGGCCTAAGGATGATCTTTATGTCGTCCTTTGGCAGGGGCGGGAGCGGACGGCGACTTCTCGTACGACGTCGGCGCTTCACCTGACTTCCCTGCTTCGGTGGGCTGCTTGACGAGGCGTTGCACTCCACAGCTTCTGACGCGTTTTTCTGGTTTTTCTTCTGGTTCTTCTTTTGTCGGCGTGTCAAAACCGTGTGCCAGCCATCCTCCGTCCATGCGGCACCATCGTGGCGTTCCCCTGCAGACACATTGTCGACTTCTTCGGACGAACCCTGCGGTAACCAGGTCTGAACGTCCATTTGAGTGGTTTCTGTAGCAGACTCCTCATCTGTGTGAACCAGTGGCTGCTCCTGAGGAGACCTCGGTGTTTCCTGAAGAGCGTCCATCCGCCGACGCTTGAGACGCGACCACGACGCAGACGCCGCTATGCAGCGGTGCGTCTGGCCGGGCGCGACGGTCGCTGCCTCGAAGTTTTCAGCTTGCAGAAAACCGAAAAACAGCCACTCACCGCTGAAATTCGACGTTCACTGTTCGCTGTACTTTCACGAATCCGATGCACTTCAAACAACCAGAAATCGCCGAAAAACCATAGAAAATCTGCGGAGCCGATGCGACGCGCGTCCGCACACCGTGGCCCCCTAGCGGCCGATCCCCCCGAAGAGAATCGTGAAGAAATGCGATTCCATTGCACAGCGTCCGTAACGGCGTTTCGTACGTGAGAACTCTGCGTTAGAAGAATGATGTTTTTTTTTTTTTAACACCGTGCAGCCAATAGCGCCGTTCGCCACACGTGGCGTTTTCGAGCTGTTCTTTCCAAAAGGAAGCGTGGCAGTGGCGCGTGCACGTGCATGCTCTCGCCGCGGTACACTGCGGCCCATATAGTTTCCTAATTCGCCGCCCGCAAGGGTACTACCCATCATTCCATGGTGGCTGAACGATCGCAGCGCCAGTCTCCTCTAGTTAATTTTAGGAAACTCTGTGCTGCGGCTAGTCGTCTGGGCACGAGCGACTGAGTTGTGTCGCGAATCTCCGCCAAGTTCCCCTTTTCGGCGCGCCATCTATTCAACGCTCGCTCGTAGTACACTTTACCCATGCGGCGTCCGAGGACGCTGGCTTCCGACTCGTCAATTTTAAATGCGAATGCGTTTCTTAGTCGAGCTATGTCAAACATCCGGCGTTTTCCGCGCACCGGCAGATGCTATATCTCCATTCTCACTCCCTCTCCCATAGCAACACCTGCGGGCGCTCGTGCTTATCCTCGCCCATACCAACCTAAGCATGTGGTGTGAGAGAGTGTAAGAGAAAGTAGGTGCAGTGCTTTGCCACTCATTCTCTCGCTGTTCGCTCTTCTCCGTGCACCCCATTCTCCCATCCGCTCGCGTCTCACTTTCGACCGTTCGCTGGCAGGGCACCTCTCAAGAACATGCGAAATTTTGTGCTCGAAACGCCGCTGTGAAACGCCAACGACGAGCTGAAAATGCTGGCGCCCCTCTCTCCCGTCCGCTCGCTCCTCACTCTCGACAGTTGGCTGGCTGGGCGCCTCTCAAGGCGATGGACGAAGCCGGTGAACGCGAATGTCTGACGGCAATAGTACCATCCCTCGGCCCAAGAAATGCATTCGCACTTCCTCACAATTCTCTTCGGGGAGGTTTTAAATGCAGTGCATTTCTTAGCGAACTTCAGCGACTTTGAGCGTATCTATCTATCTATCTATCTATCTATCTATCTATCTATCTATCTATCTATCTATCTATCTATCTATCTATCTATCTATCTATCTATCTATCTATCTATCTATCTATCTATCTAACTAGCCGCCTACGACTTTTAGCTCTCCTGGCCATCTGGGTAATGATATCAATACCAAACTTGGTATGACATAACATGACTGTATGAAGAGCATATTCGACTGGTCGTAACATGAAAATCATGACATCTATGTCATGAATGTCATGATTTACATTTCATGGTCTTGCTGCTCTTGCGGTGATCTCGTTCACATGACATGTTGCAAAACTGGCATGTGTCACAAAACGAGCGCTAAAAAGAGCGCGCCGCCAAATTCTTGCGACAACGGGCGGGACAAACGCCGCGAGGTCAAAAAAAAAAAAGAAAGCAAACGTCCAAGGCTCCCCGGGCGCGCGCTCTCCCCGCGGAAGCGTGGCGTCGCAGACGAACCTCCTCACCCCGCATCGGCGGCCCAGCAAGCCCGCGATTTTTCTAGAACGAACGGGGCGGGGTCATACCGAGTTGAATCATCCTCCGGGGACGGCTGTCGAACCGTCTCACTCTCCCCTCAGCCTTCGCCGCGTACCGCGCCGACGAAATGACGAGAAATTTCTGGAAGGTGGCGCGGAAGGTATTTAATCGAGCGGCCGAGACGAGAAATCAGGAGGAGACGGAAGTGAGCGCCAGAGCGCGTAGGGATTCCGCCGTGTAGTCGGCGAAGTTTTTGGTCCGAAGGGACGAGGCCGGAGGTGAAGAGGATTTCCACCTGAGGGGTGACGACTCGAGCTACCGGCAAGAGTGTGTGTTTACCGCTATCGAGCGGAGACGCGGGGCAACAGCTGCGTGTGTGAAGCCGACGTGTTCCGGCGAAGAAGTTGAAGTTGGAAGAGTGGCCAATTGAAGACGGGAGGTTTCCTGGAAGAGAAACTTCGAGGGCTGCGGAACGACAACAACGCTGAACTTTGAGTGAGTGATTCTCGGAAGAGTATCATCTAGACTTTGGTTCCAAGAACTTTGGACTGAATAGGTTTTCTATCGCTTTAGTCTTTAAGTGTCTTGGTTGTTCAATGCATGCGACTGCATTGTAGTGCGTATTGTTGTCTGTGTCCGTTGTTTCAAGTGTGGTTGATTGTACTGTGTAGTACGTTGTTTGTTTGGTGACGTATTGTATGCAACTATTGTGGAGTGTGCATTTTTGTGTATTGTTTTCGATCTGCCATTATTGAGAATATAATTTGTTTGTTTATCAACTCTCGGCTCTGACTTGTTCTTTGGGCCACAGCCGGCGTCCGCTGGCGCGCCAAAAAGGACCACTTCTAAATTGTCCACGCTTTCGTGGTGCGGTTCGGGGGGCCGATACTTCGGCCCTTGGAATTAGCCCGGCGATCGCCTCCCTAATTAACGGGACAGGTGTGACAGCATGGTATGACATGATTGCATGGCTAACACAAGCGACAGACCCTAACGTGGAAATCACGGCATGCATGTCATGTAAGTCATGAGTCATGACTACACGCCACGCTCATGATGCGCTCGCAGTGATCTCGCTAGCTTCACATATACCAAGCTCGGCGTTACGTGATGCGAATAAAGGACGAAGGTATGTGACTGGTGCAAACATGATAATCATGAGGTGCGTGTCATGTGACATATGACTACATGCCACGCTCATAATGCGCTTGCGGCTGTTTTGCTAGCGTCACATATACCAAATTTGGTATTACGGTACGTGAATGGATGATGAAGGTATGTGAAAGGTACAAACATGATAATTTTGAGATGCGTTGCATGTGACAACATGACTACATGCCACGCTCATGATGCGCTCGCGGCCGTTTCGCTAGCTTCACTTATACCACATTTGGTATTACGGGACCTGAATGGGTGATGAAGGTATGATACTGATGCAAACATGATAAACATGAGATGCGTGTCATGTAACAACATGACTACGTCCTACGCTCATGATGCTCTAGCGGCCGCTTCGCTAGCTTCACATGTACCAAACTCGGTATTACGCGACGCGAACGGACGACATATGTAAATGACATGTCCAAGCATGGTAATCATGACATGCGTGTAATGCAACAACATGAATACATGCCGCTCTCGTGATGCACTCAGGGCCGTTTTGCTAGATTCATATATGCCAAATTTTGTATTACGTCACGTGCATGGAGGGCGAAGGTATGTGACTGGTGCAAACATAATTATGAGATGTGCGTGATGTAAGGACATGACCACATGCCGCACTTAAGGCGCCAATACACTTAGACGTGGCCCGGTGAGCGCGTGCTTCAGCGTTCGCTTCGTCGCGTCATGCCGGCGATGCCACGCCAGGCGCCGATCTGCCTGGCATATACTCGCAGGCATGCGCCGTACTCTGTTGTTTTGACGCATGCACGTTTGAGGACGCCCGGCGTCCCTTCGTCACGAAGCTAGAGACGCGGTGCACTCTGGGTAACGTCGTTGGTGTGAAATGCAGCATGTCGCATTTCGCCCCGGTTTCCGCCGGGCTGCGCCCACAGACGCTGGTCGCGTCTGTCGTCAGACTATAGAGTGTTCGCGTTTTGCTAGCGTATGTATGTTTCTCCATGAGCGTAACATCGCTGCGCCCAGCGTGTGCTCGTCAAGGTTACGTCGCAGTATATTGGGCCTTTCATGATGCCCTCCCCGCCGTTTCGCTAGCTTCACATATTCCAAGTTTGGTATTACGGGACGTGAATGGACGACGAAGGTATGTGACTGGTGCAGACGGGATAATCATAATATGCGTGTCGTGTAAGAATACGACCACATGCCACGCTCATGATGCGCTTGCGGTCGTTTCTCTAGCTTCACGTATACCGAATTGGTATTGCATGACTTCAATAAACGGCGAAGTTAAATGACACGTTCGAACATGATAAGTATGATATACCTGTCATGTAAAACATGACTACATGCTACGCTCATAGCCCGCTCGCGGCCGTTTCGCTAGCTCAACATACAGCAAATTAGGTATCAGGTGACGTGAATAGATGACGAAGGTAAATGATACGTCCAAACATGATAATCGTGACATGAAAGTTATGTATCGGCATAATTTACTTCGGCCTCGTAACGTTGTTCTGATATTAAACTGACATATAAACCTTTCTCATTCGTGCTTCGCATATCATCGATTCCCACTGTACGTGGGATCTGCCATTTTTTAAAATGCGAATGCATTTCTTAGTCGGGTTATGTCAGGCATCCAGCGTTGTGGGTGGTAGTGGTTAGAAGAAGAGAAAGGCAGCTCATTTTTGCAGCCCGGTCGGGAGCACGGTGCAGTTATTGCGGCGGCGGCCGTGCGCCGGCAGGTGTAATCTCTCTGCTCTCCCTCTCCCATAGCTCAGCTGCGGGCGCGCGCTTATCCTCGCCCCTAGCAAGCGGAGCATGTGTTGCGAGGGTGTGTAGGAGAGGGTAGGCGCAGTGCTTTGCCGCTCCTTCACTTGTCATTTCCTCTCTCTCCTCCTTGTGCCCCACTCTCCCGTCCACTCGCGCATCACTCTCTACCGTTAGCTGACTGGGCGCATCTCAAGAACATCCGGGAAGGTGTGCTCAATACGCCGCTGTGAAACGCCAAGGGAGAGCCGAGAACGCTGGCTCCCCATTCTCCCGTGCGCTCGTTCCACACTCTTGACCGTTCGCTGGCTGGGCCCCTCACAAAGCGATAGCAGAAGTCGGTGAAGGCGAATGTCTGACGGCAATGGTGCCCTCTCTCAGCGCAAAATGCATTTGCATTTCCTCACGAACCCCTTCGGGGATGGGGGGGGGGGGGGGCATTGGTTTGTTTTAACGCGATAGCGTTAGAAAACTCGTTTCGCAGACATTCTGGCGACGATATCGTTGTTTGTGAGCAAAAAATCTTCATGTTTGCGTGATTGAAAAATAGAGAAAGATACAAATAAAGTAAGAATGAGAAAATATTGGGTCTAAGTGGGACTAGAACCCGGGTCGTTTGCGAGACAAGCTGGTTTTCAACCACGCAGTTCAACATCGCCTCTTTTGTTCACTGCTTGTGAATATAGTGAAAATAACTTCCTGTGCTTGGAAATCAGTGAGAGTAACGTTCATACATTACAAACACACGCTTCGTGTGTACATGTTTTACATCACAATACAAAATACTGCCGTAATCATGCGTGATACAAGCGTACATTGCCATCGGGTGTCAGCACATGAAATTATCATGACTGCATAGTTAAAGCCAGTCACCCACTACAAAAAGCACACGCGCGACTGCACCCTTATGGCCACTTCATGGGTGCTTAGCAACTTAGAAAAGATTTATACGCTTTGCGTTTGAAGTGTGCACTAGGAACAGAATATCGCTATCGCGTTCAACTTTTAAAAACGAAGTTTAAGGGTCCCCCAATTTTTAGCTCGTGAGCCTCCCACCCACACACACACAAAAAAAGGAATTAAACAGGGGCATGAGAAATAAAACGAATGAGTAAAGCGATTAAGCGGATTCAGAGGAATTTCCTGTTTTTTTCCTTCTTGGGATCTAAGACATTTGTCTCGTATTTGATAGATAGGGCTGTAATACCAGCAAGCGAGATGAAAGAGTTTGAAATGTCCATGCATTGTATGTTTTTCTTTTTTTCTTCATTGCAACAATGGGTGCAGCCAGGGTGCGCCCACGGAAACTCAGACGCTATTTTACTAATTGTTGAAATCAAACAAATATATATTTCTTTCATTGTTGCTTTCGAACTGTTGTATCCGGCTGCCTCAAATCAGCATAAATTACGCATCTCTAGCGACAGTAGTGCCCTGGCGGTTTTCGCTTGAGACTGGCCGCGGTCGGCTGCAGCAGCGACTGGGCGTGTTTTCGGTTTGGCGCCCTACTAAGCCCGTTTTCAGTCTTCGCAGTGCTGTGCGTGTGTGTGTGAAGTCGCGGTAAAAACCCCTGTCGCATCGAGTAGGGACAGCCGTCGCTCCACGGCATCGGGTGCGTCGCGTTTCCGCAAGACACGCCGCGGTGGAAGACGCCTGTGCGGCGAAGAAGCATGCATGGGATGCCGCACGCCGTACTGCTGGGAGCTACGACGGCGGGCTGACCCCCGAACGTCATGTGAGCTTTTCTTTTGAGGGTCACTGCTTGACCCTGTGCAAACCCGATCGTCTCCCGCCTTGTCACCGAGGTCACGGCGAGTGCCGCTAGCAGCTGAGCGTTGTTGCGCTGCCGCGGATGCCCTTGTTTATGTTCGACGCGGTGGTTTTGCTTCCGATTTGTTCCCTGTATGGCGTGATCTGCACGGACCCCCTGGGTGGGGGCAGCTACTGGTGGGTGCGCCGATGCATTTCTGAAGTCAGCTGTTCTCCGTAGTGGCACCGGAGCGCGGTGCAAAGATGTGTCCGACCGCTCTGCTTGCGTATATACATCTCTTTAAAAACATAATTTAATTAGGCACGGGTATGACCGGACAAGCTGCTTCACCGTCGTGGTTAAAGGAGGCTGTTAGTGTGATCGCCTTCGGCTATTAAATTTGCCTCGCACCGTTCGGTAATTGTTGCAACCTGTACTGCGGTGCATAATGATGAAGCGCGCTGCTCGTGTAATCGGCAGTTCGCCGTTGTGCCTGGCTGTGCTGCGGTGACTCGGCGTCTTTTCAACCCGATCGTGTCACGCTGTGGGATATCGTCCTCGCATTGTTTTTAATGAAAAGAAAAAATGGGGACATCTCAATTAGGTCACACTCTTTGACCACCTCCTGTGCTTCCTGTTCATTGTCTTCCCCGGTGTGCTTAAGAAAGTAAAACTTGTTTATGTTGTTATACCGTAACCGAACAATGCAGTAATTTTTGTGCAAAGAAAGAAGGTGCTGTGTGTGGTCCTAATTCCAGTAAGATCAGTTAGACAGCCAAATTATCCAAGTTCCTATTTATTTTTATTTTCGCTGAAAAAGCCCTAAACAAATAATCTTATTGCAAGCCATAGTGAAAAACAAAAATTATGACCAGATCTTGGAGATTGACAGAAATATTGCTCTTATGTGTATGAATGAACTTGGTCTAGGCTATTTCATCTCCTGCACTCACCAAAATATTTCTTTCGTTTTTTCCTCCACTACTAGTATTCTTTGTCTGTTCTGAAAACTTCAACAAAATGAAACACTCAGAAATGTGGAAATCTATAGCCGATTATGTGATCAGGGACTACTGGAAGCAAATTGGTACTCGAGGGTGTTCTCATTCCAGTGTTACAGCACATAATGGTTATTATTGGCAATTCTTACGTCGAATACTTTTAAATGAAACATGTCCATTGTGTGCTGGGTGGAATTGAAATCTTGGGATATCGTTCCAGAACTTTATAATTGCTCTAATGATCAGAAGTTGTTTAAGTCAAAAGGTATGACTGTACATTCTTGGGCAAAATCACATCGTTCTTTGTAACCACTAGACAGATTGAACATACTCCAGCACACGAGCAAGCTATGGTATAATTTGTGGAAGGTCCCCTAGTCACTTGAATAGAAAGTTACAAAGCTTAGACAATGCGCATTTCAGGTTTTAGCAAATTAAATATAGAAGTAGGTGGCTGTGAGTTAGATTTTGCTAATGTATGTGTGGGTCTTCGTTTTTGTGGCAGTGTTCTTAATCACCTATTTCTGAATTGCGAATTGCTAGATGGATCAGTAGCCTGACTTCAAATAGTTGATGCTTCCTTGCATGAAATATCTCTGCATATTTGTCGAATGGGCTGTGCATTCTTCAGACTTCACTGGACTGCGTGAAGAACGAAAAAAAAAAAAAATCTCTGCTCGTTTTATAGGTTTTAGTGGCGTAATATGGTGAAACTGCATCTTCAAGGGACGAACTGGTAGCTGAAGGAATGGAACAATAACTGGCCAAATGGGAAGGAACAACATGTACAGCTACTGAAGCATCAGTGTGTCATTAATTTTTTTTCAGAATTAATAATGGTTTAGCATTCTTGCTTTGCCCATCAAACACACTGGCAGTCTTGCTTGATGTACTGCCCTGCCTTCTACTCAAGTCCCAGAAAAAAAAAGTTACACAGTTTTATGCATGTGCCTAAGATGACTGAAACACGAAAGCCATCTTTTTTTCTTTTAAGTTAGGGGCATAGCGATTCCCCCATCCAGAAGCTTTGCACATCCAATGTGTGTGTCTTGATGATTGATCCACTTTTCATCAAGCAGGGATGTCATCTAATGACGTCATTGTGTGACTGCAAACTGGGGTGACCTGTGACATAATGTAATAAGGTGACATCATCACATAATGAAGATGTTGTGCATAACTTATGCTGATAAAGACGATCACTTTTTTGCACGCTGTAAGGCACCTGATGCTTTTGCCCTAATACGTGCGAGGAACGCTGTGTGCTCTGTGTGTTTGTTTACTGTAAGCCTGTGTGGCTGAGAAAGTGTCACTCCTGCATTGTTCTCGACAGGCGTAAAAGTGTGAGTTGTCCTCTTTTTTGGTCTCACAGAAGAAGAAGAGGAGGAGGAGGAGGACAGCCCCCAGGAGGATGCCATGAACAACCATGCGTCCGCAAAGATCGATGGGGGCCGACGGGCCATCCGCCGTGGCAACCCCAGGAAGGAGAAAGGTCAGCCATCAGCGTTGCCTGCATTGTCGCTGACTGATTGATCGGTACCATTTAGAGGAGTGCCTCTCAACATTAAAGGGCCCCTAAACCACCTCCGAAATTTTTTTAAACATTTTTCAAGTGAACATGCCCATCGTATGCAGAATGCCGTCATGATCAAAGATATCGCACGTAACAGCTCTACGAGCCGCCGGTGTGCCACAAATTTGAAGAATCAATCCCCCCTCTTTTTCAGGCCTTTCTGATCTCTGTGTGACGCGCAGTGCAGTGCATTCGGATGCCTTGCGCATTTCATTCATGCTGCGATTGGTCGCGCAACCAGTTATTCTATACTGCTTGTTGTTTGTCGTTTTGCCCGCATGCACCAGCTTCCTGCAGCACACATTCTTTTAGGCACACACAGACTGCATGTGCGTGCCTAATAGAGCATGCCATGTGACAGTTCAAGGGGAAGGGTAGTGATTTTTCAGGAAAAGACATAAAGGTAAGAAAATGGGGTGTAGAGTGCACGATAACTGTCTCTCATGGGAGGACACCTCAATTGATATGATCCTGGGGGAACAGGGACTGAAAGGACAGTGAGGGTGAACAAAAAAAAAAAAGTTGAGAGAAGAGATATGAAAGGAGTGTAAAAAAAGATGAATTAAAAAGTGTATGGGGGGATAAGCTAAGGAGGCAAAGAAAAAAGCGCTTGATGGACCGAGAAACAGCCAGACGGACGCCAGGCAAGAGTGCAAGGTGGCTTTCAAAGAGGATACCAGAGAGGGGTAGTGAAGAAAAAGCCGATGCAGCAATATCCGTGTTTTGATAACCAAACTCGTCTAACTCCACTATTACGGCACCATTTCGAAGAATTCTCACGGCTCTGTGTTCGTTGTACACTTGCGCACAACTTCCCCACCACAACTGAATTTTGACTTCTGGGTGGTTTAGAGGCCCTTTAATATTCGTCATGTTTTATCATGTTGCATGTGATGAGCATACATGGTTAGATTTTTTTTCCCATTCCTTAGACCAATGGACCAAGGATGTTTTTTGCAACAAGTTCCCTATTCCCTATATCTCTTTCGCTAAGTTGACATTCTTCATTAATCTATTCATTTACTCAGTCCTTTGCCTATTCAAGCATTTGTTCATTTGATTCACTCAGTAAATCATTCTTTTATCCATTCAAAAACTGTCAAACCTCAGAGGAATCAGGTAGAGCTGTAGTTTAATTAGATGTGTGCAACATACGCGTAAGAAGCAATGGAAACAAACAACCTGGTGTGACTTAGGCAATCAATGAGCTGTTGGAACAGGAGACGTGAGCTGTGGATGGGGGAAAACGGTCGCAGTTCTTTCGGTGTCTACAAGCTCCAAGATTAGCTTAGTTTACCTGGAAGGCTGGTCCTTCCACTCTAATGTATTACCCAGGCAGTGGTGCAGTAGCGTACCAACTCTGTCACGAGTTGGGGGACATGCCAGTTTCGGTGGTCGGCCAGAGTCTGGCCTTCGTCAGGAATATATATATATAGATATATATATATGTATATATATATATATATATACACACACACACACACACACAATGACACAGACGAACGTGCAAAAATATTAATTTCTTCCAAAGTTTCGGCAGGACAGCCTGCATTTGTCAGGCATAACAGGATACACGCAAAAACGAACATTTTAAATACATGAGTTCGGCAAGGACTGCGAACACGTGCTAAACTATTATCGTCATAAATATGTCATATATTATGCCACTATCAATAAAAATAGGCACGTGTGCATTATGGTTATGATTGCATAAAAAAATTACGAGCAAGACAGTTTTCTACTTCAAAGTATGGGGTATGCGCAGGAACATGCAAATGGGCAGTGCTGCGATATATACCAACGTTGCCACATCTATATATGACGGTGATAGATGTGTACAGAGGTTGCACAGGTTGCGCAATACATCTTCGAGCAAGCGCCTCTCACGTCGCATCACTTAATAGATATGGCGGTGATTTTTTATACATCACCTCACAACTCTCTGCATAAATACAAATAACTTATCCTTGTGGAGAGAGAGAGAGGAATAAGCAGCGCTGCATGTGTGTGCTTCTTTGCTGTGAGAGTTCTATGGGGAGCTGTAAAATCCAATTCAAGTTGAATAAAAACCAACTAGCCAGATTCTTAATTAAGTCTCTTCAGTGCAAAAAAAAACAGGGACTGCTTCGTGGGATCAAGTTCAGAGAAAGATATAAAGTTTGGCTTCCCACTGCTCGAATCCACTGCTTTATTCGTTGCCACATTGCAAGCTGCTGCCACCATTACAAGGTACCATAAGCAAGGCTGATCACTGATTTGGTTGATCGGAGACTGAAGCGTAAACCTCCTTTCTTTTTGCTCTTTCAGTATGGCAAAACAAAATATTGAAAAGGATTCATCACACCCATAGGCGACAGAGCAGCGATGATGCTATTCCTTTTCGACGAAAGAAAACTATTCTCATGAAGCAGCAAGTGCTTTCACTAGTCCATAAAAACTATGCTCATTCCCATCTGTAGCTGCAACGGCCAGGTGCAACAGAGCGAGTGATGTAATGTTATAGGGCCCTGTTCAGGGATAGCCTGCTCTGCAGTGCCCCCGCAGGGGCGCCTGCGCAAGTAGGCGTTTGGTGTGTAGCGACACCACGGACCCGAGCTAACGGGGGAGTTTTGACTCCCTCCCACGCCTAGCCGTGCGTGGCTTTGCCGTGTCCGGGGAAAAGGGGATCCTGGGGGTTGAGCCGACGCTGGGTGATCGAACCTTTAAGGCCCCCCGGCAGTGGCAACACACCCCTTTGGCCCCAGCTTCACGTAGACGGCACCTCTGGGCTGACCCACCCAGGGGAAATCGGCAGTCGCCTTTTCCTAGCTCTCTCTCCCTACATCTTCGTCTTTTGTTCTCACTTTACATCTTTCCTGTATTCTCCTCACTTCATTTCACTTCCAATTTTTCCTGGCGGCAAGGGTTAACCTTGTGTGGCTATCCAAACTAGGGTAAACCATATTGGGTTATAGTAACTGCGTACTGCTGGCGTTGCGCAGACATGCCCACATGCTTTGCCACGTCCCCTTGTTGGACTCCGTGGTGGGTGGTAGGCACCGTTACCGAAAACTACACATTTTCTCATGGGATCCCCGACCCCCTCTTTAACTGATCGTGCTTCGAAAAGGGTACGCACCGACGCAACTTTCCTACTTTGGCCCCAAAACATAGAAACTTTCCCAAAATACCATGTCCTCCACTGCGAACAATCATCTACAAAAGCTAGAGCAATCTCACCCTTCCTTGTGGCCAAGTGCTTGAGAGAGACCATTGGAACCGGTTATAAGGCCACGAAGATGGCAAGTGGAGATCTGCTTCTCGAATTCAAAGACAAGGAACAGTACAATAAACTCTCGCACCTCGTGGCCTTTGGTAACATCCCTGTCTCTGTGAGCGCACACCGTACCATGAACGCAATGAAGGGCGTGGTATCGGACGAAGATTTGATGACACTGAGTGAAGAAGAGCTCTTTGATGGATGGAAGGATCAAGGTGTAATACAAGTCCAGCGCATCAAAATCAGACGTAACAACAATGAAATAGCAACAAAGCACTTGATACTCACCTTCAACTCAACCACTTTACCCGAGACTCTCGAAACTGGCTATGTAAAACTCCATGTCCGACCCTTCATTCCAAACCCGAGGCGTTGTTTCAAATGCCCCGCATACTCCCCGCATACTCCAGAGCGTGCCCAGCCTGGAAAAAAGAAAAAGAAATAATAACTATAAAAGTTAAGGAAAATATCACATTCAGGGAAGCAAGACAACGAGTCTCGTTATCATTAGCACTAAAAACACCTTTTGCCGAAGTGGTGCAACGAGGGGCGGCACCACAAAGACCCTTGGCAGTTGCCCGGACCGCGCCTAGCGTGCCGAGGCCAATGCCACAAGCCCCTGCGGCGGGAGCAGCCAGCGCTGCCCTGCCCACTTTCAGCCTGTCCACACCAGTGACCTCTACAAGCTCTGGCAGCAGCCAGGGCAATCACGAGGCCAAGGGGGCTCCATCAACCCCCAGCTCGGTGGGGACAAAGACTTCGTCGATCGAGGCGAAGTCTAAGCGACGCACAGATCGCTCTTTAGAGCGGGTGTCCAGTGCCTCGCAAGAGGCTATGGACACCAGCTCAAGCCAAACGTTGCAGGAAGCGCCGAAGGAGCGGCGAGCTTCGCTCGACCGCCCCAAAAAGGACAGAACGCCGATTACAGGGCCTGACAAAGGCCCTGTAAAATGAGTTAATCCCCGTCTTCTTTGCACACAGCACTTTTTCCCTTTTTTTTTTTTTACTATGGACACAATCATACAGTGGAACGTAAGGGGAATACTTAGAAATTTAGATGACGTCCAAGAACTTCTGTGTAAGTTTAACGCGAAAGTGCTATGTGTGCAAGAAACGCACTTAACTCCTAAGCACAAGGACTTCCTACGACAATATATTATTTTCCGAAAAGACCGGGAGGATCCTGTCGTACCATCTGGCGGTGTAGCCATTATAGTCGATCGTAGTATAGCATGCCAGCATTTGAAGCTCCAAACGGCTTTGGAGGCAGTGGCCATTCGAGCTGTACTTTTTAACAAACTCATTACCATATGTTCTGTGTACATACCAACGCATCAACAGCTACACAGACGTGATCTGGAATCATTAATAGATGAACTCCCAGAGCCATTTCTGGTTCTAGGTGATTTTAATGCACACAATGTCCTGTGGGGCGATGCTCACTGTGATGCGCGAGGACGTCTCATTGAGCAGCTCCTTTTCTCTTCTAGTTTATGTCTTTTAAATATGAAGGAGCCTACGTATTTTAGCCTTGCAAACAACACATACTCCTCCATAGATCTTAGCATTTCATCACCGTCCCTTTTACCTGTTTTTAAGTGGAACGTTCTTAAAAACCCTTATGGGAGTGATCACTTCCCAATCATCCTGAGTGCGCCGAACAAAGATCAACTACCCCCGCAGGTTCCTCGATGGAAGATTGACTCAGCTGATTGGGAAGGGTATAGAACTCTTACACACATGACATGGACTGAGCTGTCTGCCCTGACCATAGATGACGCTGTCACGTATTTTACAGCTTTTACACTTGATGCCGCATCTAAATGTATTGCCAAAACGAGTGGCATGTGTTCTAAACGGCGAGTCCCATGGTGGAACGACGCATGCAGGAAAGCACGGACCACTCAGAACAAAGCATGGGCGTTGCTTCGCGATTCCCCTACAGCAGAAAACCTGGAAAATTTCAAGCGGGTCAAATCGCAGGCAAGGATAACGCGCCGACAAGCTAGACGAGAGAGCTGGACAAAGTTTATATCGAGTATCAACTCGTACACAGACGAGGGAAAAGTGTGGAATAAGATAAAGAAAATCAAGGGCCAACAAACGTATTCTCTTCCACTAGTTAATAGCCTCGGGGAAAGCTTGGAGGATCAAGCCAACTTTCTTGGCACACATTTCGAACACATATCGAGCTCCTCACACTACTCCCGAGTCCTTCCAGAATTACAAGGCACGAATAGAAAAACAAAAGTTAGAAAGAAAATCCGCAAGAAATGAGGCATATAATGCACCATTCTGCTTAGCAGAACTGCGAACAGCTCTCAGCTGCTGTAATACATCTACCCCAGGTTCTGACAACGTAATGTACGCGATGCTGAAGGAACTACCCTCCGAAACTAAAGAAACCCTCCTCTCTCTTTATAATCGCATATGGTTTTCGGGTGTGATCCCCTCCTCCTGGAAGGAGGCTGTTATAATTCTAATTTTGAAGCAGGGAAAAGATCCCTCTACTGTATCAAGTTACAGACCTATAGCGTTAACAAGCTGCCTCTGCAAGCTATTTGAAAAAATGATTAATTGCCGCTTACTCAACCACTTAGAAACAAACAAATTGCTCGACCCATACCAATGTGGGTTTCGAGAGGGTAGATCCACCACTGACCATCTGGTGCGTATCGAGGCACAGATCCTAGACGCTTTCGCCCACAAACAATACTTCCTCTCTGTGTTTCTCGATATCGAGAAGGCCTACGACACAACATGGCGTTTCGGCATATTAGGAGACTTGTCTCACCTGGGTGTGCGCGGTAGAATGCTTTCCATAATCGAGAGTTACTTGTCCAATCGGAAATTCCGTGTCCGTGTGGGCAGTATTCTCTCCCAAACATTTGTGCAGGAAACGGGAGTACCGCAAGGTGGTGTACTTAGTTGTACACTTTTTATTATCAAAATGAATTCCTTGCACCTGTCCATCCCCCGCAACATGTTTTATTCCACATATGTAGATGACGTCCAGCTTGGCTTTAAGTCATGCAACCTAGCAATGTGTGAGCGGCAGGTTTAGTTAGGTTTAAACAAGGTGTCCGAATGGGCAGAGGAAAACGGATTCCGGCTGAACCCAGAAAAAAGCACCTGTGTCTTGTTCTCCCAAAAGAGAGGCGTGCACTCAGAACCTGACATTGAACTGAACGGTCAACGTCTGTCTGTCAATGCGGAGCATAAATTCTTAGGCTTAATCTTGGACAACAAGTTGACCTTCGTACCGCACATCAAGTATTTAAAAACAAAATGTTTAAAAGCCATGAATGTTATAAAAGTGTTGTCACGTACTACGTGGGGTAGTGACAGGCAATGTCTCATGAACCTGTATAGAAGCCTCATTCGCACCCGCTTAGATTATGGGGCCATTGTTTATCACTCTGCGACCCAAAGTGCGTTGCAGATGCTGGACCCCGTGCACCATTTGGGCATCCGCCTTTCTACGGGTGCTTTTCGCACCAGCCCCGTAGAAAGCCTTTACGTTGAGTCAAATGAGTGGTCACTTCATCTGCAGAGAACTTACATGTCCTTTGTTTATTTTCTTAAGGTGAAAGCAGACAAGAAGCACCCCCCATACTCTACTATTATTGACTTGTCGAGCTCCATTCTGTTTCAAAACAGGCCTTCGATGGGGCAGCCCTTCTCAGTTCGCCTGAAGGGTCTAGCTGAGGACACTGGAGTGTCACTTGAACACAGTTTAATGGCTCCTGTAGCTACCCGCCACCGTGGCAGTGGCAGACTATAAATTGCGATGTGTCTTTCCTAGAAGTTACTAAACATGCGCCTATTGCCCATATTCGAACATACTTCCTGGAACTTCAACACAAATACACACGTCCTGAGTTCTTTACAGATGCCTCTAAGTCCAACTCCTCTGTGTCCTACGCTGTTTGTTGGCCCTTCCTTTTCGGATGCTGGCCCTCTATATCCAGGCACAAGTATTTTCACAGCGGAAGCCTACGCGATACTCATGGCAGCTAAGCACATCAAACAATTACAAATACAAAAAGCAGTAATTTATACAGACTCCCTCAGTGTGGTAACGGCTCTGCACAGTCTCAAAAAACAAAAAAACCCTGTCCTCGTCTCACTTTACTCTATTTTATGCACACTCTACACACTCAACCAACATGTTGTAGTGTGCTGGGTGCCAGGGCACCGAGAGATTCAAGGCAACGTGATGGCGGATCAGCTTGCTGCATCCGTCCACGAAATCAGTGCCACTACACCCATATCGATCCCGCCCCTTGATCTTAAGCTGTCTCTCAAACGAAAGCTCAGGGACTACTGGCAGAGCAAGTGGGATAGACACACACAAAACAAGCTACACGTTATCAAGCCACACCTTGGCCATTGGCCACCAGTATCGAAATCGCGTCTAACAGAGGTAACACTAACAAGACTCAGGATAGGACACACATACACGACACACACACACATCTTTTGTCTGGTGGCGATCCACCATTGTGTGATAAATGTGGTGAGGCATTAACAGTTCTTCACGTTTTAATCCAATGTAAACAATTAGACACTCTAAGAAGACAACACTTTCCATTACCCTACCGACAACATATACCATTACACCCCGCAATGTTTGTCGGTAGGGAACCATTTTTCACCCATAAATCATTGCTAGCTTTTTTAAGAGATGTCGGTTTTTTTTCATGTAATATACCCAAGCATTGTGTAGCGTGACCTCTCAAGAGAGGTTGCTGCTGCAGTGACTATATTTAAAAGAACTTGCCTCGCAGCCCTTGGACACAAGGGCACTGATGAGGCACTTGTGCTAGCGCCAATTATTTTTACATGCTTTTATTATCAAAACCTTTGTCACCCTTTTTACTATGCATATCACGCCACTGTCATGATCTTAATACTTATGTTTTTACCCGCATTATCGCGAGGAATTTTAAGTCCCCTATACAGCCACGCAACATATCATTGTCCGCATCTGTACTCATCGAAATGGCGCTCTTTGGCCATCAATTGGCCCTTGCGCCACAAAGCACCACACATCATCATCATCATCATGCTCTGCAGTGCTACAGCACAAAGCGCAAAGGGGTCCTAAAGCGGCCGCACCGCGAAGAACCTTCAAGAAAAATCTTCACAGCAGAATTATTGTACATATTTGATTATATGTAACATTTTTTCGTAATACTTTCTTTCCCTCATAACATTATCACCGAGCAATTACTATGTTCAAAGAAAATTTAGCCTTAGTTGTTGGTTTTGCCAGCGTGCAGCCAACATTGACCACTGTCAAAAGTGGGGGGGCTCAGCCTCCCTACCTCTTCTTGGTGGAAGGCTATTGCCACCCTTGCCCCCCCCCCCCCCCCCCCCCCGGTTGATACGCCTGTGTACCCAGGTCAGTGCAACATTGCAGATAGGTGATATTTCATGACTTTTTTAACATGTTTGGGTGAAAAAAAATTGTGTCTTTAAAAGCTTGGTTCAAATGAAAGCGCCTGTAAGGAAGGCAGAGGTGGAAAATGTATGCTCATATAAATCTAGTCGGGAGAAGGCCTGCCTAGAATTTACAGCCGCTGATAGCTGATTGTCTCTTTGACTGAAGAAATAGTCGTGCTTATGTGCTCAGTGATGTTCTCACGTGGTGCGATTACCAATCATGCGGCTTACGTGGTTGGCCTTATGTGTGCACTCATGCTTGTGTGCATCCGCCTTTGAGGATAAAATGCTGCTGACTTGTAATGTTGTACCAGACTGCAGATAACACGTGTTGATGGGCTGCTTCATTTTTATTCGGGATGCAATGAACAGTGCAATAACTGGAACAGGAATAGAAAATGGTTCTGTAGTGAAGAAGATGAATGCTACTCAGAAGGGCAGGGGGTATGACTCAGTCGGTGAAGGAGACGACGTTTGGTTGGCTGGCGACTCAGGCTGGTCCCGCCATTACCACTTAACGTGTCGTGACCGCTCTCCTGTTTTATAAAAGAGTGCAACTCTAAAACGCCTCATTATAATTGGTGGAGGTGCTGGGTAACGCCTAATCCTGGAACTGCGAAACCGTACGTTGCCTCCAGTTGCTACGATGTCCACGGACGATGATCAGCAGGCGGCCGCCTCGGCTCCAACTACTGCAGCTCCTGTCTGTCTTGGCTCCTTTCGGCAACGCGATCCACCTACCTTCAGTGGAACCGATGACAAAGACGCGGAAGACTGGCTCGACGAATACGACCGGGTGAGCAAGCACAACAAGTGGGACGATGCACACAAGCTTACTGTCGTCCAATTTTATTTGACCGACGTCGCCAGTCTGTGGTACCGTAATCACGAGAGAGATCTCCCCACCTGGTTGGCCTTCCGAACGGCGTTTGCAGACTTGTTTGGCCGTCCAGCACTTCGCAAACTACGGGCCGAACAGCGCTTGCGTACCAGGGCTCAGCAGAATGGTGAGCATTACACCAGTTATATCGAAGATGTGGTCGACCTTTGCCGGCGTGTCAACTCGGCCATGCCAGAAGCCGAGAAGATCAAACACATCTTGAAAGGCGTGACTGACGACGCATTTCAGATGCTTGTCGCCAAAAGCCCGCAAACGGTAGCGGAAGTGATCCAACTGTGTCAGAGCTATGATGAGCTCTGGAAACAGCGTGACACCACTCGTCGTGCTACCGCGCCATGTGCAACCATCTCCGCTTTAACGTCGGCTGGCTCTATAGATCACACCACTTTGCTTCTCGAGATCAAGCAATTTGTACGAGAGGAGGTCGCACGTCAGTTGTCCCTCGTGCCTTATACCTCCGAAAGTGCCCCATCTACTTTAGCGCCATCAATACAGCGAGTAGTCCAGGAGCAAGTGCCCGAGGCGCTACCAACAGCTCACGCACCACCTGTGGCTGCTCCATTGACCTATGCCGAAGCACTGAATGGAACCCGACGTCCACCTGTCGCGAACGGCCACGTTTCTTTGTCGCGAACGCCTACGTCCACGCGTCCCTTTGTCGTACCGACTGAGCCTATGTACCAGGCTGCCCGTCCTTTCTCCCGACCACCACCTCGACGCTTTCAGAACCCTTGGCGCACTCAAGACAACCGCCCCATATGCTTCGCCTGTGGAATTGCGGGTCACGTGGCACGATTTTGTCGACGGCGTGAGTTTTTTCTGCGTGACGACGTCAGGCCCAACAATTATGATTTACCCCCACGACCGGAGCCGGCTGTATATGGCGAGACTACCACCATGGACACATTTTCACCTCGCCGAAACTTCAACAGACACCGGTCGCCTTCACCTCAACGCCGTTCCCTTTCCCCTATGCTCCGTCGACCTCGCCCTGTCCCTGAGGAAAACTAGGAGCCGCGGTTCCGGGGGCAAGAACTGCGGATCTTTCGAACTCCACAAGACCTTGTTTTTCGCCGTCCAACGTCGTTGCTGTCTCCGTTGAAGGTATACCTGTTTTTGCATTGGTCGATACTGGCGCCGCAGTGTCTGTAATGACTGAAAAACTTTGCCGTCGACTAAAAAAAGTCACAATGCCTCTACACGACTTCGTTTTAAGCACTGCGAGCGAGCAACGAATTCACCCTTTTGCTGCATGCACAGCACGTGTCGTTATTGCTGACAATATATATGTCGTCGAGTTCGTAGTGCTCCCGCAGTGTTCCCATGACATTATATTAGGCTGGGACTTTCTCTGCACTCATCATGCCGTCATCGACTGTGCTCGCGCGGAAGTGGAGTTCGCGCCGTTATGCGACGCTGCTTCACTCGACTCGTCCCTTTCACCTGCAAAAGTTTTCGTTGCCGCCGACACTTCGATACCCCCGTTCTCGTCCGCCCTAGTTCCGCTTTCCTGTGACGTCTATAGTGGCTCAACTGTTCTTTTTACGCCTTCTGAAACCGCTGTTCGCCGCAAGTGCTTCCTGATTCCTTTCGCCGTTCTGAATATTCACGAAGCATCAAGTGCAATTTATGTATCAAATCCGTTTCCCTCGCCTTCCAAGTTACTGTGCGGAGAGTGCCTGGGCTTTGCCGATGACATTGATCCCTCGAGTGCACGTGTAGTTCCTGACCACTCGACTACGCTACCTATTGATGCTGTTGATTGCTGCGCGTCATCCTCTTCCCCATCATTCACCGACGCAATTTCGCGCTGCGTCGACCCCAACCTTACGGCCCAGCAGCGCACCGACATCATCGCCCTCCTCGAGCGCTTCCGTGCCAGCTTCGACCACCAGCAACTGACTTTGGGCCGTGCTTCCACTGTATCTCACGAAATCGACACTGGCCTTCACGCTCCTTTACGTCAGCGTCCGTATCGGGTATCGGCATCTGAGCGTCGCATAATCGCGGAACAAGTTGACGACATGTTGAAGCGAGGTGTTATTGAGCCCTCTAATAGCCCGTGGGCCTCCCCAGTTGTTCTAGTCAAGAAAAAGGATGGCTCAATAAGATTCTGCGTCGACTACCGCCGGTTGAATAAGATCACGCGCAAAGATGTTTACCCGCTACCTCGCATAGACGATGCCCTTGACTGCTTACAAGGCGCGGAGTTCTTCTCGTCACTCGATCTGCGTTCAGGTTATTGGCAGGTTCCCATGGCTGAGGCTGATCGCCCCAAGACGGCTTTTGTTACCCCTGATGGCTTATATGAATTTAACGTCATGCCATTTGGGCTCTGCAATGCGCCTGCCACTTTCGAGCGCATGATTGACAACATCCTCCGTGGCCTGAAATGGCAGACATGTCTGTGCTATTTAGACGATGTTGTAATATTTTCAAGCGACTTTTCAACGCATCTTCAGCGGCTCGAGACAGTGCTTACTTGCCTCACCGCCGCCGGTCTACAGCTCAACTTGAAGAAGTGCTGCTTCGGCGCTCGACAACTCCTAATTTTGGGCCATGTTGTATCTAGAGATGGCATTCTTTCGGATCCGACGAAACTCCGTGCCGTTGCCGAATTTCCCAAGCCGAAGACCTTAAAAGAACTTCGCAGCTTCCTCGGTTTATGTTCATATTTTCGTCGTTTTATTCGCAACTTCGCCTCCATCATATCGCCCTTGACTGACCTTCTTGCCGGCAACAAAGACCTTTCTAGTTGGTCGTCAGCTTGTGATGATGCATTTGCCACACTCCGCCACCTTCTTACGTCACCTCCTATACTGCGACATTTTGATCCTCTTGCCCCGACGGAAATACACACGGATGCTAGCGGAGTTGGCCTCGGTGCTGTGCTCGCCCAGCGTAAACCTGGATTTGATGAGTACGTCGTCTCTTACGCCAGCTGTGCACTCACAAAAGCAGAAGCCAACTATTCAGTCACCGAAAAAGAGTGTCTAGCCATCATATGGGCCATAGGCAAGTTTCGACCATATCTTTACGGGCGCCCATTCAGCGTGGTTACAGATCATCATACATTATGTTGGCTCTCCTCGTTAAAAGATCCCACCAGCCGGCTTGCCCGTTGGGCGCTTCGGCTACAAGAGTACGACATCCACGTCGTTTACCGATCTGGCCGAAAACATTCCGACGCAGACGCGTTGTCCCGATCACCTCTACGATGTAGTGACAAGCCGCCGTCTTCGCCTGCCCCCGACGTATCTGCACTTAGTGTCAGTGACATGCGACAGGAGCAACGAAAAGATCCATGGATCGCTTCACTTATCAACTTGTTGAATCGAACTCCCTCGCAAAATATCCCTAGAGGTATGCGCCGTCAAATACAGCACTTCGTTATCAGAGATGGTTTGCTATACAGACGTAATTATCTCTCCGAAGGACGCCAATGGCTTCTAGTCATTCCCAGAAGTCTCCGCTCAGACATATGCGCCTCCTTTCACGCCGACCCACAATGCGCCCATGCTGTAGTGTTAAAAACCTACACCCGCCTGTCCCACCGCTACTACTGGCGTGGAATGTATCGCTTCGTCCGTCGCTACGTACGTTCCTGTCTCGCTTGTCAACGCCGGAAGAATCCCACTCCAACTTCTCCAGCTCCACTACAACCCTTACCTTGTCCTGCCCGACCGTTTGACCGTGTTGGTATTGATCTGTATGGACCTCTTCCGATTACACTGGCTGGAAATCGCTGGGTAATCGTCGCTATCGATCACCTTACGCGCTACGCAGAAACTTCACCACTTTCTTCTGCGTCAGCCAGCGACGTCGGTCGTTTCATACTGCATCAGATCATTTTACATCATGGTGCACCACGTGAACTCCTGAGTGACCGAGAGCGTGTGTTTTTGTCGGACGCTGTCGAATCGCTTCTCAAGGAATGCCAAGTCATTCATCGCACCACCACCGCGTATCATCCTCAAACAAATGGCATTACAGAAAGATTCAACCGTACATTAGGAGATATGCTGTCGATGTACGTCGCAACCGATCACACCAATTGGGACAGTATTCTCCCTTTTGTAACCTACGCGCATAATACTGCTGTCCAGACAATCACTGGTTTCTCGCCATATTTCCTCCTTTATGGTCGCGAGCCCTCTTGCACGCTAGACACCATCCTTCCTTACCACCCGGATGTTGCTGAGTCGACGACGATGTCACAAGCTGCTAAATACGCGGAAGAGTGTCGTCAGCTTGCCCGCTCCTTCACAAGTGCTGAACAGCAACGCCAGAAACACCACCGCGATAGCCCGACGCCTCCGGCTTCTTATGCATCGGATGACCTTGTCTGGCTTCGCATCCCTTCAACCAGCCCTGGTCTCTCAACGAAACTGATGTACAAGTATGACGGACCTTACCGTGTGGTTAAACAAACTTCACCCGTCAATTACATCGTGGAGCCGCTTGAACAGCCCCATGATCAACGACGCCGTGGACGTGAGACCGTCCACATAGACCGCCTAAAACCATATTACGATCCCTCTATTGTCTCCTGCCCATGAGTCGCCAGGATGGCTCTTTTCCGGAGGGGAGGAAAATGTAGTGAAGAAGATGAATGCTACTCAGAAGGGCAGGGGGTATGACTCAGTCGGTGAAGAAGACGACGTTTGGTTGGCTGGCGACTCAGGCTGGTCCCGCCATTACCACTTAACGTGTCGTGACCTTTCTCCTGTTTTATAAAAGAGTGCAACTCTAAAACGCCTCATTATAGTTCCTGTTTCACATGTGCTGCTCATTGTATGAAGAGATGACAGCTGTCTTGACATGTCGAAAGGTCAGGTTAATTTGAATCTTTGCAACATGCATTATGATTTACTGTTTATAAATGAATGAAATTTATATAATTTCAGGATCGCGAGACCACATTTAAAATGAGTGGAAATATGGTATATTTTACAGCAACTGTTTGTAATCACAAAGTAACTATCAAAGTGCTATACAGTCATGCTAAATTTCATAAACTGAGTTATACCTGCCAGTCAATTTTCAATTTATATGGATCAGTTATCTGCTGGAAAAGATTTTTAAGAATATATCAAGGCTCGTGTTGAATGCCATAAGTTCAGCATCTCAAAAACATGGTATACTTCACCAAAATTACCTTCTGCAGCAAAATATTTCAACTAGAAATGGTATAAAGGAAGTTCAGGCAACAACAATTTACCATTAGCTCAGTGTGTGTGGTCTCTTCTTTGTCATTAGTGCAAAGAAACAGCAAAATTAAGAAATAGCAATTTAAGTAAATTTACTTGGCATCGTACACCTTTGGCTTTCTCATCCCTGAGGAAAAAGCTTGTCTGGCCTCGAAACCTCGAGTTTTCAGTGGAAGTTTTCTGATTGCCTGATTCCTATCCCAACCAGGCAGACGTCTGCCAAATGTTCACCTTTGACAAAATTAAGTTGCGTCTCCAAATGAGGATGCTGTGTTGCAAAAATTTTTGTGTTTGTTTTCATCTCTGGTGCTGACGCACGAGGAATGATTGTATAAATGGGACAAGCCGCACGACACTTGTGGCTGCTGGTTGGATAAGTGCACCTTAATTGCACTATTGATCGCTCACACTGTGCTAGTTCCATCACCAGTTTTAATTGCCCACCTATCCAGTTGGCCATACAGTATATGATTCTGGCAATGTATTGTGTTGCAGGTAGCAGCAGCAGCTCTGGCAAAGGTGGCGACCCCTTTCGGTTCGAAGGGGAGGGGCTCCTGTTTCGAGCCAAGCTCATCGGGAGCCAGCCGGTGCCAGAGGCACGGGGCGACCGCATGTGCCAAGATGCCATGACACGACTCAAGGTGGGCATCTCGTGCTCGTCCTCATCTCTTCCAATCTTTGCTAAGTGACGTAAGGGTTAGAATGAGTGCCTCTTGCTTGTTCTGCTCACGCGTGAATGTTATATGAATGGGAGAAGCACAAAAAACAGCAGTTTGTTACTAGAAGCATCATTACTAGGAAGATGCGGGTGTGATGTCATACACACCGTTTACATGTTTATTTTATATATTACTGTCCTGCTGTTAGTGGTTTTGGGACGTTAAACCCCACATATCAATCAATATTACTGTCCTGCGCTTTGAGCGACGCTCTTGTTTCTCTTCCAAGCACTTCTACCGCAGCCCATGCCTCTCGTTTTCCAGATATTCAGAAAAGGTCCGTTAACAAATGAAACAATTATGAAATTGAAGGTTCTGGTTTGAATTAAAATTTATAGTGGATACACACGATATCGGGAAATATGTTTACTTGAGAAAAGGGCCAGTAATTTGTGAGAAGGATAAGTGAAAATTTATTAACTTCATTGAAAGAGCAGATAGTTTTTTTGTGAACAGCTCGGATCATTGTGACGACAGCTGGCTGAGCAAATCTCAAGTACATGCATCTTTCTGCATGGCCTCTGAGATGCACTTTGGCAACATGACAAAACACAGTCAAGCATAGGGATGCACCAGGGCACCCAAGCATAGGATCAGGGTCACATCCAATCATTATTTATTCATTTACTTATCTATTTATTTGGATTTCCAAGAAGGCTATTGTTATGGTGTAGGTATGGTTACACGAGCGTGAAATGGACATCAATAATCCATTCACTATCAGCTGTTTTTGACCGTGATGTCGTACCCCGATGTTGATTAGGTTTCAGGAATATTAGGGAAGCTTGAAGTACAAAGAAACGACACATTGTGAAGTTAGGATGACAGATAGGGATGAACAAGGGGACATGACAACTTCATTTACTGTTAATAGCATCAAGTGGGGCCGTGGCCATTGAGTGAAAGCAATGATCGAACAAGGGGACATGACAACTTCATTTACTGTTAATAGCATCAAGTGAGGCCGTGGCCATTGAGTGAAAGCAATGATCGAGTTAGGTGTTGGTATGTAGAAGAAACGAAGGCCATGATCTTGATGTGCCGTACCAGACACGCCAATAGAGCTGAAAAAAAAAAAATAAATGAAGGAACAACCTTGAAAAGATATGGCAGAACAACCCTTGAAACCCTTGTACCTAAGTGCACATGCAGCACATGATCACTCAGCTTAAGGGGGCAGACGTGTCTTTGGGACCAAACAGTGACAAAAAGATTCATTTTTTAAAATTGACGTGTTTGGTTTCTGCAAGTATTTTTATTTTCTGCGGTAATTTTCGAGTATTATTTTCTGCTGTAATTTTTTTGTCATGTCATTCTGTCTAGATTCTTGGTGCTGTTAACATGCAGAGCCTACAAAAAAATGGGGAACTGACTTCGAGGCTTCCTTATAATTGGCCGGCACCTGTGTTAGAAGCTCTGCTATGAATTTATGGGCCCCATGAGCACCTTTATGAGGATTGCAAAACATGCGCACCATGATTGTTGCTTTTTTAAGAAGCTGTGTGTTTTCAGTTTTTTCAATTTTTTTCAAAAAAGTAAATTTACGACAGTTCAATTTAGAGGCCTCAATATCACTGCAGCTAGGGCAGGGACAACAATAATTATTTTTGCAATGGAAACCTGTATGTGTGTAGAATGCAAGTATGGGAGCAGAATTTAGAGCACAAGCCTTTTAAATAATTACTCATCAAAGTTGTAATACAATTCCAACTGCTTTTGAAAATGGATAGTTCATTTTGCTGCAAAATAACCAAGAAAGCCTAAAAACAAACAAAAAAAACTCTTGCATACTTTCACTCTATAGTCATTAGTCTATGTTGGAATATCTTAAATATCACTTTTCATAAAGCACTTTTTATCTATGATGGCCTTAAACAATAGGGGGTGAGCGTAAGTTATCTCAGGATTAAGATGAGTTACAGGAATACTAATTAAATATTTGAAATCAGCAGGAAAAATGGCATAATCCTGTGCAGTTTATCAAGATCACTTAAGAAACAAACAAAAAATGTCTAAGACCAGTCTGCCCCCTTAAGAGAGTAGCGCGCGTGACGAGACCATGTCCCACAGCTATGAAGGGTGGGTGCAGTCGCCCCTTACTCTTTAATATATGTACCGACGCAGAAAAGGGTGAAAATGTGTGGTTCCTGGAGTATTCTGCAGATGGCACAACCAGTTTAACAACTCCAAATCACGACAGCTTTGCGCTTCTGCACGAATTTTTGAACCCACAATGAAGAACGTACAGGTACGTCAGTGACGTCTCGAGGGGGAAACCTGAAGACATACTGATATGCCGGTGACAGCGAAAGAGAAAAAAAAAAAAAAAAAGACGGGGAAAACCATCACTGTTGCAGGAATTACTATATCAAACAGAGCAATATTGCACAACATCAACACTGTAAATAAAAAAATGTGGGCTAAATGGATGAAGGTTCCTACAAAGTTATGTGAGAGATATATCACAGTTACAAAGTTGCCTGTGAGCATATACGTTTTCAACTACTGTTATTAACTGTTAAGAGCTTTAAGCCGCTCCGCTGGCATGCCTCACATTGTACTTTCAAAGGGCTTGACGAGCACTTTGGAAAGCTTCTAGTCAAGCACACCGACTTGTTGTTGCTGTGTGACTGGTAGTCCATTGGGATCAATGTGAATTTATGTCATTTGAGTTTAAATAGTAGATATTTGATTTCTAAAATCTGTATTTAGAATATTCTGGAGCTCTTTGGCAACCTCATTTCTTCCGACAGAAAGCAAAGTATGTGGAAATATCGCCAGGTAGTTGGTCTTGCTGAGGCAGATGTGATTGTATTCAAGAAACTTTCAATGCAATATAAACAGTTGTGAACATAGGGAAAAAAGTTTTGCTTTCTACTAGTAATGACTACGAAGAATTATAATTTGGTGAACATTATTATGAGGAAATACATATCATCACCAGGTAGACAAACTCTTTGGCAATCTTTCCACATACTTCGTTCTTGTGTTGCACAAAATGAAGTTGCCGAAAAGCTCCATAAGAAATATGCTTAAAAGTAAGGGTGTGTGGTGTGAATATTCAAAACTTCAAATATATCTTAATGGAGTTTGCTATTTGATTCAGTTTGCACTGGAATTGCACTATTTGAAGTAACCAAACTTCGAGAAGACGAATACAGTTGGCACTCGATTGGCAATGGCTCCTTCAGATTTTCAAAATGCTTCTCCCCATTTCTTGTATTACAGTAAAACTTCCTTTCAGGTTCTATGGTCAATAATTAGGCTTGTGGGAATATTCGAATGCTTCGGATATTCGAGAAAATAGTGGAGTATTCGAATTCGCTGTGATTCAAATTGAATTTATGGAATATTTTGAAGCATTTGCAATAAATAAATAGGTGTATATTAGGCTGCATGTAACGGCTTTTAAAATAGTTTAAAATAGTTTTAAAATAGTTTAAAACTGCAGTGTCGGAATGCAAGCCGTGAAGGTACCCATCCAGGGGAAATATGCTTTGCCGCAAAGCCCTTCTTAAAATTTAAAGGGGCCCTGCAACAATTTTTGAGCATGGTCAGAAAACGCTGCCGATTTGTTGTAGAGGCTCCCGACAACATGCGAGCCAAATATTATAGCGCCGCACGTGGCCTAGAATTCACATTAAATTATCAAAGCCAACTGACAATGGCTCTCTTCTCCCGGCAAATGACACCACAAGCTCAACAATCACTCGTCACAGCCATTGCATCAGCCATTGGCTGATTTGAAGATGGCGCGCTCGGCCGTCATGTTCAGGAGACCGCGACGTGTCCATGTGTGCGTGCGTGATCACACTGGAAAGTTGCGTATTTAAAGAAAAAAGGTGCTCAAGGTCACGACGTGCGTGTGATGTATTTTCTTTCGCCGTGCCATTCCTCTTTGCTTGGCTTCCAACACCTTACCGTCATGACGAGAAGAGAATGCAATTGCAGTGTGTGACAAATCTTTGCTACTCTGCTTGTACTGGATGGAGTCTAAAGATTTAGTGGTGGTGAATTCCTGAGGCAGCAGGCTTCTTTAGTGAATGCATTCCTACTTGAAAAAGTGTGGCAGGGACCCTTTAAATGAACATAGCACCTTCAAATCAATTCATCGTTTTATTAAGCTTGAAAGCTTGTTATGATGGCTTATATGCTCAAAGTATAATAAATTTTAAAATGTTATGTATTCTACTGGCTTTGACTTACATCCTACCGAAAGTCAAATCCTACTACTACTCAAAGTTGTTTCGACTTCTCTTGAATAGAAAAAAAAAGGCATTTGCATGGAGGTCTTATTTCAATGTAAAAAAATATTGTGCAGGTTAGTGAGGTCATGATAAATATGACCATTTTTTTGTATGTCATATGTACTATTCACTTCGAACGTAAAATTCACTATTCACACAGGCCTATCAATAATGTAATTGATTGAAGAAAACGCTAGTTCCAACTTGGAGACGATAGATGTCGCTGAAGTGGGGGCTCAAGTAATGCCATTTTGGACCTGAACTTGGGGCAGGAAGTTTGAAAAATTGTACACTGAAAAATTGAAGTTTGAAAAATTGTATTTTTAGCATCGAAAATTTCAAATGTTCTTACACAGGCATCTGCGCAACAGATTCGTAACTGCCAATTAGAAGGGAGCATGACCTTGTATGCTACATCAACTGGGTTTCCACAGAAATTGAAAGAGAAGAGCCTGATGAAATAGCATCGTTGCCTTTCATGCGCAAAGTGTGGTCAGCAACACTTTGGTGTCACCAAATCATTTACATAAATACAATACGGCCTCATGTTGCTATCTCACAAGCATATGCCTAGGAATTCTCTGTCACTTATTTTCTGCTATTTCGCTTCTAAAAAAGATATTTAGAAATATTTGAGAGACACTTGAAAAATGTTTGATTAGATTCGCACTCACACTTAAACATTCAAACTCACTCTGCACCCAAAATTTTACTAATTGCATGACTCTACTAAAATCATGTTTAAAAATTCTAAATGTTTAGTTCTAATAAAGCTACTAAAAATCCTCTTAGCGAAGGTCACAGGTTTGATCCTGGCCACGGTAGTTGCATTTCGAGGGGGGGCAGAATGCTAGCGGATTGTGTACTGTGCGATGTCGGTGCATTTTAAGGAATGCCATATAGTCGAAATTTCTGGAACCCTCCACTGCTGTGTCTTTCATAATCATAACGTGGTTTCGGGGTGCATAATAGCAAATAATATTAATAAAAATCTATTTATTGCAATCTGCAAAAGAAACTGAATATGTTTAGTAATTGCCATTCACTTCACTCAAGTAATGTAAAATAGTTTTTTTTAAGAGCCACGTCCTCCCTGGCAATGTCGGTGCGACTTGTTCTTACAAGTCTAGTCCTGGGTGTGACTGTTAAGTGTTACTTATGAGTGTATATTTTGTGCCACTCCTGCCTTGGTTGTAAGTCCAGGGTGTGCAAATTTGTGTTGTTTTTGTGTTTTTGTTTTAGACAGAAGCAGGCGTGATGCGTGTTCGCAAGCTTTAGTTGCTCTTGTGAGTAGCTGGACTTTTAGCTTAGACAGAATTTTGCTGGTTCCAAGCATGAGTGAGCTTCAATCTTGTGTATAGTTATCTATAGAGAGCTTGAAATGGCAGTCGAATCCCTTCTAAGAGACACGGATATAAAAAAAAATCGGTTTAAAAGACACCAGTAAGCCTACTTTGAGATATTGGTTGATAAAAAGATGCAAATGCTGTACCCTGCTTATAAAAGACACTTCATAAAAAAAACAAAATTTCTCTCCTCGGTGCATGTCTATTAGGAAGGGGTTCAACTGTGCTCTGTGGTGGACTTTTGGGTACATACTAAACAAGTAAAGTGTGCGAAATATAAGAAGTGCAAAAAAAAAAGGGACTGATTTTTAAAAATACAATCTATCTTGTATTTTTTGCAGTGAATCACTTCTTAACCGGTTGCATGACTGAATTTTGCATGTGAGGTATGTCTCTACATATTTTGCAGATGGTTGTGCGTTCATCTGGGGAGCACAAGCAAAGGGTTCAGCTGACCGTCTCTCTTCAAGGGATCAAGATCCGCGATGACAAGACTGGGGTCAGTGCAAGTCAATGCGTGACTGGAATCTTCTAGTCACGTAGTGCTCTATCCAGTACCTAATCACTGGGTTCAAAAGCACACACGAGACATACTGTCACCAGCAAATAACTCGGACTCTAGGGGGCTGCTGCAAAACCTTTATACTTGGAAGTCTGGAATGCCAAAATTGTTAAAAAATAAGTAGCTTTATTGTTGTTGGCGGGAAGGATATGTGGGCTGTACTTTTCCCCAAGATCTGCACTTTGAAGGATGACGTAAATTTTATAGAAGTTGTGTAGGACAGTTCATTGTGTATCGGCCAGGGCATTCCTGGCACTGTGCCCAGCACACTACCTTGCCTTATCACACTGCCGAAACAGCTCGTTGATGGGGTCGATGATACGCACATCTTAATGTTACACGAGTGAATGTGTTTTTCGAAGTGGTAGTCCAGGAATGTGGGCCTAGTCTGTCAATGCCTTGCTGCACATGAACTTGCCCCACATGAACTTGCCCCACTTGTCGAACTGTTTATGAGCACATTTAGTGGCAACGCATTTTCTTGCCTTATTTATTTCGACATTTTTTGTTCTGGCTGCATTGCAAAGAGGATCAGTCAGTAGTGGACGTTGAATAGGGGGCATGAAATTGAGTTGAAGACCTTACAAAGCACTGAATTGCATTTCGACCATTGTTAAGTGGTTCCTACAACTAAAGTAGCCACAACATGCGTTGCAATCTGATTTCAAACAACACAGGTGACATTCATGCTGAGATTAAGAAAGGGGGGGGGGGGAGGAATGGTCACATACTGTTTCACGAGGGTAATTGTCTGCCACTTCTTTTGCTGCCCTGATTGTATGCAGACCTTGAGAATAAGGTTGGGGCCTTGTCAAAATGCTTGAACAATCTTATGCAGCTGCTCAAAGGGGCACATAGGATTTTAACCATATTTCATAAACCTATTGATGTGGAAGCATGAATCCTTTGGATAATTAAGTTAAGAAGTTAAGTGTTCCGAGTAAAGTTTACGATTCATTATGCTGTTTGAAATGTGCACATCCATACAAACCCTAGTGCCTTGCCTCACTGAGCTTCAACTACTGCTCTCTGCATTTGCTTTATTTTGAAAAGTCACCCACGCTGTAATTCTAATTGTCTTAGTTTGTGGGGGAAAAAAAAAGTTAGTTGCTTTTGTGGGATGAACCAGACAGCTGCGGAGGAGGTCGGTCTTTATCATCAACAGTAGATTGGTGGAGGATCACTGAGCACGAGGCTTAGTGTTCAGTGAAGAAGTTGAGGCGGAAAAGGACTGCTTTAGAGTGGATAACTTTTATTTTCGGTTAGCTCTGCTGATGCAGATTGTGTAGCCTAATGCAATGTGAATAATCGCAAGTGTCCTAAGGTTAGTTAATTGATTCACAAACATTGCCAATAGTTAAGTGTAGTTGTGCAATGCGAATAATTAAGTGTAGAGGTAGACTAACGGCATGGCTAATTTACAGCAAGCCGTTTTAGGGACCATTTTACACTTTACTAATGCCGGACGTGCAGAGTGAAAGTTGCATGATAAATAGTGCCTATGCATCTTCTATGACTTATTAGTGTAGCTTGATCAGTTCTCAGCCTCGGACACAGCGAAAGTTTTTTAGATTGGTCGGTGTAGAGTTCACGTGTTTTGAAACGGGGCTGGCATTGCATGAAAACTTCAATATTGCTATTTGCATTACATCATCGGTAGCTACCAGTCACAAAGCTGTAGTCAAAGTTGTCACATTGTATGCTGTGTTTTGGCAGAACATTTGAATCAGTTTTACACGTTGTCTGTCAGGCGAATCGCAATGTTGTAAAACTGTCTGAATAATGAGACATTTCTGCATTATTGATGTTCAGATTCGACGTCGAAAACTAAAGTGCAACATATTGCACTTTGAACATATTTATAAGTTGTACTACAGTTAAACCTCTTTACAAAATGCATGCTCTGGGCAACAATTCTTGTCTATTATACATAGGAGAATTTTATTATAAGCTGGGTACCTCATATGCATTTTTTTATCTACCCGTATTTTACTGTTGGCAGGTTGGTGTCTCTTATACGCATTTGTCTGTTATATCACTGTCTCTTATGAAGGGGTTTGACCATATGCTGTTTTATTTCCACATTCACTGGTACCAGAGTGCTTAACATGAATTTAGTGTTCTTGATGAAGTAGTTGATTCCCAAAAAAACTTGAACGGACTGACAATGGGCGAGAACATGCTATTAGACTGCAGTAGATATGAAAAGAGAATGCATTATTTTTGCGTGGTGACTTGGATTTGCAATTTTTAATGATGCTTAAAGTTATCAAAATCTGCCTTGTTGCATAGCCTAGTAGAATAGCCTAGAAGCTGGATTACGGTACATGGAGTCGATCACTTTGCTGAACGTGGTCGTGTAGTCTGATGCTGTTGTGTGTGCCAGTCCTCCAAATTGGAGTGTATGTTATTATCTAGCCTCGCCCGATTTTGCGCTGCTTGCGACTTAAAAGGAGTAGCATGATGAAAGGCGGCGCTGCTGGCGTGGCCGCAAGTGGACCAAGCCGAGCCATGGTGCATGCGCGTGGAGTTCACGCACGCGCAATAAACCATTGCGCTCAAACACTCTCATTGCGCCCGCGCGCTCACTGTTTGCAGCATGTGAGCATACGACTTCATATTCGCTGCAGACAGAAAAACTCCGATTACAAATGTTTCGTTGCATTTTCCACACTTGTTGAGTGTCCACAGCGCCATAATTCTTTCTTTTGTGAATCAGCGAAAGGCCCACTACGTGTGTAAGGCAACATGCAAGCCTACGCAGCTGCTCACTCTGTTGATATTTTTTGCAGCTGACGATGAATAAATATGTCTGATCGTGATTGTTTTGTAATTAGTGGGCTTTTAAAACACCTATTACTTGTGCAGTTCACGTGTTTTGACACTTGGCACGATTCTACACTTTTCCCACGCAATTGTACTTGTACTGTATTAATGAAACCCCGTCCACTACATAACAGTCGTATACATATACCGTAATTACTCGAATCTAACGCGCACCTTTTTTCCGGTTAAGGGAGTTCATAAATCGCATGCGCATTAGAATCGAGTATGAAAAAAAAAAAATGATTACGGTCATTTTATTGCCATCGACATTCCGAAATGGCCGCCCCCTACATGCGTCGGCATGGCGCGTCGGCCATTTCTGCTTATGTGTTTCCCATGTGCGGCACTTCGTACGTGTGCTGAGGAGTTCGTCATCTTGGTGTGCATTAGCATTGACGGCATGGAAGGGCCGACTCCAAAAACTCGACAAGTGCACCACGGTGCCGCTTTTAAAAGAAAAGTCATCGCATGTGCCGAAACGGACGTAAATCGGGCTGCATCGCGGTCGTTAGGAGTTCCCGAAACGTGCGTGCGGGACTGGCGGAAACAAAAGCAGAAGATTGTCGACAGCAAAGCTTCACGCAAAGGCTTCAATGGACCACAGCAAGGTCGGTTTCGCCCACAAATAAAGAGCTGCTCGGCGAGCATGTGCTTGAGCAGCGAGCGGCACAGCGGCCCGTGACGACAGAACTGCTCCAAGTGCGGGCTATGCAATTAGCCTTAGAAAAAGGTCTAATTCGGAGCCAGTTTAAAGCAAGCAGTTGCTGGCTAACTAACTTTATGAAGAGGAAAGGCTTTTCCCTCCGAAGGGGAACGGGCATATGCGAAAAGTTTTGTGAAGGAGTACGATGAAAAGCTTCACAGTTTTCAGAGGTTCGTCCTAAACTTGCGGCACAACAACGGCTACCTGCTTGGGCAAATCGGGAATGCCGGTCAGACGCCTCTTTACTTCGACATGCCTGGCACCACAACTGTCGAGAAGAAGGGGGCGAAGCAAGTTCGCGTGCTGACATCGGTCCACGGTAAAACTACAGTGATGGCAATGCTCTGTTACACGTCAGATGGGCACAAGCTTCGCCGTACCTTATATTTAAGTGGAACACGCTCCCGAAAGGAGTCGTTTTTTCGAGTGGTGTGATCGTGCGGGCCAGCGAGAAAAATGGGTGCGTGTTGCAATCGATGTCTTATGTTTTTTTTTTCTTCGTCGTGGAAATCGGGTGCGCGTTACAATCGAGGGCGCGGTAGAATCGAGTAAATACGGTATATATTTTTTCAAAAGCACTTTCAGACAGTGGGATAGCTCTGTGGTAAAACACCTGTTTACCATACAGAGGGCCTGGGTTTGATTTTTCCCTCCAATCTAAGGCATAAATTATTTGATTTATTTGCATCTCTCTCGATTTTCTTCTCATATCCAACGACGTCAATACCAGAATTTTCGCTGAGCTATTGAGTGGGGTTCCTTGCTCTTCGAGATAACCTTAGCCAATGCAGCATCATTTAAAACTACTGTAACCAATCACTTTTGGAAATTAGTAAAACTTCACCATTTTGTTAATGTCGTTACAGGTGACTCATATTTTATCATTTCTTTGTTATGCTTGAATGTATATTTTTTGTTTTATTTACGATTGTTGCAACTAGGTCAGTATCCACCTCAACCCTTCCCAATGCCCATTGGGCCCTGAGAGTAAGATAATAAGTTGATGAATAAATTATTGTTGCTTGTATTACCGATCAGAAGTTGTTTAAAAAGAAGGGGTCTGCAGACTGTATTGAATAAGTACAATCAAATAGGCTTTCATAGCACTCATGACCTTATGCTAGTATGCACCTCTTGTTTGCCTCAATAACTTGAATACCGTGCATTCCGCAGGAGCTGGTGTTCCACCACCCCGTGCACCGTATCTCGTTCATCTCTCAAGACGCCAGCGACGCTCGGGCGTTCGGCTACGTCTGCATGACGCAAGATGGCTGCCATCGCTTTATTGGCATCAAGACCGAGAAGGCGGTGAGTTCTGATTGTCCTGCTCATGCGAAAGAGTATGAAAGGTCATTCCAAGGTCTAGTGAGCCGCTCTCAAGCTGTTCATTTGGACTAATGCTGATTGCGCTGGAGCTCGACGAGCTGTGCACCCTAGGTTTCTGGTTCTTCTTTCGCAAAATCACAATGCCTCAGAGCTTTCACAACTCTCAACAAAAATAAAAGGAAAGAAATTCGCTTTGATGCTGTGAACTCATCCTCCCGAGATATGCTCTTGGCCTCGAAAATTTTGAAGGCCTTGCACTGATTCCATTTCTGTGTCCACGTTAGCTCGGCGTCCCATTTTACCGCAGCACCTCTAAGGGTAGGTGCACGTTCTCTGCACCATTCGTGAGCATCTGGGACAAACTCATATGCTAGGACAAACCTTTCAAGTTTGTTCAAGAGTTCTGGGACTCTGCTTCATTCACTTTCTTTCTTCAAATGCTGGGTGTGTGCCATGAGGTGCAGGTGGTCAGAGAGCGCAATGACATGACAACTTGCTACTTTCTCGAGTAACTGAATGAGCTCCATCAAAATAGACATGTCCATTGTATGGGAAGTATGAGAATAGCTGCCCTGTGCAAATTCTATGTGTATGCCAAGGAAACTGAAGAAGTGGTGACTTCATCAAAAGTCCTCTCCTTGATCTTTGTGGTACAGTTGGTTTTAGTCTCTAGTATTTCTGGTTAAATGCCATCTTGCATAAGGCAAATAATCTGTGGTCTATTATAATAACAAGGTGCGTTCTAGTTGGCATGTTGGCGTGTTGCTTTCAGCAGCAAAACCTACTGGAACGAGTGAAGCAACACACCAACGATGTGCTGAAGCTCTACAAAGAGCGCAGCGCAGTCGCCGAACATGCTGAGACATTAGATCACCGGTTAAATTTCAAAGCAATGGCCATCCTTGAAAGCGGGCCAAACTGGAGGAGAAGGTTATTACTCGAGTTGTGGCACATACAGGGGACAGTGCATAACATCAATTGCTCTCTCGGAACCCTTCCCCCAGTGTATACACATGGACTGCTCTCCACGGCAAAACGAAAGTGAGAGAGGGGGGTCATTATCCGCCCCGCGAGTGCTTTGAAGACGCCGCTGCTACGTAGCTCCGCAGTCACCCCTGAGGAAAGAACCAAGTCGGTTTCGAAACGTCGGGTTCCTTCAAAACTTTTGGTTAAGTCTAAATCATCTCCCTACTGATACAGCTCCAGCGGATCACTTTCCGAGTTGTTCCGAAAGATGTTTGTGGACAGTGATATCGCAAGAAGCTTCACTTGTTCTGCAAAAAAAAAAAACATAATAAAAAATGCACGTACACCGCAGGCCATGGTCTGTGTTCAGATAGAGAAATCTGAACATTTTGTTGTCCTCTTGAAGAAACATTAAACGAATCTCTGCAAAATAAACAGCTTGATATTCACGTGATACTGTGGAACAATACTGAGATGACAACAAGGTATGTGACATTGCTATTCCTGGGCCACAGCACAGCGGACGACCTCATGAAGAATTTGACGGAAGTGCTGGCATCCGTTCCAATGAGCAAAATTCTTCAGTTTTCCATGGATGGCCTCAGTGTTAACTGGAGCCTTTTACACAAGTTCCAGCAGCACATGGAAAATTACTTTCAAGTTCAGTGTTTGGATATTGGAGCGTGTGGCCTTCACACAGTGCATAATGCCTACAAAGCTGGAATTCATGCAATGGGCTGGTCAGTTGACACATATTTGTCCAGTTTATTCTCACTCTTTCATGATGCACCGACCAGGTGAGAAGATTTTATTCAGGAGACAGGGAGCACTGTGTTTCCACTTCCTTTTGTATCTCACCGTTGGATCGAGAACGTGCCCGTACTGGGGAGAGCCCTGGTCACATGGGACCCTGGAAGCAATACACTGAAGCAGCGAGTGGCCGCAGGCTGCCTGTGCCAAAATGCAGAGCATATGAAAACGTCAGTGCTTTTCTAAATGACCAGCTTACACTTGCAAAACTGAACTTTTCCCTGAATGCTTTCATGGTTGTGTGTGCAGCCTTTCCTGACTGTTTTTCAGAGCTATTCTCCTAAGATGTTTTTGCTGGCAAAAGAACTTGAAAGTGTTTTGAGGAGCCTTCTGTCAAGGTCCGTGAAGTGCTCTGTAATGACAGAAGCCACTAGAATCACGAAGCTGCTGCGAATTGATGTTGAAGATGCTGCCGTTTATGCAGAAGTTAAAGCTGGATGTTGGGCGTGCAGCTGAGAAGATTGTGAAATTCTGCAAAGCAAGCGCCAAGTGTACTCTCGAGTTTAGGTACGAGCGCCGGAAGTTCCCATTGAACAAGATCCTGAAAGTCACGGAGAGAAGTCCCCTGAGGCACACTGTCATTCGTGGGTTGTCATGTTTCGACCCTACTGAGATGTCCAAAACAGAAACAGGCGCCTTGGAAAGCTAAAAAGTGTGCTTAACTGTCTAATCGACAGCAGGCTTCTCTCTGAGCTCAAACGCGACATTGTGTGCACATGCACAGTATATTCAGTTTTGTCTAAAAAAACATCATGAACTACAAAACTATGAAAAAGATCATGAACATTTTGACAGTTTTTTCGTGGGGCTGCTGAAGCACAATGCTCCATTCTCACAGTTATGGGCTGTGTTGAAACTAGTCCTCCTCCTGAGCCATGGGCAGGCCTCAGTGGAAAGAGGCTTCAGCATCAACAAGCAGGTTGCGGTCGAGAATTTCGCAGAGCTGTCGTACATTTTTCAACGAATTACCTGCGAGGCTGTGAAAAGCCATGGTGGCTTGCTGAACGTTTCGATTTCAAAAGAGTTGAAGGCGTCAGCGCTCCAAGCCCGGCATAGGCACGCTCGCTGCATATCTAGACGAACAAAAGAGACAAGCACTGTCACGACAGGCAGCTTCAAATGGAAAAGAGCTTGAGCGAGAGCTTGATAAGATGCACGGAAGGAAGTCAAAGCTTCAAAAAACTTTCAAGTGCCTGCTGGAATCTGCGGACCATCTTTCGGAAGAAGCTGAAGCAAAAAACGACTTTACCTACTTAGTCGAAGCAAACAGCTTTTGTCGAACTGCTAAAAAAAAAAGGAGCTTAAGATAGCTTCTGTGGAAAAAGAAATCCACGCAAAAACTACGCTGCTTCCATAAGTCTTGCAAGCAAATAAAGTTTTGCTAACACTCCTTGAATTTTGTGGTTTTTCATCCTTGAAATCCTTGAAAGCTCCTTAAATTTTCAGTCAGATATTCTGAACGAGCCCTGCAGCTATGTGGACAGTGGCCATCATAGCTGCTTTATTTAATTGTCAAATAACTAGGAAAGTAGACAGTCTTGTGAAGACATCATTGGGGACAAATATGACGCAGGCTACTTTGCTGCTCAAACAAAGGTGGCGGCCGAGTGAAATGCTCTGATAGTGGGAATCTTACTGCTATGGTGTCGTTTTTATGCACTTGTTGTAAGCCATGCTAAGTTCTTGGTAGACTTGGAACGCAAAAGTAAAGAAATTCTTTTTGGCTTCCTTACTTTTCTGTCGTTGACGTAAAGCAGTGTTGGGTCACATACATGTGTTAGTCTGTTCTTACGGCAAGGGTTCATGCTGCCTTTTGAGCTGTCAACATAGACTGTCTAAGATGCTGTCCAGAGTCGCAACACAGCCGAAGGGATTGTTATGGAAAAGGAGGCATAGTCAAGGGCGGCAGCGACTCGGGAAATGGGAATCGTGAATTTTGTAAGCATAAGCTGGAGAGAGATTCGCTATAAAGTTGAAATTTATGCAGGCATCCCAGCTGGTGGTGGCGCTGCGTGACCTCTTCCAGGTGGTGCTGGAGATGAAGCAGCACGAGCTGCGTCAGGCACAGCTTGAGCAGCGGCAGCAGCTGCAGGAATGGAAGCCCCCCACGGACTTCAACAATCGCGGGGAGGCACAGGAGGTGATCTGCAGTCCTCAGGTGAGCAGAGCCTCAAATGGGTTGTCGGGGTGTCGCCCAGCAGTGACACAGGCACATACTGGAAATTCACGACGCATGTCCAACGTTCCTCGTGTATGCGTCTGAGTCACCAGATTCAGTCTTAGATGGCCACACTACAGTAGACCCTCAGAAAATGGAAGTCGCTCAAATATAATAGGTGCCTTTAAAGGGCCAGTAAACAACATCGAAGTCGAAAAGCTTTAGGTGCGCCTTTGCTATGGGATTATGCTGCCTCAAAGATTATGCGAATACGTGCTATAACAAGGAAGTTACAGGGGTTACAACATCCGTTTCAACTGGTTTAAAATTTTTGCGCTGCCACTTGCCACCCTTCTCCACGAAGGTGCAGCTCGTCGTAACGACTCCGCCCTCTTCGGCAACTTGGCACGATGTCCGTGACATGTCATCAGCCCGCAACCAACGACTGAGCAGGGCTTCGTTCACATGAGCCTGTGTCATACTGGCAGGAAATACGAGGCCAAGAGCAATTTTCTCCTTGCGGTAATGTAGTGAGATGCTTCTTCATCTCGGAGGCTTTCATTCTGGCAATACCACTTCTCCCAAAGTCTTGGCTTCTACGAAACAGTAGAGGGCAACACAGAAAAATGAAAATGCAGACTGCGTGGCTGAAACTGCATCGCCACAAGGCCAAGGCTCTGTTTCGTAAGGCAAAGAACCAATCGACGAGCTCAGAGGTGTGTAGGGTTGCCCGTTGGCAAGCTTTTGTCAGACTGCACATACGAGGGTGATTGGTCAAGCGAGAGAAACAGGCACCGGATTGTGTTTTGAGATGGAGGGTTCGAGCGGCACACAGCGCTGTAATATTCGGCAAATATGATCACCGCGGTGTACTGTATGCATTGGCGAGCTTGTTTTGGTGTGTGTGAAAAAAAAATGTGGGAGCCTGTTTACTGGATCTTTGATATGAATGGCTTCATACTTGAATATTGTAGCTCTGTTCATCTCGTGGTAAACGGAACTCCCGTCAACTAAAACCTACTTCCCAGGCCCTGTCAGGTTTCGTTTCACAAGTCTACTGTATTATTATTAATACCAGTGCACTGTTGAAAAGGTCACACAAACAGATCGAGGGTGTGATATTGTACACATTCTATAACAGAATGCTTGTCGTAACTGTATGTGATTAGTCAAGCTCCCCATTTGCTATGTTAACGTTAGCCTCGATAATTCACGTGCGGCAAGAGTGAACATTCTATTATAGATTGTGTGGAAGATTGTACTACTGGCGAAGCATTCTTATCGCCGTATTCCAAAACATTCCTCCACTCAACGCTGCACCTCAACTCTCGGATGTTGACAGCAGTGTCGCCTGGTGGCAGAAACAAGCAGTGCGTGGGAGTGATATGAGCAGTGATTCTTGTGAAGCCCGGCATCATTTTCAGTTGAGTGGAGGTGCTGTACTCAACTAATTTAAAGAAGGACAAAGTTTGAGTCGATGCTTGTTTGAGAATGTGTGGCTTTGCGGCTAGTTTGTGAGATTGTTATTTCCGTACTGCTGAGCGAGGGTAAAGGTAAAGTGACTGCTCACTTTTGAGCTTTGTTGCTGTTTATTGGGGCTTAATGCATTCTTTGTCCTACCCGACGATGCATTCTTTGCTACAGTCATCGAATCCTTGCTCCCTTGGCATTTGCCCTTACTAAGACAGTAGTATGACTAGTCCAGCATTTTGCCTATTGGTAGCATGGCTGTGGTCACCTTTTATTTTGCCCAGCGTGAGCTAAATATAACGTCCGTAGCCTTCTTTCCTTTTGTTTTTCTCAACTTTCAGTTTTGCTGTGATGCAATGTAGACAGTTGTAATGTTGGTTTTCCTCTGATCTAGTTCCCACTATAAAAGACCTATGGCATCTTCGGCTGAAGTGCACTGGCACTGAGACAGCGGAAGGGAAGTTATGCCAATGCCACCTGAGTGTCGCACCTCGCTACCGGCCAGACGAACATGTGAACCACAAAGCTCGTTTCCGCTACAGCAGCACTGTTGGTGAGAGATGCCATTCAGCAGATGACAATTTCTAGCGTCCTGTTTGTACTGATAATAAGAGAGCAAACAACAGAAAACCAAACAATGAGAGACACTGGCGAGACACTACATGTCCAGTGGGTGTGCGTCTGTTCTCCAGGCGGTTGTGCTGCATAAGTTCTGTACCAACTCGATGAGGGTTACGAAACATTTCGTATCTCCTTCGGTGCCCTGAGAAATCCTGGCAGCAAGAGTATCCTTGTGCGAGTACGGTCGGACGATGTAAGCTCACGCACGTTTTCCGTGCCGTCCGGCCATGCTCTGCAGCAGCGTGAGCTGTAAAGTACACTTGAAATAATGGAACGTCACCGCGTCATCTGCCAGCGCACGCTGGCCGATAGAATTGCACCACGCTCCACTGTCGACCTACGCTGTGGCGTGCGCTCATGTCGTGGCTGGCCCAGTCGATCAAGCGGCACCGCATGCGTAGTGCCCAGACGAACGTACGACTCCGCACGAGTGTACAGAAAACTCCACCAGTGCGGCCAGCTGAAGATGCCATTAGTTGAATTGTGTGGTGGGCCAAATGTTGCCATAGTTACAATGCCAAATGTTGCCATAGCCTTCAATTGCCATAGTTATTTGGCATCGTTTCATTTCAATGCACTTTTTTTTCTATGTTTGTTATGTCAGCACCACAAGTCCACGGATGCTAACCATTCAAGATTTTCAAATTTAAGTGGATGCAAACTTATGTCCCAGTTGCATTTTCGTATAGTCAGAATCGCACGGCTGTCTCTTGGTCATATTTTGCACATGGGCAGCCTTTGAAAAATATTGGTTTGGTTGTAGTGCGGTACCACATACAGTGCGGAAATTTGAGACTCCGGCTCCTTACGTTATAAGGTGGCTATGCTGTACTACACGTATACTGCAGCAGTTGAACTGACGTGCTTGCCTCTCCCATAGATGCTAGTGGCAGTGTTTATGTGTTGTTGCCACCATTGCAATTTTATGATTTCAGTTTTTTTTGCTCCCCTCTTCCCTCCCCCCACGCATTGGCATTTTGTGCATGCTGGTGTATTGTTTGTGCGATTCAAAGTAGTAGTGGATGATGAGGGATGACGTTGCATGTTTGTTAAGTGCGTAGTTGTGCATGCGGGCTGTGCATGGTGTGTAGGCTGAGAGCTGCGGTGAGCCCGCCTCCTCTGCGGACAGCAAGACTCCCACAGTGGATGACCTCCTCGATTTGCAGTCTGAGCTGGACTCTCTACAAGAGGTAAGTGCATGGCTTCTGGAATGTGCAGTGCATCTAGTAGTGGTGTTGCCTTCCTGCCTACCGGCAAGCCCTTTTTTGTTTTGGTATAAATAAATGTCACTGGGGCAAGGTGTTGACGGATAGTGTTCAAATTTTAAGACCCCGTGACAGTGAAATTCTTGCTTGTGAAATTTTGCTGTATTTTGTAGCCTTGTGTTCGATAATGCCAACAATGAATTGCAAATTCTTGAACAAATTGTATTAATAATGCTAGTGTCATATGTTGCAACCAGTTTTAGCATCGCTTCGCAACGCCTGTCTTAAAACGTTAGAAATTAGTGTCCCACAAAAGGGGAGCGCCTGAGACCGCAAGTGGAAATTAATTTGTTTCACCTTCAAAACATAATGTGATAGGCGAAGAGCCCACGGTAAAAGCTATCTTTCGATACCTTGACAACACCGTGGACACCTACATGTGCTCAAGCTTTGGTGACGTTGACAGCGTTTTCAAATCGTGGCCCCACAAGGCTAAAAGAATAGAACGATATGGGTACGTTGGTAAGAGTTCGGCCTGTTGCATGTCCTCTCAGGAAACACATTTTTGGCGTGAGCAGCCTGAACCACCTCAAGAGCGACCCGACAAGAAAGCGAGAGGGCGAGGAACAATACCGCTTGTCTGGTGCCAGTGAGCAAATTGTGTGCACCTCGTGAATCTTCCGCGACATTGACAATACTCGCATTTATTGGGAAACATAATGTTGTGAGGTGCTGCCAACTCGTGTGGGCACTCGTATTTACTTTAAATCTAAGCCATTAGTGTTAAACATTGCCTTAGAAGCAATGCTCACTACTGATGATCTGCCAGAATTGCCCACGTGTACAGAACAACCAATTCAAACATGTTCAGGTTGCAGTTTTGGTGTTGGGGGGCCCTTTTAGCGCAGTATGTTAATTCACGTTGGCTGGCTTGTATGTGTGTTAATCTTCTTAATCTGCGGTGCATTGCTGTACCCTTTAATATTTGGCCCCGTTGATGCCAGTCAGAGATTAAAATTTAATGCTTTCAACAATAAAGAAGAATTTCTCAGTTTACATATTTATTTATTCAAGTACATCATAGGTTCCCATTGCAGCATTATTTGAAAGAGAATATACAAAATATTCAAGAATATGTAGCAAATGTCTAGAGTAGCACCCCGAAAAACACAAATGCTGTGGAAGCAATTAACTGGAGCTGGGATGAAGTTAAGATGGAATTCTGTTGGGATCACCAACTACGGGCCTCTTGTCTTTTCGGAGTTCTGGCAGTCAGCTAGTTCTGATACTGAGAGGAAGTGAAGTCGAGGTCACATTTACAGGGGGCGTAGCAAATCGAAGATCCTTTTAGACCACGTCTTATTCATGATGGCACGCTGATTTGAACAGTGGCAGTGCTGAGAAACTGTCCCTTTTGAGACAAAACTGAGCAAGAGTGTTTGAATCCACAACATTGTATCTTGAGGAGACCAATGAGGGCTGCTTTTATAATTGTATTTGTGCTGCAGACCTACATTATTCCTCATTTTCGTGTAACATATATCGATGCACCTGGCATGTTGTCACTTCTTTGTACCACCAATACGGGCAATTTTGCAATAAGATGAACGGGTTTTCATAGTACTTCGAAAACAGACTCTGAGCTCAAATTCAGATAACCCTACTAATGGAAATACTGTATATTGTATTGGCTAAAACGAGCCCTGTTTTTCTCACCAGATGCAGATTTATATTTTTATTTCTTCACTGAATTCAGCTTTGGTATCTTATGTGGCCAGAAGGCAAGAGAAGCATATAATGATGATCATCATTTTACTGTTTACTGGCACATGCGGTTAATGGTCTCTATGATTGCTGAAGTACAGTCACAGTGGAAAAAAGATTAGCACAAGTGACCGGTGGCTGGAGCAGCCGAATTGTGACGCGCTGTGGTTGTTCTCGAACATGCCGATAAAGCACATTTTATTTTTCAAGGCAGGGTGGCCATTGCAAAGCAGCCCATCTTGTTGTTGGCGTATCTGAAAGCCCACATCCTGAAAAAATTTTTGTGCATTCCTTATCGACAGACAGAGATATGCACATGGTTGCTTTTTTTCCCTTTTTCTCACTGGAGTTGCACTGTTGTAGTATCTGTATCTTTATTGCTGTTGCCCTGGAAAAGCTGGTTGTTGCAGTGCTTTCTTTCTAGCCATTTCTGGTTAAGAAAATAAAATGTGCTTAGAGCTTCTCTGGAACATCGTCATGTGTTGCAATTTGGCTGCTCCGGCCACTAGTGACTAGTGCTAACCTTTTGCCATTGCAATTGCACAGTGCACATTTTATAATTATAAACTTTTCAAACTTAAAATGTGCTGATACACATTTGTTTATAGTGAGCAGAAGAGTGGTGCCATTTTCACTTGGCCTGTGATCCAATGCTCACATGTGGCCTCTAATGAAGTTCGGGCAACAGCGCTATAGAAAGCTTTAAAGTTAGCTGAGGGACTAGCGGCACTTGTAGGCAGGTTGGAGAAGTACCACAAGTGCCTGGACCAGCAAGGCAGTAAAGAGATTTTACGCGAAAATGAGCGTTTGAAAAGCTTATTCTACTGGCTTTCCTAAAATTAAAAAAAAAAAATGTTGAAAATGGCAAAGTAAAGGTTAACGACAGCTGCACTCACTCCTGTAAAAGTAAAGTGAACATTTTGTGAAGAGGGCTATTGGAATAGTTATCGATTCTCAGTGTTGCTAGAGGAGGCAGTTATACTTTTTTAGTAGCTTCTTAGGTAGAAAAATTATTCTTATGAAGTATTCACAACCTTTTAAATCAACTACTGTAGGTTTAACTGCTACTGAAGAAGAGCTCTGAAAAAAAAATTTTTGTTGAGAAAAGTTCGTAATCAGTCCCTTTTAAAGGGCACTGGCACGAAATATTTACTTGTCCCTCTTTTGGCGCCAAAGACCAAGCCCTCAAGAGCCTAGAAGATGTACTGGCAAGTGTGTGTATGCCCTGAAAGAATGCACATTGGGATAAGCGGAATGAATATAAGAAGTGCCTGAGACTGGCTGGCCTACGTTTGGATAGGGGGCCTAACCGGGCCTGACCTGACCTAACTTAGCCTAGCCTAGCCTAACAAAACAAAGAAGTTAAGTCCTCATATCGAACCGTTGGCCAGCCTGTCTGAGGCACTTCCTCTGTTTATTCTGCATATCCCACTGTGTGTTTCCACGGCTCCCATCCCTATTCTGAAAATTTACAGCATGTTTTTAAAAGCTGGTTTCAGTTCTTACTGCGCCCCAATAGTATGAACTTCTCCTCACATGTTATATGTCACAAGTGATATGTTAAATGTCACCAGTTATGAGAAATTTATATGTAATCTTAAAAATTGTTACGGAATTCATGTGGACTTGTTTGAATGGCATGCAAAGCATACGGTATGGCATACATATACATCTTGACTGTATATTGTTTAGCGCACCAAATCGACGAGACACAAGAGAGATACACACACTTTCTTCATTCTGTTCTTTTACTTCAGGAAAAAGTTTGTGGCTAGGTGGTATAGCATTGGTAGAATGTCATTTTGTGCAATCTAGATTTTTTTGATGATCTCCACTTGCTTGCGCTTTCCAAGCTCATGTTTCTGTATTTATTCTGCGAGAGGAGAGAATAAAATTTATTGTTCAAGGTCAGCACTTGTAGCATATCTTTCTGGTGTTCCTTCAATTCGGTGTGCTGTACAATCTATAGTAATGCTTTACCAACACGCTGTCTTCAACCTTAGCACGATACATCTTGTTGGAAAAGATGTTGTGGGAAGAGTTCAACAAATATTATTCTCCCATTGTTCTCTCCCTCCACGCAGGGTATCCAGCAGATGGAGACGACGATAGCCGCCGCGGCCACGCTGGTATCACCCGACCCGTTCGACACGTCCTTCATTGTCGACCCAAGGCAGGTGCGTGAATTGAAGCACCTTATTGGTGTTCCAGCTTTCAGGAAGTTATTGCAGGATTTTTTTTTTGATAATGTTTCAAGGACTGGTGCATGCTGTGGCTCGCTCAATAGCTTCTTCTGCTACTTGCTCATTTGTTAGGACTGGCAGAAGTGTACCAAATGACTAAGAAAGCTGGGGCGAGTGTTCAAGTGCGGCAGTGTACCACTTTACCTGATCACCTTCTTTCGTAAAAATAAAGCGATTTAGCAAAGGTAGGTTGTTTGCCTTATTGGTGTGATATGCTCATAAAGTGCATGACACAGCATTGACGAAGACGGGTCAGAGAGATTACGCACAAGCACTAACTTACAACAATGATTATTTAGAAGTCGGATCGCTGAATATACACATAAGATGGTGGACACTTAGGTATGCACAAATGTGGTGGCACCAAGAAGTGATGGTGCGTTGACACTTTCTTGGCCTAGCCTGTGTATTGTAGCTGATTCTACGATCAACCGCTTAATTTTATCTTTGTGCATGCAAACAACCGAGCTTTTACCAAAAACAGGCGAACACCCACACATGCAGGGGTGCGCAGATAACAAACTGTCGCCTCCCTCCTTAACATTGTTTTTTGTGCTCTCTAAGCTTGTCGTTGAGGCACTGCCCCATCTGCCCCACACAGAATTTCCTACACAGCTTGGGAAGCTGGTACACGACACCTTCCTTGCATTGCACATGACATGTTCTGTGATTTTGGTCACAGCTGCGAGCTTTGCAAGCGTTTGGGTTGCTGAGCCTGCCCAATTTTCCCACCTGGTTCAGAGCCATGAACAACCACGGTAATGTGTGTTCGAGTGCCCAGATTTGTTAGGTTGTGGCAAATCGTGTGTTGGTAGGGCATGGTTACAAACTTCTTCCTGTATTCATAGGGGTTGCGTCATTCTGCTGGCGACCTGAAGGCTTTTTGAGCAGGGGTTCCCCAATCGACACCAGAAGGTGGTTGTGGTAGCCTCCTTGTGCAGGGCGAACTTTTTGGCAGTTTAGCCACCGGTTACTATTAAATGGCGACATGATTTGCTCAGAGGATTGTTAAGGCAGTGTCTCACAACATTCCTCTTAACTAATTTTGAGTGTGAAGAAGAAACGGCAGCAAAGGTTTGTTTTCCCTGGGATCGTATGACCAGCATGTGTGCTTGTCATGTAAAGAGCATTGTAGTCTAAGAACTTAAGGAAGCCATCCTCACTTGGGACCTCATGAGTGAGTACCAGAGGATGTAGGCAGTCACTGACAAGTTTTAGTATGTTATAGAAGCTTCTGATTCAAAAGAACCTTCGTCACCTTTCATGAAAGACAGTCATCAGCATATTTAAAACATTTAAAAACACAAGTTCTCCTGAGGTGCTTCAGAAGGATCCTGTTGAGGCTTCCTGAAAACCAATTGCTAAGAATAGGTGCATTGCAGGAGCCTATACATGTGCGTTGCTTCTGAACAAAATGCTTCCCATCCCACTGGATGTCACTAGAATTCAGGTACACAGCAAAAATGTCTAACAGATGAGTGGACAAAATGCCCCAAGCGTCTTTGAAATCCAGCTAAACTGAATTAGAGCATCCTTAACACATTTGAGCAAGGCATTACAAGGCAATGAATAGAAGGGGTCCTTGATTTCAATAGATATGGCATATATACCTTTGCTGGATTGGAGGGACGATAATCTTCAACGTCTTGTCATGGTGTTTTACTTCCGAAGCTTAAGCTTTTCTTGAAGAAACGTAGCTAAGACCTTCCGCCAAGTATCTATTTTAGAAACTTTTACTGTTAGGGGGGTTTCTGGCTTATGCATCTTAGCACTAAAAGATACTTCAGCGCAATTTTACCAGAATTTTTCAAACTTTGACAGCACGCTGTCTAATCTTCGCTTTTCACAAGTTCTTTGCTTCTTTCTTGACAGTGGACGTGCGTACTCCCGTGCGGCAATCAAGCACTGGAGGCAGCTTCATTAGCCTTGGAAAGGAAAACGTCATCTTAAGAACACTTCAACATGTAAATGAAAATGATTGGTGCAACCTAAGCGGGGTATTCACACAGGATAAATCCTTGGGGGGAGAAGCTAGGATTGCGTTTCACATGACGGAGACGTCACGGATTAGCAAGTAGGCACAACGTCCCCGCGCTTTCTCAGCAGAGACAGGGATTTTTCGACTGACACAACAAACTGTGTCCCCGTGGCAGCAGATATAGCGGAATTTCAGATAGGGGTTTGACCACATGCGTTTGCTCCAGCAGAAAGCAGTAACGCATTGGTGGTTCCCTCGCCAGCAGCTTGTGAAAGCAGGCAGTACAGGCAGTACACGCCACCAGAGTAGTTTGGTAACATAGATGTCACCCTTCATCTGCCTCACCCTTGTGAGCAGGGGATATCTGTGGGGAATTCTCCTTGCGAGTTGACATCGCTAGGCTCTACCTCTATCCTCCAAGCACTTGTACCCCGTGCGAATACCCCTTATTAAGGCTCAAGAAAAGAGCAGAGTGAGTCGGGGAACCAGTGTGTGTTGACAACAAAGTAGTCGCAATGAAGAAGAAGAAATGGACATAGGCAGGGGAGGTAGCAAGAAGGCAAGTCATAAAAAGTTGCAGACTGGATCCCAAGAAAAGGCGTGTGTAAGGATGAGGCAGGAAGTTACATGGGCAGATGAAATTTAGGTGTTTGTAGAGATAACGATGCCACAGGAAGGGCAGTACCGGATTAGTTGAGGAAGCATAAAAAAGGCCTTTGCCATGTAATTGTCCTAGTTAGGCTGATAACAACGATGTGTTGGTGTGTACTTAGGAAAAGAGGTGCTCTTATAACAGCCGCCCTGTGTTGTGCCTTTTTTCTTGGTCCAAGCAGCAGCAGCAGTATCACCACCATCCCGGCTCCCGTGCCTTCCTCTCTGAGCCAGCAACACCCGTGGGGCCACCTCCGCCTCTGTTGCCGCCGCCGCCTCCGACTGCGCGTGCCTCGCAGTCGTCTGCCATCGCAGGGGTGAGCCTTTGAACCTGTTGTGATTTTCACCGGTTCTGATTAGCTTGACCTCAATGAATGACTCATTTTATCATAGATACTTAACTTGGCCAGCAGACACAATCCCTTTACCTTGAATCTTCAATCTTGGCGAGCAGAAGCATTATCTTATATTGGTGTTTCATCTTGGCTGACCCTACCTTACCTCTAGGCTTGTACGAATATTTAAATGCTTCGAATATTTAAACTGTAAAGATGTTTATTAGTAGTTAACGACAACGGGAAGACAGCAAGATGAACCGTCCAGCAGAGACCGGCACAGCAGCGAGCCGAAGCACGAGGCGAGAGAGCCGGGCGTTGGCGATGCTGCTCGCGGCAGGCACATCTTCTTCACAATCGCCCCCGCTGAAAAAAGGAGCAATCCTGGCGACTTAAGAAGTTTCAGGCAGAGGCTCATGGTACGGTTTCAGTCGGGAAACATGGACCATGTCACGTGCACGCCGGCGCATGTCGTCCGATCGGGAAACTGGTTCAATTAGGAAATTAACCGGAGAGGCTTTCTCCAAAACAGTGTCAGGCCCCTCATACCAGGGTACAAGTTTCGAGGAGAGTCCCGGAGTTTGGTATGGGATGGCAAGCCACACAAGAGACCCTGGGGCATAGCTGGGATCCGGAAGAGAGGTGCTACGGTTTTCTTTCTGGCGTTGTTGCTCTTCCGAGGTGAACGCACGGGCGAGCTGGCGGCACTCTTCGGCTTGTCGAGCAGCATCGGAGATAGGTGGACACTCGGAAGCATCAGGACGGTAGGGAAGTAGGGTATCAATTGTATGGGAAGGCTCACATCTGTAAAGAAGTAAGAAAGGTGAGAATCCCGTGGTGGTTCGTATTGCGGTGTTATATGCGAACGTGACGTACGGGAGAACACGGTCCCAGTTGCTATGATCAGATGCCACGTACATTGAGAGCATATCACCTAGCGTGCGGTTGAACCATTCCGTTAGCCCGTTAGTCTGCAGGTGGTATGCTGTCGTTTTCCAATGAATGACGTGGCATTCCGAAAGCAGAGTTTCGACGACCTCGGAGAGGAAAGTGCGGCCTCTGTCATTAAGGAGCTCTCGAGGTGCACCATGTCGAAGGATAAAGCGTTGTAAAATGAAAGAGGCGACATCCTGAGCTGTAGCGCTCCGCAAAGCGGCTGTTTCAGCGTAGCGTGCCAGGTGGTCAACCGCCACTATAATCCACCGATTACCATCTGGTGTCAATGGAAGAGGAGCAGCGATGGCACAGTGGTTAGAGCATCAGCCTCGCATCCCGGTGCCGCGCAGCTCCCAACTGGATAAAAAAAAAAAAAAAATCCGCGTGGTGATGGAACTGCATTACGAGGCCTGGGGTGGGGCCTCACCGGTAACCACCGCCGGGAACGCACTCCCTCACCAGAGAAGGATTGGCCACCCTGGTGCAGTATCTGGCCACTACCTCCCACATGCATATGTCAAATAACTCACGGCCCTCAGTCCCCAGCAGCTGCGAAGCAATTGACCACGGCGGCGGTCAGATCTGCAACGCAGCAGAGAGTGCTAAGAATCTCTGGATCCGGACAGGCCGCCATTGGAACCTGAACTTGGCAACGTTTAACGCTAGAACCTTATCTAGTGAGGGAAGTCTAGCTGTACTATTCGAGGAGCTAGAGGGTGTTAAATGGGATATAATAGGGCTCAGTGAGGTTAGGAGGACAGATGAGGCCTATACGGTGCTACAGAATGGGCACGTTCTTTGCTATTGGGGCTTGGCTGACAGAAGAAAACGGGGAGTGGGGCTCCTAATTCACAGAAGCATAGCTGGCAACATAGAGGAATGCTATAGCATCAATGAAAGGGTGGTAGGTATTGTAATTAAACTGAATAAGAGATACAAGATGAAGGTGGTACAGGCTTACGTGCCTACATCCAGCCATGATGACGCTTCAGTTGAAAGCTTCTATGAAGACGTGGAATCGGCAATGAGTAAGGTAAAAACACAGTATACAATACGAATGGGAGACTTTATTGCAAAGGTAGGGAAGAAGCAGGCTGGAGACCAGGCAGTAGGAGATTATGGCATCGGTACTAGAAACGCCCGAGGAGAGCTACTAGTAGAATTCGCAGAACGCAGTAATTTACGGATTTTGAATACCTTCTACCGAAAACGAGGAAACCGCAAGTGGACATGGAGGAGCCCTATAGGCGAAATTAAAAATGAAATAGACTTTATATTGAGTGCACAGCCAGGCATCGTACAGTATATGGAAGTGGTTGGCAAGGCACGATGCAGTGACCATAGATAGGTACGGTCTCGAATTCGCGTAGACTTGAGGAAGGAACGACAGAAACTGATACGCAAGAAGCCATTCAATGAGCTAGAACTGAGAGGAAAAGTACAGGAATTCAGAGTCTCGCTTCCGAACAGGTACTCGGCTCTTAGTGAGGAAACCAACCTTAGCATAGATACAATGAATGATAATCTGCCGAGTATCATCACGGAGGGTGCAGTGGAAGTTGGAGGCAGGGTAGTTAGACAGGACACTGGCAAGCTTTCCCAGGAAACGAAGAATCTCATTAAGAAGCATCAAATCATGAATGTCTCAAGTACAACACACAAAATAGAACTGACAGAGCTTTCGCAGTTGATTAATAGGCGTAAGGTATCCGATGTAAGAAGGTATAACATGGAGAGAATTGAACACGCTCTGAAAAACGGAGGAAGCATCAAAGCAGTGAAGAGGAAACTTGGGATAGGCAAAAATCGGATGTATGCACTAAAGGACAAAGAAGGCAAAATAACTACCAATATGGATAGGATAGTTAAAATAGTGGAGGAGTTTTACAGAGATCTGTACAGTAGCCGGAACAACCACGACTTTAATACTATAAGAACTAGCAGTAACCCAGATGACACCCCACCAGTAATGATAGAAGAAGTCAGAAAAGCTTTGCAGAGCATGCAATGAGGCAAAGCTGCTGGTGAGGATCAGGTAACATCAGATCTGCTGAAAGATGAAGGACAGATTGTGTTAGAAAAACTAGCCACCCTGTTTACGAAGTGTCTCCTGACGGGAAGAGTACCAGAGTCTTGGAAGAACGCTAACATCATCTTAACACATAAGAAAGGAGATGACAAGGACTTGAAGAATTACAGGCCGATTAGCTTGCTCTCTGTAGTATACAAGCTATTTACAAAGGTGATTGCTAACAGAGGAAAGAAAACAATAGAATTCAATCAACCAAAGGAACAAGCAGGGTTTCGAACAGGCTACTCAACAATCGACCACATTCATACTATCAATCAGGTAATAGAGAAATTCTCAGAATATAACCAACCACTATACATAGCCTTCATAGATTACGAGAAGGCGTTTGATTCAGTAGAAATATCAGCCATCATGCAGACACTGCGGAATCAGGGCGTTGATGAAGTATATATAAACATCCTGGAAGAAATCTACAGGGGATCAACTGCTACCATAGTGCTTCATAAAGAAAGCAACAGAATACCAATCAAGAAGGGTGCAAGGCAGGGAGGGGGGCACAATCTGCCTAATGCTATTTACCGCTTGCTTACAGGAGGTTTTCAGAAGCCTAGAATGGGAACAGTTAGGGATAAGAGTTAATGGAGAGTACCTTAGTAACCTGCGCTTCGCCGATGACATTGCATTGCTGAGTAACTCAGGGGACGAATTGCAACTCATGATTACGGAGTTAGAAGAGCAGAAAGGTGGGTCTTAAAATGAATCTGCAGAAAACGAAAGTAATGTACAACAACCTCGGAAAAGAGCAGCGCTTCGAGATAGGAAATGGTGCACTTCAAGTTGTAAAAGACTATGTCTACTTAGGGCAGGTAATAACTGCGGAGCCGAACCACGAGATTGAAGTGACTAGAAGAATAAGAATGGGGTGGAGCACATTTGGTAAGCACACTCAAATAATGACAGGTAGATTGCCACTATCCCTCAAGAGGAAGGTATATAATAGCTGTATCTTGCCGGTACTTAGCTACGGAGCAGAAACCTGGAGACTTACAGAGAAGGTTCAGTTTAAATTGAGGATGACGCAGCGAGCAATGGAAAGAAAAATGGTAGGTGTAACCTTAAGAGACAAGAAGAGAGCAGAGTAGATTAGGAAACAAACGGGGGTTAAGGATATTATAGCTGAAATCAAGAAGAAGAAATGGACATGGGCCGTGCATGTAGCGCGTAGACAGGATAACTGCTGGTCGTTAAGGGTAACTGACTGGATTCCCAAAGAAGGCAAGTGGGTTAGGGGGAAACAGAAGGTTAGGTGGGCAGAAGATTAAGGAGTTTGCGGGTATAAATTGGCAGCAGCAAGCACAGGACCGGGTTAACTGGCGGAACATGGGAGAGGCCTTTGTCCTGCAGTGGACGTAGTCAGGCTGATAATGATTTATTTATTTACAAATACTGCTGTCCCATGCCTGGGACATTGCAGGAGCGGGTACAGAAAAATCAACGAAAGCACAGAAACAAACAATAGTGCACACAAATTTATGTGACTAACACATAAAATGTGATGATGATGATGTCAATGGAAGGGGACCATAGAGGTCAACGCCGACGCGATCAAATGGCTTGGCAGGGCAAAGAAGTGGCTGCAATGCGCCAGTCACACGTGGCAGTGTTGATTTGTGTCGCTGGCAGTCAGGACAGCACTGCACGAACTTGCGTACAAAATTGTACATGCCGCGCCAGTAATAGCGATGGCGAAGGCGTTCATATGTTTTGAACACTCCGGCGTGGCCGCATTGCCGATCGTCGTGAAGAGAGGCGCATACTTGCGATCGTAAAGTGCGTGGAATGACCAGAAGCCACCGGCGGCCATCGGGAGCGTAGTTGCGTCGATGAAGAAGTTGATCGCGGATGGCAAAATGGAAAGCTTGACGTCGGAGGGATCGAGATACTGGAAGGTTAGGCGTGCCAGATAAATATTCGATAAGGGAGGCGATCCACGGGTCACAACGTTGTTCAATGGCAATCGAGTCGAGATTTAGCGATGACAAGGTCTGGACGCAAGTGTTTCTGCACGTCTGATCTGGTGGTAAAGGTGAGCGGGACAGGGCATCAGCGTCAGAGTGTTTGCGTCCGCAGCGGTATAAGACGCGAATGTCGTACTCCTGGATGTGGAGTGCCCATTGCGCAAGGCGGCCAGAAGGGTCTTTCAACGTGGAGAGCCAGCAAAGCGCGTGGTGATCAGTTACTAGATCGAACGGGCGGCCGTATAAGTACGGCCGGAACTTTACAAGCGCCCACACCGGAGCCAAACACTCTTTTTCTGTCATGCTGTAATTAGTTTCGGCTTTCGTCAGAGTGCGGCTAGCGTAGGCTACAACGTATTCTGAATAGCCGGGCTGTCGTTGAGCGAGGACCGCGCCTAGCCCAACGCTGCTGGCTGGTGTGTACTTCGGTAGGAGCCGTCGGGTCGAAGTGGCGAAGAATAGCTGGGGAAGTGAGCAGACGGCGCAGAGTAGTGAAGGCAACGTCACTTGCAGGGGACCAGGAGGAGAGGTTCACGTCACCGCGAAGAAGCTGGGTTAACGGTGACATGATAGATGCAAAATTGCGAACAAAGCGCCGGAAATAGGAGCATAGGCCTACAAAACTGCGAAGTTCTTTCATGGTCGTCGGCTTGGGAAATTCTGCGACTGCTCGAAGTTTTGCTGGGTCAGGTAATACGCCGTGCTTGGACACGATGTGGCCTAGGATGACGAGCTCGCGTGCAGCGAAGCGGCATTTTTTCAGGTTAAGCTGCAGACTAGCGTTGGTCAGACAAGTCAAAACATGCCTGAGGCGAAGGAGGTGCATAGGAAAGTCTTGGGAGAAAACCACGACATCGTCGAGGTAACAGAGGCACATATTTCATTTGAGGACACGTAGCGTATTATCCATAAGACGTTAAAACGTGGCAGGCGCGTTACAAAGCCAAAAGGGCATGACGTTAAATTCATATAGTCCATCTGGTGTAATAAGTGCCGTTCTTTGGCGATCGGCTTCAGCCATTAGGACCTGCCAGTAGCCAGACCGCAAATCTAGCGACGAGAAAAATTCCTCTCCGTGAAGGGTGTCAATGGCGTCATCAATGCGCAGCAAAGGATAGACGTCCTTGCGGGTTATCTTATTCAAACGACGATAGTCCACGCAAAATCGGATAGATCCGTCTTTCTTACGCACCAGGACGATGGGAAACGCCCAGGGTCTGTGAGATGGTCGAATGACGTCTCTACGAAGCATATCTTCGACATGATCGTTGATGACGCGGCGCTCTTCAGCGGAGACACGGTATGGTCTTTGACGCAGTGGCTGGTGTAGGCCGGTGTCAACATGATGGTTGACTTGTGATGTGCGGCGCAGTTGAGGTAGCGACGCATCGAAAAAACTCCTGAACTCATGCAGAAGATTCAGCAGGTCGGCATGTTCGGTGGGAGTGAGAGTGTCGGCGATGGCACTGGAAAACGTATCCTTGGACGACTCCTCGAGGGCCGACAGTGATTTTGGGTGGTCGCAGTAGTCATCTGGGACATCAACCAAAAACGAAGGGTCGAGATCGTGCACGCGGCCGAGACATTCCCCCGCAAGCAAAGTGACAGGTGTGGAAAGCAGATTGCTTACGAACATGTTGCTTCTTCCGGCGGCAAGATCAATTGTTGCGAAAGGCAGCGGCAAAGCTCGACGACATTTGAAGATATCGGAAGGCATAAAAAGGACTGTAGCGTCAGTGTAGGCATTGCATGAAAAGGGAACAAGTGTGAAATTTCCAGGCGGAATATCGGTATCTTCATGAACGAGCAACTTCGGCGGCTGATGAAGAGCGTCCAGTAATGGGACATCTCACAAGGATGAAAACTCAACTTCGGCGCGTGCGCAGTCTATGACGGCATTATGGCGGGATAGGAAGTCCCACCCGAGGATGACGTCATGCGAAGAGACAGGGACAACAATAAACTCCACGATATAAAGAATGCCTTCGATGGAGACTCTTGCAGTGCAGGCTGTGAGAGGCGTTACTTGCTGTGTGCTTGCGGTGTGAAGCGGCAGTCCCGAAAGCGGCGTCGTTACTTTGCGTAATAAACGGCAGAGTTGAGCGGCAATAACAGAAACAGCGACGCCGGTGTCCACAAGGGCGAAAGTACAATAACCTTCAACAGTTACTGCGACCACGTTAGCAGGAGAGGAGCGAGGGCTTAGACAGTTCGAAACCGGCGCAGTTCTTGCCTCTTGAACTGCGGTGTTCAGTTTTCTTGGTCGGAGGGTCCGGGCCGGCGACGCATGTGGGACGGCGATCGCCGACGAGGAGAGGGTGCGCGTTGCAACTGGAAGTCAAGGTGGTCAGTAGGGGCATAGCGAGGTGGCGAGACCGCTCGTATTGGACGAAGGGTTGGCTGCCGGGATGCGACGACCGGGCATAGTTGCCAAACGTCTGAGGTCGACGGTGGCAGTAGCGAACATTGTGTCCGTGAGTGAAGCAGGCTTAGCAAATTGGTCGGTTATCGGGCGTCCTCCAGGGATTAGCGACAAGTGCTGCTGCCCAAGGTGCAGTATAAGAGGACGGGTGTGCGGGCTGTGAGCGCGTGGTGTAGGGTGGTTGCGGGAGCCTACGTACAGCGTCTGCATATGTGAGCGGCGCGGCTATGGGCTGCATCTCTTGCGAAAAAGCGACAGGAGGAGCCACAGGCTGCGCTGCATAGGTTAGGGGCACGGCCACAGGCTGAACGGCTGGCGGTTAGGCGACAGGAGCGCCTATCGGCTGTGCGACAACCGGGCAGTGACCACGCCTAGATAGAGGTGGCTCGTAGTGCGCAAGAGGAACAGCTTGTGCAACCTCTTCCGATATAGCAGTGCAAAGCGGGGCAGGTAGACAGGTGGTGGTCTCGTGAGTAAAGAGCACTAGGAAAAGTTGGCGGGCGACTTCCTCACGGACGAAGGTTCGGGCTTGCTGAAGCAATAATGAATTGTCAGGTATGGAGTCGAAACTGGACAGCGACTCACCACCAGGCTGAGGCTGCCGAGTCAGAGTGCGTTGCTTCTTCAACTCGTCGTAGCTCTGACACAAGCTGACGACTTCAGAAACTGTGCTTGGATTCCTAGCCAAGCGCATTTGAAAAGCGCCATCGTCGATGCCCTTCAGGATGTGTTTGACCTTGTCCGACTCGGGCATGGTGTCGTTCGCGCGTCAACAAAGGTCGACGACATCCTCAATATAGCTGGTAAAATTTTCTCCAGTCTGCTGAGAGCGGATGCGCAAGTGCTGTTCTGCTCGCTGCTTGTGGACAGCCGGCCAACCGAACACTTCGGCACATGACGTCTTGAAGACGCTCTATGTGGGAATGTTGTGTTTGTGGTTGTTAAACCACAATTCTGCGACGCCAGTGAGATAAAATATGACGTGGCCTAGCTTGTCAGCTTCATCCCACTTGTTATTGGTGCTCACCAGCTCGTAGTGGTCGAGCTAGTCTTCCACGTTGGTCCCATCCGCACCGCTGAAGACTTTCGGGTCCCGTAGCCTGGGATGGCCGAAACAGTTGAACTGGGGCGACGACGCCGATGGGTTGGCATTGTCAGTCATGATGGGCTGTAGCGTGCGGCTTTGCAGCTCCAGGGTGTAGCGACGGGGATAAACAGCACCCTCCACCAAATGTGAAGAGGTTTATTAGTAGTTAACGACAACGGCAAGACAGCGTGATGAACTGTCCAGCAGAGACCGGCACAGCAGCGAGCCGAAGCACGAGGGGAGAGGCGAGAAAGGCGTTTTCACTGCAGTATATTGGTACTAAGCCATGAAAGTACCTATTCAGGAGAAATTTTCGCCAAGCCTCATTTCAAATATTTAATTTTAAAGAGGCTCAGCAACACTTTTTGAGCATGGTCAACAAATGCTGCTGATTGGTTCTCGAAGCTACCGAGAACACGCTAGCTAAATATTATAGCACAGCACGAGACCTGGAATTCACAATAAATTCCCAAGCCAGATAATAATTGCTCTCTCTCTCTCGGCACATCACGCCACAATACCAAAAATCGCTAATCTCAGCCATTGTGCCAGGCATTGGCTGATGTGAGCATGGGGCACTCTGTCGTTACTGGGGCCGCTGCGAACGGCCGCGACACGTCCGCGCGTACATGTGCGGTCGCACTGAAAAGCCGCAAATTCAAATAAAAGGAGAAAGAAAGAGTGCTCAAGGTCACGACACATGTGACATATTTTCTTTCCCTTGCATGCCATCTCTCCCAGCTTTGCTTCAAGCGCTTTCGTCAGGACGAGAAGGGAGAATGCAATTGCAGCATGTGGCAAATCTTTGGGACTTCGCTCGTGCTGAGCAGATTCTAAACATTTTCGCGACGGTTAATTCATAAGGTGCTGAGCTTCTTTAGTGAATCCATTGCATGGCTACTTGAAAAACTGTTGCAGGGTCCCTTTAAATGAACATATTATCCTCGAAACGATTTATCATTTTCTAAGCTTAAAAGCTTGTTTTGCCGGTTTATACACTCTCAACTGCAAGGAAGTAAAATAGGAGGAAAAGAACGGCAGGGAGGTTAACCAGCCTATAGGCAGCCGGTTTGCTACCCTGCCCATGGGAGGGGGATGGGGGAAATGAAAGATAGACAGCTGAGAGGGAAGAGAGATAAACACAGCACATTCGGCAGCACATGCGTACACACTCAATAAATGTGCTTCATAAAGAAAGCAACAGAATACCAATCAAGAAGGGTGTCGGGCAGGGGAATAGAATATCCCCAATGCTATTTACCACGTGCTTACAGGAGGTTTTCAGAGGCCTAGTATAGGAAGAGTTAATGTAGAGTACCTTAGTACCGTAATTACTCTAATCTAACGCGCACCTTTTTTCCAGTTAAGCGAGTTCATAAATCGCATGCGCGTTAGAATCGAGTACGAAAAAAAAAAATGAATACGGTCATTCTATTGCCATCGGCATTTCCAAAATGGGCGCCCCCTACGTGTGTCGGCATGGCGCGACGGTCATTTCTGCCTATGTGTTTCCTATGTGCGGCACTTCGTACGTGTGCTGAGGAGTTCGTCATCTTGTAGTGCATTAGCATCGACGGCATGGAAGGGTCGACTCCAAACAGTCGAGTGCACCACGATGCTGCTTTTAAAAGTAAAGTCATCGCGTGTACTGATACAGACGGAAATCGGGCCGCATCACGGTCGTTCGGAGTTCCCGAAACGTGCGTGCGGGACTGGCGGAAGCAAAAGCAGAAGATTGTCGACAGCAAAGCTTCACGCAAAGGCTTCAGTGGACCACAGCAGGGTCGGTTTCCGCAAATTGAAGAGCTGCTCGGCGAGTATGTGCTTGAGCAGCGAGCGGCACAGCGGCCCGTGACGACAGAACTGCTCCAAGTGCGGACTATGCAATTAGCCTTAGAAGAAGGGCTAATGTGGAGCCAGTTTAAAGCGAGCAGGTGCTGGCTAACTAACTTTATGAAGAGGAAAGGCTTTTCTCTCCGAAGGCGAACTGGCATATGCGAAAAGTTTCCGTAGGAGTATGATGAAAAGCTTCACAGTTTTCAGAGGTTCGTCCTAGACTTGCGGCACAACAACGGCTACCTGCCTGGGCAAATCGAGAATTCCGATCAGACGCCTCTTTACTTCGACGTGCCTGGTACCACAACCGTCGAGAAGAAGGGGGCGAAGCAAGTTCGCGTGCTGACATCAATCCACGGTAAAACTACAGTGACGGCAACGCTCTGTTACACGTCAGATGGGCACAAGCTTCTCCCATACCTCATACTTAAATGGAAGAAGCTCTTGAAAGGAGTCGTTTTTTTTAGTGGTGTGATCGTGCGGGCCAACCAAAAAAATTGGTGCACGTTGCAATCGATGTCTTGCTTTTTTTTTCGTTGTCAAAATCGGGTGCACGTTACAATCGAGGGCTGGTAGAATCGAGTAAATACGGCAACCTGTGCTTCGCCGATTGACATTGCATTGCTGAGTAACTTAGTGTACGAATTGCAAGTCATGATTACGGAGTTAGAGAAGGAGAGCAGAAAGTTGGGTCTTAAAATTAATCTGCAGGAAACGAAAGTAATGTACAACAACCTGGAAAGAGAGCAGGGCTTTGAGATGGGTAATAGTGCACTTGAAGTTGTAATGAACTATGTCTACTTAGGACAGGTAATAACCCCGTAGCCGATCTACGAGACTGAATTAACTAGAAGAATAAGAATGGAGTGAAGCACATTTGGCAAGCACTCTCAAATCATGACAGGTAGATTGCCACTATCCCTCAAGAGGAAGGTACATAACAGCTGTATCCTGCTGGTACCTAGCTACGGAGCAGAAACATGGAGACTTACAAAGAGGGTTCAGCTTAAATTCAGGACGACGCAGCGAGCAATGGAAAGCAAAATGGTAGGTGTAACATTAAGAGACAAGAAGAGAGCAGAGTGGATTAGGGAACTAACGGGGATTAAGGATGTCATAGTTGAAATCAAGAAGAGGAACTAGACATGGGCCGGGCATGTAGCGTGTAGACAGGATAACCACTGGTGATTAAGGGTGAATAACTGGATTCCCAGAGAAGGCAAGCGGGTTAGGGGAAGACAGAAGGTTAGGTGGGCAGATAAGATTAAAAAGTTTCCGGGTATAAATTAGCAGCAGCAAGCACAGGACCGAGTTAACTGGCGGAACATGTGAGAGGCCTTTGTCCTGCAGTGGACTTAGTCAGGCTGATGATGTTGAACTGCAATGAATACAGATGAAACCCGCAATAATGAAGCCCCACGAGTACGAAATTTCCGCGGCAACGAAATATTTCCGGATCCTCGGCGAACGTTTATAGAAGCCCATGGATTACGTATCTCACGGCAACGAAATGTTTTTGGACAGCGATCATGCATTAACGAATTTTCTATCATAGAGCGGGCCTTATCTTACCCTTCCGACAAAGGTTAACTGTCGAAAATATGCTTGTATGCGTGTTATGCGCTCTCAAAATTTGCAAATGTCTCCTTTTGCCGTGCTAGCATGGGTACCGCCATTTGTGTTTACTTAAATCGGCAATGGGGTCTGTGTCCGGCAACATGCCTGGCCACACTGCAGCAGGCGATGGCAAATGATCATGCTGAAGTGCAGATGGCGCTGTCGGACGAGCTCAACAGGCTGAAGCAACACCAACAGTTGGAATCAATGAAAACGACGAAGAGAAGACTGGAACTGGTGCCGAAATCGAGATCAACATTATCCCCGTCGCTGATTGAGAACTGCTTCAAGCACACAGGCTTCACCACCACCGTGCAAGCATCACGCACGGATCGCGGTTCGGCCTCACCAGACGAAGATTTGGACGAAGGCGCACTTGACGGCGAGAGTGGTGGCAGTGCAGTGCCTCTATCCGTGACCAATGCCCGGGGGGAACTTCGAGCCATCGATATCGACATCCCAGATGAACTCACCGTTGATGCGTTCGTTTGCGCCGATGACGATGTAGTCGTGTACGAGGAAGTGACTGACGAGGCCATTATTGAAAGCGTGCGCGAAGCTGATGACACCGAGGACCAAGAAGAGACGCACGCGGAGAAACCCAACCCACGGGTTGTTTTGGATGCACTGGACACCCTTCACTCCTTCTTTGGCGCACATGACGACGTAGCAATGGACCACTTTTTTCAGTGCGAAGGGAGAGCTTTGAAGTTATTGCATGGCAAGGTTCGGCAAATTAAGTTAACCGACTTCTAGCAATAAATTTTCATTCTGCTGGCCGTATCACTGTTTTTATGTCTCGTACTCGCGGCAACGAAATTCTCGCGAAAATGAAATTTTTCGGTTTCCTTGGCGATTTTGTTATTGCGGGTTTCGACTGTAATGTTAAGTATTTTACAGGTTATCACTTGCATCCTACAGAAAGTCAAATTCTCCTACTTCTTTAAGTTGTTTCGATTTCCTTTGAATACAAAAAATAAAGAAAGCTCTTGCATAGAAGCTATGTTTACAAAAAAATAATGTGCAAGTTATGTTGTGATAAATATGCCCATTTTTCATACATTTTATATTCTATTCGGATTCGATTCGAAAGTATTCCACCAAAATCACTATTCTCTTCGAATTCGCTTCGAACCTAAAATTCACTATTTGCACAAGACTACTTACCTCGAGTCCTCATCTCGGTCACCTCGGGTCCTCATCTTGATCAGCTAAAACAAAAATTATGTTTGAAATCCTCATCTTCCTTGGCAGATACAATGACTTTACCTGAAATGATTATCTTGACCAGCAATAAATGTTTAGTGTCTTGAGTCATCACCTTGGCTTTGTGATGCAACCTTTTATCTCAAGTTCTCATTTTGATTAGTTGAAAACTAAGGGTCTGCGAATATTCGAAAGTTTTGAATATACGGCCAATATTGCATTTGTAATATTTGTACTCGATTTGATAACCAGTTATTCAAAAATTTCGAATATTCCTCGAATAGGCTTGTGTGATTATTTTAATGCTTCAAATATTCAAACGAATATTAGGATATTCGAACTCGCTTCAGTTTGAATTTAAATTATTGAAAATTTCAAAGTATTCGTAAGCAACGAATAAATGCATTTTATTACGAATGTACCACTTGTAAAGGTGGTATCACTGCAGTGTTGGAATGCTGAACTGTGAACGCATTTATTCAAAAGAAATCCGCTCTGCCGTGAAGCCACCCTTCAAATTTAAAGGGGCCCTGCAACACTTTTTGAGCATTGTCAGAAAACGCTGCCGATCGGTAGCCTCGGCTACCGAGGACACGCAAGCCAAATATTACAGCGCCGTACGCGGCGTGCGATTCCCAATAAATTCTCAAAGCCAGCTGAAAATTCCTCTCATCTCTCGGCAAATGACTCTATAAACTCAGAAAGCACGTGTGACGTATTTTTTCCCGTGCTTTTGTCGGGACGAGAAGAAAGAATGCACTAGCAGCGCGCGAGAAATCTTCGCGACTCCGCCTGCACTGGACGGATTCTAAAAATATTTGTGGCGGTGAATTCATGAGCCAATAAATAAGCTTCTGTAGTGAATGCATTCCATGGCTACTTGAAGAAGTGTCATACGGTCCCCTTAAGTGAAAATATTACTCTCAAATCAATTCATTTTATTAAGCTTAAAAGCTAGTAATGACGACTTATATGCTCTAAGTATAATAAATCTTGAAATGTTACGTATTTTAAGGGTTAGAACTCGCATCCTGCTAAAAGTAACATCCTGCTACTACTCAAAGTTTTTTCGACTTCTTTTGAATAAAAAAAAAAAAAGGGAAATTGGCATAGAGGCTGCATTTCATTTTTAAAAAAATATTGTGTGGGTTATTTAGGTCATGATAAATATGCCCATTTTTCTTTATATGTCATATATACTATTAGAATTCAATACCAAATTATTTGACCAAATTCACTATTCGCTTCGAACCTAGAATTCGCTTGGTGCAGATGACTGAGGTGCAAAAGACATTTCATGAAACAGGAGGAGAAGAAGAGAGGAACGAAGAACGCAGCATTCTTCATCGTAAAATGATTAGCGCAGTCCTGGAGAAAGGCAACGGAAGCAAGCGAGATTATGAGTATTGCTGTGTAGTTGAAAAATGCCCCAAGCACTCCTATTTTTCTTAGTGACTTGACTGGATATGAGAACAAGGGACAAAATTAAAAATAAAACTATAAAATTGCGGTCTTTCGAGCTGAAGCTTGATGAATTGTGACCACCTAGACTGCTTTAATAATCGCTTAGATTTAAGTACACGGGTGTTGCCTGTTACAAAATCAAACCAATGGCCTCATGCTCACTAGTTATCAAGGCAGGTACAAAAGCTTTTCTTTCTTTTTTTTTTCTAATAAAGTGCTACCACGTAAAAAAAGATACAAAAGGTTTGTTCATCATGCGAATTGAACCCAACATCAGTGACAAGCTCACCTATTACTCCTATGCTTTCTGGCAAGTACAGATGGTGACATCTTTTTAAAAATTTTTGTGTGCGATAACTGACTATAATAACAACTGTACTGTTTCCAACTTAAATATATGATTCAGTAAAAAATTACTGGTGAAAAAAAAAAACTGTACCTCTTCATTATTCGATATTCGATTCATATTCAAAGCTATGTATTCGTATTCGATTCATATTCAAAAAGTTTGATATTCATACACCCCTACTGAAAACATAATTTTATCTGGAATCGCTCATGTTAGCCAGAAGAAATTATCAGGCAGGATGCTAGCAATGAGTGCTACTCTTATGTTGTTTGTTTTTTTGATGTCCTTATGTCATTTGCAGTTTGAGCACAGTGTCTTTTTTTAGTCAAACTTTTGCGGTGCAGTGCTATGAAACACGCAGACAGAGAAACATGTGGTAGATGCAACGGGTATGATTTCATAGCATTGCATCGCAACAGTTTAACCGTGAACCGATTCGTCAATACCAAAGTTCTCCAGGAGCACTTTTCTTTTTAGTCTCTTTGGCTACTTTTCAACTTGGTTAAGATTGGTTTTACTGTTTATGCCACTTAGTAGAACACTTAACACTATTCTTTGTCTTGTCCAACCAAGCTTTACTTGAATTACCTACATTGCGAGTGTACAAACTTCACCTTATTTGGATCGCTTCACTGTAATGATTTCTTCTTCTTGTGCTCAGTCACTTATTGTTTTTTATATATCAGTGAAAGCTAGGTATTGAGCATGATTTATAGAGTGTGGTGGATCAATGAGCGCAATCTTGTTGCGAAGTCAGTTTGAGTGTGAGGGTATCTATCGCAGACAGCGCAGCAGCAGCACCGAGCCGTGCCGCCGCCGCGGACCCTGCCGTTCGGTGATGCACCCACAGTCACGGCCTCCCTGCCCCCGACTCCGCTGCCCGACCTGTTTGCCGACCTGGACCCCTTATCCGAAAGCAGTGGGAAGAGTGGTAGGCATCGCCACGTTGCCTTTGACGAACTCAAGAGCCCCCTGGACCCATTAGCTGAAGATGGTGGCAGCAGCAGACAGCAATCCGCGTTCAACGATCTTCAGAGCCCGCTCAACTCCTTGGCTCAAGGCATCGGCAGAAACCAGTACGCTAGCATCGGAGAGCTCAAAAGTCCATTAAACTCTTCAACCGAAGGCATTGGCAGGAACCACTACTCGAGCATTGGAGAGCTTAAGAGCCCACTAAACTCCTCCTCTGAGGGCGTTGCCAAGCACAACAGCAGAACCGTCGATAGTCCCTTGGACCCCTTCGCCAATATTTTTTGCAAGCCTTCCAACCATGTCGCCTTTCCAGAGACTAAGAGCTCTTTCGACTCATTGGCCAATGAAATCGGCAAGCCCAAAACAAGCTCTGGAGAACTGAAGAGTCCCCTGAGCCCTCCGTCGTCTAAGGGCCTCGGCAGAAACCATGGCATGTTTGGTGAGCTCAGGAGCCCTCCCAGGAGGCCGCCCACTCAGCTGACCAGTGCAGTCAGCGGCTGGCAGACATTTGAAGAAGAGGAAGAAGACGATGGTCCTCCTCCGCCGGCCTTTCCGCCCCCGCCTCCTCCGCTGGTCGTTCCGCCACAGGATGAGGGCTTTTGTAGTGGCAGTAACGCGTCTTCCGTGTCGCCGATCCAGCCAGCAAAGGCGGCCTCATCCTCCACTTCGTCGGGCAGCAGCAACCTCTTTAGCCGCTGTGGAGCGCAGGACCCTTTTGCCGACGAGTTCTTCGCGGGACCTGCTCCTTCCAGCAACCAGGTGAGAGAGGAAATTGGCAAAGATTGATTTAAACATGTGTATTGCCTAAGCTTGCATGTTACTGGAGAAATAGGCAAGATTGCAAAATAACTAAGTAAATAAATAAATATCTGCGACTGCTGAACCGAAGGTTGTGAGATTATATTTGTCCTTTTCTTTGTCTTTGGATTGACTATAGATAAACAGTTTGCTCTTGGCGACGTGCATATGAGCAATGGGGATAGTTACCATTACAGTGCATTTTTTTGTATTGCCTAGTGATTTGATTGATAATAAGGCCTATGGCCAGCACATCCATTGTGGCTGACACAATCAATATAGGTGCAATCTAGGTGTTTCTTCAGTGCATGTGCCTTCTGGAGAAATACAAAGCACAGAACTGATAAATGGAGAAGGAAAGAGAGGTAAAAGAATAAAAAGAGAAAGAAATAAACGAACAAAAAAGAAAGTACCTTTCTTACAAGAACAACAGATTTAGTTTTGTGCTAATTAAAATCTTGTTAATTATGCCTAATTATTATCGTGTTAATTATTAAATAGATCATCAGCAGGCTCTGCTGTTAATCTAGCCTTGCACCACTGGCACAAGCTGCCCAATTTTTCTAAAGAAACTTACCCATGTCCAAGCCTCTGTCCCCACTTGTACTTGCTAGCTCGCACATGGCAATTCTTTACACTTTTTCTTTGAGTGTCCAAGAACCTCGCCTCCTACCCTTCATACACTATCCTCATTGTTTCAGTTGCAGAGCGCAATATAGTTTTTTATGTGGATATTGTTATATTGAACTTTGACGTCTGAACATGTGCTTACTTGCAGGACTGTTCTTCCAATGGAAGCCAATCCAGGCCAGCCCTTCTGCCTGGCCTCTCCAGCAGCTCGCCGTGGCCCGTGTCGCCGCAGGCTGCGTTCTTCGGCCGCTGAACAATAGGCGCGAGCCGACAGGCGTGTAAATTTTGCGCGAATGGCAACCTTGTCCAAACTGCGCTCTGCAGCTTCAAGCACCAAAATGATGCTTCCCCGTCGTCACCTTTCTACCGGAAAAAAAAGCCTAATTTCTTCATTATTTCGTTGGTTCCCAGAACTGCTTTTTTAGACTAGCACGATGGGCAGGAAAAAAACAACCGTAGTGTTGCCGAAGCCGAGTTAAAAGAAATGGCCTACTTTTGCATTGTGGTCGGGTTCTTGAGGCGTTCGTCATCCTGGAGAGTTCCTGGTGCTTTCTTGCTCGTTGTACTGTCCTGTAGTTTCATTTTCCTCACGAATGCGTCTTCGGTTGGCAGTGAAGTGAGGGTGGCGAACAGGCACCACCCTGTTGGCCTCGTGTGAAGTTGCCACGTGTGAAATCAAATGCTCACAACACACTGCTTTTCGTTTTACCGCCACATTGGCAGTGAAGGATTGGTGGACCTAGGCCAAATGTAAATCACTATTTTATACACTGTTCACACAAAACTCTGGCTCACTGTAAGCGGCAGTGTATTTTTGGGTGTGCCCGCAACGGCTTTTGGCCATTTGTCAAAACGAGAAAGTTTATATAAGTATGTTGAACTTGTGTTTTATTTGTGTCTGTAGGCGCGAGTGAGTATATATATATTTTTTAGTTGTATGTCGTTGCGGCGGGTTAAACGGATCGTGCTGTGAAATGTTTGAACGACTGAGGCCAGTGTCCTTAAAGCCTTTCAACTTTGCACGTGCATACTGAAAACGTTTCCGAGTCACAAATTTTGCCCTGATCTACCCAAATCGAGCTCAACCGCACTTACGGCGTCTGTGTATCCTCATGACTCCTCGTGAAATTGTGTTGTGTGGTTATTGTTGTTCTGGCTAGGCCCGATTGTTGGCGAGTCACCTTTTTTTTTGTCTGGTTAAATTGAAGGCGCCAAGAATGGTTCTGGAACGTACTGCGGAGGGATCACTGTCAAGTTAGCCAGGCTTTTCGATGAGGGAGGGGCGGGGGAGCGGGGCTCGTTTTGAATTTGGCAGCCCAGTTGTTTCCTACAAGCTTTCACTGATAGCTTGAAGCAAATGCTACAGTCACTTGAAGCTTTAATTTGTGCAATGGCTTACATTCGCCTGCTGAATTCCAGTTGCAAAGCTATTGTTGTGCTTTTGTGATTTCTATGCCTACAATGTAAGATTTGTTGGCTCATTTTGTGTGCGTGAATTTCGTTGTCGCCATTTGCTGTTCTGAGTGGCTTCGTAGTTTATGTACATAGGTGGTTCCACAGCAGCTGCTTGGTTTTGCTTGTGAGATCTGAGAGGAATGGAGCACATAGTGTTCTCACACGTGTAATAGATATTTACCGATTGTAGAGGATGTGCGTGCTGTAGCGGTACCGGGTGTCCCGATTGCGTTTATGCTTTGCAAGGCAAAGGTGGCATGTTTGAGCTCAAGTCTGTGCTTGCAGCATGGAAATGACACGGTTGCAAAAGTTTACACATAACGACATTTACTCGCTGCTTTTCCTGAATCTCAGTAGGTACTATGGAAATGATGTGTGCGCGTGTGTTTAGGCAGTGGGTAGCATTGGTCAGGCACATTGAAAATAAAACTCGAGTTAGAAGGCATATCGCAACAATTTGGCTTCACGCGAGACTCTTTTTTTTTGTGAAGCCTTCTGTTGACGATGATCTGTGCTTTTGTGCTTGTTACTTCGAGCTCCCATGCCTGAACCCGGAGAAAGGGCAGTCTGAACACTGTGCACACAAATAAATGTCCATATAAATTGTTGCAGTGAAGTTTTTGTTGACATAGCACGTTTGCTGACCGTGGGCACCTAAATCTGGCAATAAACAGTGAACACCATTATAGTGCCAATTCTTTGCGACATTTGTGTGTAGCAAGTCGATAGAGTGATCTGTAATCTTCTTTTGTCTAGTACTAAGTGCAGTTTGCATTCGTTCAAACTAAACTTGCATATTTTGGTGTCTGTAGTCAGTGTAAAGCAGCAGGCATGGCTGTTTTTTTGCCTGGTGTACACAAGCTGTTCCGCTAAATGAAAAGTATGTTTTTCAAATGAAATCTTCGGTAATTTAAATCTTTCTACTAGTTCAACACAATTTCTCCCCATTCGGGGCCGCTCCATTTTGTTTGCAACATTCATCTCCCCAATGCGACTGTTGCTTTTTATGAAAAGGCATTGTTCTGTAGAGTTGACAGCGAAACTTTACGGACCACATCAACGTGTGTGAAGTGTTTTCACACCTTTATCAGCATGACGTTGCGCATGTGCACTGTGTTTGTAAGTTTTTGGGTACCAAGCCTTTTTAAAGCTCTAATCTCCGCTTTTTATAGTTCACTGCAGGGCATGTACAATTTGTCGTGCACTTGCGTGTTCCTTAAACTTTCGCCACCGACTGTACAAAATTCCGTAAGCTGTGTTGTCGTGGTGTATGCAAACTCTGCCGAACATTGAGTGAACCCCACTTTCCACTTCATTTTTATCCAAAGAGTAGGGCCAACGATTACCGATTTATGTCGCAAAACAATCAATTTGGTGATTTTTAAAGTTGTATCACTAGCAGGAGGATACCGAATTAGATTGATTGGCACATAATGAAGTGGAACGAACAATACAACGAGAAATAGTAATGGCGACAGGTACAGTACTTGTTATCATAGATGTCATTCTTAAACATCTTGTTTGCACTCTAGATTACTTTGGCTATCTCTCCAGATTAAGTTAACTATCACTAGTCGACGATTACCTTGACTAGCATACTCATGCTGAGATGTTGATCCTGAGACAGTTTTGTAGAAATTTAGCCATATGAAGACAAGACTGCCTTGCTGTACTAGGTCTGCCAGTACCAATGTTGCCAATGCCAAAGCACAACAAAGCCATCCAAGACTTGTCCACTGATAGCCTTTTGCCTAGATACTCTTGGGGTTCTAGATGTGCCCGCTCACAAGTCTTCGATCTCTGTGAGTTTGCCCACTTGTAGAAACAAAGTTCTTTCAAACTTTCGAAAAGTTTAGCTGACCCAGTGTAGGATAGAAAAAGAAGAGATTGTCAAGTCCGGCATCTCGGACTGCGGCTTTTGTAGCAAAAGGTCTTCGGAGAAGCAGCACCGGGACCAGGCAAAGGGTGGACGTTGTTTCAGTATGTTGATGCACTTCAGATGTGCTTGGCTTAAAGGTTTCGTGAGTGTACTAGTATTGCAATTACAAAACTAGACTGATTAACACGTTGGTTATTATCAGTGCCACATCCATCGCTTTCTTGGAACTCACCGTGTGAATATCGGAAATATATCCAGAGTACCGCCATTATTTTATTGCAAGCACTGGGCGTTGCATCTGCGCTGCAGGTGGCTGCAACTTTTCCAGTTAAAGCACTCGCAGTTTGCTACTCAGATTCTGCGCGAATTGCATTTGGCAGTTACTTCAGTTTTACATCACATTTGGAGGCATTACATGTCCAATTCACCCACAATCAAGCCGAAGCGTCTGTCATCTGAAATGATGCAATAAAAAAAAAAAAAGAAGATTGCTGGCTTTATAGCAGGTCAATTGTGGCATCATCTGTCACAAGTGGAGTGGTGCATTGCAACGTAGCAATTACATGCAAGGCATCGACATTTGCCCCACGTGTTGGTGCATCGAAAATGGCATTTTAGTATACCAAACAGCCATTTTTATTTTACTCGCACCACTGCAGTTCGTCTACCCTATAGATTCATGGCAAATGGACAAGCAGTGCTTGCAAATGTGGTAGGAAGCTGAACTCGCTCTGAAATTCCAAGTGTTTGCAAAACTCGAGCAGTCGGGGATCTTAGCGGCTGTCGCGTCGTACCTGGCACATTTCCTTATGCGCTGACTGATATCAGGAATACTCAGCTCGTACTATTTTTGTGTCTATTAGGAGAGTAAAAATTTGTACAAAGTACTCAAAGGTTGTCTTGCAGGATTTATTTGTCTCCCAAGGTGACATTCTGTTAGCGGGGGAAGTTAATAGAATAAAAATACTGTTGTGGCCCCCCTGGCAAGCTAGCCGGTAACTTAGTGCTAGGCACTTCTTTGCCAGTCCTTGTGTGATGCGCCTCTGCAGCCGTGCTTTGTTAGTTAGGTAAAGTTAGATAAGCTTGCAGCCTCCCTTATGCATAGTCTTGTTTGGAGACCCACACTGAGTTGTTACCGCGATTATGGGTCAGTGCCGTAGTGTCCAAAGTGACACACGTCCTTTAGTGAAGAGAAATGCGTTGTGATATGATGTACTGTTCTACATGTGGAAGAAAAAGGCGCATCATTACGACGTGTCAGTATTGGTAATCTTGCACACTGATGCTATGGCACTGATGTGTCGGCACCGCAGAGCATCCGAAGTGACGTACGTCCTTGGATTGCGCTGTAATACAGTGTACTTCTTTGTAGGGTTGTTGTGCTGAAACTGGCAGCCTAGCCTAACAGGCCACTGTTTTGTGACGGTAATCAAGCGCCTGTTTTTTTTTTTGTGTGTGTGTGTGCGCCTGTTGTAAATTTGAGTCAGTGCAATAATTGCATTAAGGCAACTTTGTCGAGGCATGCTTGTAGGGTGTAGCAATATTTTGTCTTGGGTGCGTGGAAGTGCTCCACATTGTAACAAGCCCAAAACTAAATGGCTGTGAGCACTTTCTTTCAAAATGTTCACATAGCGTGTGTAACAATAGACTCAGTGTATTGCGAATCTTTTTTTAGGGTTACAATTTATTCGTGCAATAACATTCTGTCTCTGTGATAGAGCAGCACGCAGATGCGTCAACCATTAATGACAGAGCGAAAAGGATGACACTCGAATATAACTAGTATAAGAATGTCGTTTTGTCACAATAAAAAATCTGACCCCTCATAAACGAACAGAATTTGCTTTCATAGTTGTGATCTTCAAATGTGCACATACATTATGTCAGAGTGTCCATTGTATCAGCTGTTATGCACAGAGCAGAAGAGCCTGCTGACGAAACGTTGACAAAGGTTTACCGACATAAGGCTCAGTGGGGTGGGCTGTCATTGTGTCTTAAGCACTGAACAGTCTGAAATGTCTTGTGGGTTATAAGATGCAGGCATTGTTTTAGAGCAAATTTTTCTGAATTGAAAGTTAGTCTTAGCAAAGATGATAAGCTGTTAATGGAGTTCTGACTGTCTAACCCTTTTGCTATCGTTGACTAGAGTAGTCATGAGATTTTGTACTAAAAAATTGACCGATGATGACTGTACTAGTCGTCAAATCAATGCAGACTACACTAGTTATACTTCCGTTTCTTGACACTAGGTGGCCACAACTGTTCATTCTGGGCCATTTGTGTCTTGGTTTTCATTTTGTTCACGTTTTTCATTTCTTTGTCATGCAGTGAAGCTACCTTCGAGTTTTTTTTTTTGAGCACTTAGTGAAATAAGGAAACACCCACTGAACTGAAAAAAAAGAAAAATGGTACCGTTCTATTAAAAAAGAAGCTCTAGAAATTTAGGAAACATTTTTTTCATAATTTTGGCACATTTTTCCACTCTTTGTATGGTAACAAAGAACTATGATTGTTTCCTCGTGTGTTGCCAACGTTCTCACGCATGAGACCAGTATGATACTTCATACTACAAGCATTACAGATGAAACACTGGTTTATCTCTTCTCTTTCCGAGACATGCATCTGGTTCCATCTTCAGATTAGGTGATGCGACTGTGTAACATCAGCGCACTGCATTATTGTATGTACTGTACAATGTACGTGCCCTGACTTGTGACTGCATCAAGTTGGTTGACCTTTGATCACTTTTTGTGTAAAAAAAAAAGAATGGATGTGTTTGTCACTACACCGAGTGTATGCTGAAAAAAAGTTGCAAGGAGATGTTATCCATTAGTTTTGTAGATAAGCGATGACTGTTTTAGAATGCGTATTGGTTCGTCGTCATAGGGCTGTACCCATGACGTCAGCCAGTTGTGTCTGTATCAGATGTGTGAAGAGGTAGGGGTCCTATCTGCAGTGTATAGTCTCGAATGTTGGGTGTCTTCTTTGTGGGCTGGTCCTTTTTTTATTTTGTTGTGCAGACACCAGAGATCTTATTCTTTCAATGTTTGCAAAGGCACTTGACTGTTGGAAAAAGCTGAACAGGTTCATTGTGCACTCAAACCACATGATAACAAATTTGCATCTTACAACAAAATAAGCTTATTATACCCAAAAATTTGTTATAGAGGTTATTTCCAACACTATTGTATGACAATTTATAATTACTTCGTTATAACCAGTATTCCGTTATGTTGACGTGTGAGTGTATTGTTAAGTGTTGGGGCCGTCCTTAGCATGAGCTGCACTCCAATTGCAAATGCGAGTTGAGAAGGTGTACTCAGTGTGGGTCTTCAAAAATGCCGACAAGCCATATCTCAGAGTGTACAGTATTCACGGATTGAAACGCAATATGTTGGGGCTAAGTAATGCACAAACTTTCGTTTACAGCATCTGCACTTTGTGTTGTACCAGCGTGATTCTGATTGGAACGCCTATATCAGAGCCAACATTACTTTTAGCAGCCCGATTCGTATTGATTTGACACAGTTATCATGAGCAGCTGCCCATATTTGCTATGGACAGTTCTTCAGGAGTAGTATGCTCATAGTGTACTGGAAAAAACGACCGTGCATTTCAATCAGTCAGTACTGTACTTTCTTTTGTGACCACAAGTAGCATAATGAAGTTTTTTCGACCAGCTTTTGGTCCTCTGCGGCCTGACCCACGTAACTTGGGTATGCTTCTTGTACCACTTGACTCATGTGACCAAATGTTGTGGTTGAGCCAGCTGGCCATAGTGGGTCGCATATTAGCCTGCATTAACCCAAAGCCAAATGCATTGTTACTGCCCCCACTCCCCTACGTCATGGGAAAATATTGCGCCAAACTTCCAGGTGTTGAATCCTGGAAGATGTTTGAAACTTATCATATCTACGTGGTTCTGGCATGCACGCAACTGTAACAGTAATATTTCATTGGGACAAAGGGGGAAAAAACGATGCAGATTTCTGTTTTCAGCCTGGCTGTAACACAACTAAGAGGGCTACATCTAGAAAAAAGAAAATGTGCGCGATTGTGCTAATGCAGTACTGATCACTCATGTCAAAGTGTGCTGTGGATTTTTGTGTATGAGATGTTACAGTATTCAATTGATTCGTAATAGCCTCACAAAAAACTGAGGAGATTAAAAAAAAATTTACAGGACAAGTTCTTATCCTACAGTACTTGTTATTCAATTTTTGTCTTGTAGGTTTAATTTCCTTTGTCTCGTCTGTTTTTGCGTGGTCATCGTGAACACATAATAATTAACTCGTATCTCAGTGCTTGCACAGTCGAGAAGCTTGGTCCTTGCCCTATACTTTTGTTCTTGCGCCGCTTATAAAGGTAACAAGCCTGTATTGTTTGTGTAAGCAACTCTGCACATCACTGGCAAACTCAGGTGAGCGCTAAGTCATGATTGAACAATGACTTTGACAACATGCGTGTTTCGGTACAGTGCTAGCGGAGACTATAAAATAGAGACATTGTGGAAAAAGGCTCCACACGCACATCTTGTCGCACATGTGCCTGCAAAGCAACCACATTAATCAACACATGCACCTGCACATAAAACTGGAAAGGATAACACAGACTGAGTTTAAAAGTGTCCTTTACGGTCTGTCTGTGTCGTCCTTTTCAGTTTTACGTGCTGGTACATGAGCTGAAATGAATCAACTAGCGCGGCAAGTAAACATCCTTCACATCAACTACTTAGGAGCTAATTTTCGAAAGGACTGCCGCGATGTCCTGTGCTTTATCACGTGGCTAGAACACTGAGCTATATGCCTACAAATGAAATACCGTCTGGTCGGGTACAGCCATTGTTGAAAGCAGGGCATTGACCAGTGTCAAAACAAAACGTTTGTTTTGTTTTGATGTTGGTCATTGACCTGCTTTTAAACTAAAATTGGTACTACCGAAGTAAAAATTCTGTCTTCATTCCTCCAAGGTTCAATGAGAAAGTGTCAAGTTCCTCTGTATGCAATGAACCACCATGACTGATGATGCCAGCCAAGCGACGTCCCGCGACTACATGAACATTGTGTAATGACTCTGGCTACGCATATGACAATGGCTAACGATTATGCTCAAACAGACATAGCTGTGGCTTAAAACAGCTGCTCTGCATCCTTTATATTATTCACTGGAAAATTACTCTTTCTTTAAATTCTCACCAAACACCTAGGTATCTTATGGGGAATATGTTATTTGCATAAAAACTTTGTGGAGTGGTGGCTATGGGATCAGTCTACACAAAATTATTTGAATGGGTCACACAAATCAGAACACTGTCCAAAATAAGGCAGTAGAGTGAACATTGAAAGAGTAAAACAATAAACATTTTAGCCATTGAAAGAGTTACCCATGTCACAATTATCTTTGCTGTCTTCCGTGTTTAAGAATAGATTGTGTAATGATACCGATGAGTGGATGTGCGATAAAACTGAGAAAAAATTTCGATGTTTGGGGAGAAAGGGGAGTTTGCTGCGGTGTTTGTGCGCGTTTGGCTTCGGGTGGTGCGGCTTTTTTGCTGCAACAGCCATGTAGTCATGCATGTTGATTTGTTGAACCCCGTTTTGGAAAGTGCCTTTGAGCACAGTAGCAGATATAGTAGCTCCGTTTACTACTTGAAACCGTGACATGAAACGCACACAAGACGGTACCTGATGACCCAGTTTTTAGAGCATACTCAAACAGATGATGGCAGCAGCTCATAAAAGAATGTCTTCACGGCCAACATGTTTGTTTGATTGATGGCTCAAGGAAATCACTTTGACAGAATGTAGAGTACCTTGAAATTCTATGTGCCACTGCAAAATCCTTCATCTGAGGGCTGACTGCAACTCATCACAATGTTCCTGCTTTTGTGTGGAGTTGGCATGATTCAAGCTTGTTAGCTCGGTTAGGGCCTACCTAATCTTTGGTGATGCGAAATGCTGTCTTGTTCTCTTACAGATACTCCGTTATAGTACCATGAGGTGGTAGCTCACCAAAACTTTTATGAATGGTTTCTTTTCCCTGCTTATGTAACATAGCTCCATCACTTGTGGCTTCAGTAATGCATAGTAGGTCACCGGTATAGTATGCCTTCTAGGTGCTAAAATATGCATGTGCAATCCTAAGAAAAGTATTGTAGAACACTTGCACTTGAAAGACAACTTCTCGCTCACGCATTTGCCATGCGGTCGATAGTAAAGATTCCTTTCGACTACTTGTGTTAACGATATCAAATGTGCCGCTTATACTGTTTTTGTGTGCAGCTGATAGATATCCATCATCATTCTATCACTGCTGAAATGAAATTGGCAAAGCCTTGTGCAGTTTCTTTTCTTTCGAAATGCACTGTTGCATGGTTTCAGACAGGCTGCACGCTCTGTAGATGATCCAAGGGATGAGCCAAGTTTGCGACCTCTGGCCCGAATCATGTGCATGTCTTGTAAAAAACATTGATACGCCTGTGAGTGAAAGTATACAGCAGTGTGCGGTACACTTCTGTACTTATATGGTAAGTACAAAGTACCCTACTGGGACGTGAATTATTTGTGTACGGTACACATTTGCTACATATTCGTACACTTTTGGTATGTATACAACTACAACACAGCACACCCTCGGTACATATGCAGTTAGTATACAGTACACCTTTGGTATGAATAGTTAGTGCATGGTATGCTTTTGGTACATGTGCAGTTAATGATACATTTCTACTACATGTGCGGTTCATATACACATTTGGCATGTATACAATTAGTGTACGCTGTAGTTTTGTGCATAAGCTGCCACTGAGAGCAAGGATTCGCCCAAGACTCATTCATTCCTTGATGAAAAGATTAGGTGCTTTCATGCTACAATATCCACTCATTGATATGCGCCACTTGAGGCATGCCATCATTGCAGTGACATTGCTATGAAATTAGAAGTGCCACAGCCTCATTGTGGATGAGCTCTTTGAAGACAAAGAAGTGACCATGTGCTGCGCTGAACTAAAAAAATTGAGATGCTTGCAATTAACAGACCGAATTTTCAGCCTAGCACTGCATTGTTGGCAGGTTGCGCAGCTAGACAGTTTGACACGCTTGCATGGTCTGTGTACTTTTGTTCACGGGTGTACAGCATTCTCCACCCAAAAACGTTTGTTTCACCCATGCTGGCAACCTGGCCTGTGTTTGGTGCAAATTGATTCATGTGTTTGGCTTAATCAAATAATTCTGCAGACTCGGGCTTGGCTATGCTATGCAGTAGTGGAAACAGCCACAGTGAAAGTAATTTGGTGATTTGGTTGTTTGTATTTTTCTCCAAGTGAAAATTTTGTCGGATGTCATGCCGGGCAACGGCGTACCGTCTTGTTGGCATTTTCGTGTTGTGGCAGACACTGCTCTTCTGCCTACGTGATCCTACAAAGCCAACGTGCCCACTTTCGTGATTGAGGAAGCCCTCTTCCGTTTTGTGCGGGCAGATACTGTAGGTTGAAAAAAATAAAAAGTGCTAAGCAAATTAACGTGTGTCGTGTGCGGTCAGTGCGTTGTCTCGTATGTCCTGAAATGTCCTACTAGTGCCCAGTGTGATGAGCCTGGCATTCAAAACTGCGGAGTGGTTTTTTGGAGCAACCGTCATTAAAGCAAACATTATGCATGGTTTACTCAGGCAAAAATAAAACAAAATGATAGGGCTGAAAGAATATCGGAAAGCTGAGCCAGTTAATTAGCATTCATTCTAATAAGACTGGGCATGCAAACGTGGACACAGGAAAGACACCACAAACTCAGACTAACAACTGAAGAGGTGCACAATAAAAGAAAGAAAATGTCAAACCTTATATGTGCATGCTCATGCAGAGGGCAAACTTATCAATCCTGCACACATTGTGAAAGATAACTCTTACAGCATTTCTTTCTTATGCAACTTAATCGAAGGTCAACTCACACATGTGCTACCACTGTTATGGATATGCCATGCCTCAATCATTAGACGCATTCTGTCATTCCTATGGCAGAACAAAATGGGTGATGTATGGTTAAAATGCGCATCGAATTTTGGCAGTTGACAGTTGGCGTTTGGGGTGTCGTGACTTATTAGTTCATAGGTGGGTTAAAAGAGACACTAAAGGAGCAAAACAATTTTCCTCATATCAGCAAATTATTCTTTCATGATGTTAAATACACCATGCCTGTTACAAGAACGTGCTTGGCAAGTGAGAAAACATGCCAAAAAAAGGAGCGGAAGGCAACCCCACATTGAAGTTAACGCACCTGTCGCAGGACATTGTGGACTTTGACAACATTTAGTGATGCCTACATTGTTCCTAATTGACAAAAAAAGTACATTATCTTCTGAGGGAGCTGCAGACAACATAGTAAGTTTCAGAAAATTTTGTTAGGCCACTGTGGCCTAAATACAAAAAGAAAAAAAAGCTCTGATACTGCCATCAGAGATTTTGGTGAAAAATCTGAAATTGAAACTCTTATATTGATGTTCTTATCTATAAACGAAACTATTGTGGTGAATCAGGAGTAAAATTTATCTGCCTAAACAAACTGTTTCACTTCAGCGCCCCTTTAACATGCTGAAACCACAATATTGCCATGTGGCCATGACAGAGAAGGCAGCAGCCTGTGGGCTCAAATCAAAACTATGAACCTGTGCCCGGTAAACGAGAAGTTGAACTACAAACAATATGCGCTGTACCAACGCCTCCTAGAAAAACTATGCCTGGAACGTCGCTTTCTTTCCAATTGGGAGCTACCTGCCAGCACAAAATCTCGGAGGCCATGCCTCCTGCCGCGTGTTGCAACTGTCCGCCGCGTGGAACCGCTCGCCTCCGTACCGCTCAGTCACGTAACATTACCTCACCGCTCTGCCACGTGACATCACAGCTGCTCGGAGGCAACTGTGAAAGCATTCCTGTGCTTGCAGGGGTTCGTACTGGAGGAGGAGGGGAAAATCCGAGGGTAGAGTGGCGCGTTCGCGGCTCACGTTCCGGGCATAATTTTCTAGGAGGCATTGGCTGTACACTGATAGCAACTAACGCAGCGTTGGCCATCAATAATCTGACTAGCGCAAAAGCGCGTCTGCTAATATACATGTGCCATCGAGAAATCCAGCCTTATTGCTGGTAACTCCACAAGCTCTCAAGTTGTTCCCACCTTGAGTGCAGTTCTAACAGAATGATCATAGACATTCATGGAAGTTTCTGAAATGTTGCAACAAGGTCTGTGTAGAGAGTAGCATGCAGTCTTCGCGGCTAAAATCTGAATACATCGAAGTAACAGGTGCGGCAAAATGATTATGTCATGCGCTGTAAGGTTAAGACTGAATCACATGATTTTTTCATTGTGCACCTATGTCAAGGTGCGCGAGTGTTCCTTGCATTTCACCAACATTTAAATGCACCAGCCTCCTTGGTGGGGAATCGAACCTACATCCTTGAGGTCAGCGTTACAACACCATAGCTGCAAAGGTACGATAGAAAGTTCCATAGATAAACAATTTATATTTTAACACATTAAAAACGGAAGAGAACGAAGCTGCTCAGATTTAAATCGCACTGACTTCCAAAAAGTATGAGGCGTGCCAGTGTCCAGACGCTGCAGCAGAGTTTTTTTGGTGCAACATTTTATTTTTGTGACATAAGGGTACACGCATTACAAGGGTAGGCAGCACATGACTAGAGAAAGGCTGCAATAACAAGAGTTCTGAGATCACTGCATGAACACGAGAATCACAGCATCATTAATACAACGGAAGCAATAAAGAGAGCCCCATCAACACCTCTAAAGCTGAACAGACTTTCTGATGGCACACGTTTGCACCGCATAACAGCACGCAGATTCAAATCCTTGTTAGCGTAAACAGCAGTACTTTTTTTTACCACTTTTGGAACCGCAGTCACACTTGCGAGACTTCGTGCTGTTAAACACTTGACACGTAGGTGTCTGCGGCTGAGTTGGTTTTCAGCACAATTCAAAGAATGCTGTTCTAGAGGAAGAGATCCCGACTCTGATCATATGACTTAAAAGTGAATGTATTTGAACATGGATTCCTTGAAGGAGCCGAAACATCAACATGCATTAGTTTTTTAAATCTTTTTGGTCGGCGTCCGTATCACTTCTTTTAGAATGTTTCATGCCGGCCAGACAGGCTTTCGACGTATTCTTGAAGAATGCCGTCGCTCGTTGAAACCAATTTTCTTCACACCAAGTAATCTGAAATCTTGTGCCCGTCACTACGCCCACGAGAGTGATCGACAAACCATACTCCCTTTACTTTCCTGAACAGTAACAAGCAATCGTTTTCGAGAACAAACTTCTCCACAGTGGAAACAATCTCAGAGGCTCCCATAATTCACTTTTGTATTTTTGGTTACTAGAGCCAAGTGCACTGTTTTATAGATATATGAAACACGTAACATTGAATGTAATTGACTAGAACTACTTACTGTGACATCACAACATTATACAAGGTGTGTTTTAGCTTACTAAGCCATGCAGGCACATACAAGGTGTGTTTTACTTCATACTCTAACGTGTCATTGAAACATTGTTTCAAAAGCTGGGTAAGACATTTGATCAATTGTCCTGTCAAAAGCATGTTCCCAGCATATAAAGACCTGAGCGATTGCTGCAGTCAGAGAATTTTTGATGTGTGTGAATGAAATGAGTTTTAGCTGATCAACGAAATAACTCAAGTGAACTAAACTGTCATGGGACTTCAAGTAATGTCTCTGGAATAAGCCCACTAAGTGACATACAAATTTATAATTCAGAAACAATGCTAGAAAGGAACCACTACATTTAGAATGACAGGTCATGTGAAAACTATCCGACTTGAGCAATAAAAAGCTTAATTGTCAATGAACGCTGAACACTGTCAACCTTGCAGTGATAACACACGGTGATGGCATTAGTGGGACGTTGCAAGTTGCGTGTCATATTTTTCCTGTCTGTGCTCTATTTGTTCAGTGTCTACCAGAGTTACAAGTGATAAATTTTGTTGCTCTAGCGAAAATAACCTTCATTGCAATAACAACGTCACATCGCATAAAAAATGATGGAATCACAATTTGTTAATGTACTTCAAAGACGTAAGGCCAGTTGTCGCTCTGGATCTCCACTCACAGGAAGATTTGCCTATCTAACATCAGAAAACACATGCATGTGTATGCACATAAAATGCAAGCATGTGAATATGTAAGTACAGATATAATAGTGATGATTTTTTAGTGCGCTGTAAAGACACTCCGACAGCTAGTTCCAACACAAGACAACAGAAATTGCTATGAAACCATGAATACTGTGTGGTTTCTAAAATTGTCGTAAGCATCTAAAAGCAGTCAGAAATACTATTAATGACAACACCATGCCATCTAGTAGAACAACATATTATAGACCAGAAAAATTTTTTAAAGCTTACTAATAATTTCCGCCCTCTACAAAAATCGAGCAGCATTATCACAGCCAACAACAAAGAAGTAGATATATAATATGCTGCTTGTTACAAGGATTTGAGGCAACCTGAGTTGGACAGCATTTTAGACACTGTAAAAGCCCAGCTTCAGGTATTGATGTTGTAGAAGAGCTTATAGTTTATCTATTACTTTATTTATTTACCTATCTGTTTATGCAGTTTACTATAACTGGCCTCAAGTGTAGACTAGTCTCATGCGAGGAAGTTCAAATGAATACCATTGAAGAGCAGTTTAAGACCTAGTGTATCAAGTCGTAATGAAAACATGCAAATAACAATATGATAACAAAAATGAGCTTGTAAAATATGTAAATCAACATGACCATCAAACAATGCCGACAAAGAGTAAACTGACAAAACCAACAATGCTTGTGTTCCATGGTTTTCTTCGCTTGTTCACGCCTTGTTCATGACGCTTCCTTGTAAAGATACGCTGATCAGCAGTATGTGAACAGAAGAGACTTCAGTGCAAAACCAATGCTTTGAGAAGGCGTCATCTTTGCGAGACAAATGCGAATATAGTATCCCGAGAAATCGTTTTAAGGAATGTATGACTACATTAGTGAGATCTTGCATGACTCGGCACAAATGAGTAAGCGTTAATGACTCAGAGTTTTTTCGATACTGTGTCAAGCTCACCAGCTTTGCACAGTCTCCGTAACGTTGCTGACTATTTACTTCATTATATCATGAGTTGAGCCATGCAAGAGTGAATTGAGTTGAACAATATTTGTTTGAGAGACAATGGCTTTGGACTACACTGGACTATATCTTCCTTTGTTCGATAAGCAGTCTGAAAGCTCCACAGACAAGCAATTAATAGCTTTGCTGGTCTTTCATTTAGAAAAACAAATAAAAACAATGCGGAAATAGGATTCTGTCATTACAATCGAAAACCTAGATTCAAAACCTCACCACGAAAAGGTTACGCTAAAAGGCAGAACACTACGTTTGTTAAATAGTATATTTGTTACTTGCCAATATTGATGATAGGTGTTCCACATTTATGTTGTTATATCATAGGCTTCATTACATCCAGGTATATTATATCGAGGTAGAACTGTATACTAAGTATACATACTTAGATGCATTACTGGTATTTGGGGATGGCAAAAGGAAATCTGCGATCACAGTTTGTTCGAACGATACAACCATGCATGAAGCTGTTGCGAGTGTTCACTGGAATATAAGCCTCAAGTTTTGTTTGAAATAAGGCAACTAGCATAACATTTCGTATAGCATAGGCGGTGCTTCACCGCATCTGTTTAGTGCACAGCGGCCCACTGACGGCAGATGTGAGACACTGCTACGAAACCGTGAGCTCGCAGTTGCGTTGTGACACTACAGAATAATGGATCGCTAAACCAGCTAGTAATACAGTAGACTCTCATTAAACAGAACCTGGTGGGAACAGGAAAATATCTTTTGTTTGACAGGAGTTCCGTTTACTGAGAGATGATCAGGGGTGCAAAAGTAAGAACGGAATCAATCTTATCGAAAGCCCTTGTTTCATTAAAACAGCAGTTCCAATTAACAGATCGCCATTTACTGTGAGTCTACTGTGCTCCTTGACCATCTTGAAAACAATGCGAAAGCAACACAGACAGAAGAAGATACGACAGAAGAAGAAAACCATTGCAATCTTTGAGGCGGTGAAGGTGGTTGGAAAGGCTTGTTGTTAATTTTTAGGATTCAGAATAGTGCCTTCCGACACAATGTGCTAAGTGGTCCCATGGGCAACAGGTTGTCGGTATTTAAATGAGCCTAATTTTTTAACAAAATTTATTTGAGTTCAGTGCAGTGCGCACTTTCATCTCTCTTTTTTGTCCGTGTTGTTTTTGCGCTGTTTTCAAGATGTTAAAGTTGTGCGGCTATGGCTCCTTACGTCCAGTCGGAATGGAGATGGCCCCTGGCTGATGTTGAATGACTAACGTGCAGCAGTTGGTCCGTGCGAGTTCAGAGGCGGAACTTGAACACCTTACGCGGGCTGTCCAGATCAGCAACATAAAGTGACTGACCGTCAGGAGAGAGTGTGATGGCATGTGGCTGCACCATTGGCTGCAATGAAAAAGAAAAACGTTATGGATTTGAGGCATGATTCACAATTTTGTTAGCTTGACATGATGGCTTGAGAAGACGCTACAGAGTGAGGCTAGCAATGCATTCGACCAGTTCCAACCTTGTTCAAGTTAACTTTGCAATAGTTTGAAGTTGCCTCAAAGGACAAAGAAAGGCTTGATTGATGACCACCCATTTATGTCATGCAGCCACAAGAAAATCCATGTGAATTGCTCACTTAGTAAATCTTCCTAGTTGGTGAACTATTGCCCTGGTCTGGGGATCGAACCTGAGACCAATGCCTTTCTTGGAGTGTTTTACCAACTGAGCCTGCCTCAAAACCAGCAATTCGCAGTGCGAGGGTGAGTTAGCAACTCAAAGCGTATAGAAATAGGATGCTATATTGATCAACATTCAACATTGTTTATTTGCAGGAGAAAAAAATACAGAATTTTTTCCTGCGGGAGGCAAAGACTAAAGGCTAAAAGCCTGACGAGGTCTCACCCCCTATAACGGGTTTGATAACCAGACCAGGACAAATTTTTCCTTCATTTAGAAGCTTTCCTTAATGAAAAATGCGCATAGACTTTCTTCTAGCTTAATGCTACAAGTGGTGTTTGGTTAGTCCGCAAACATGCATAAGGAAAAAAGAAATAGGTGGCAACGCCACCTTGTGTTTACACATCACTTGCAGTGAAATTGTAGATTTTGAGGGTGTTTCATACATACTTAATTATTTGAATGGAGCTGTCTTAAAATTTCTACGTGTCCCCACAAGAGCAAACACATTCAAAACACAAATTATTAATTAATTTTAAGAAGTTAAAAAATAAAAAAACAAAATATAAGAATAATTCCCAACTCCCTTTAACCCAATGTACTGGCTTGTTGTGCGTGCCCCCCCCCCCCCCCAAAAAAAAAAAAAAAACCTAGCGCTGCCCCTGCACCTTCGTGCTTCATAACTTCTACGTAAGATGAAAAAGTTGTGTCTGAGCAAATGTTATGGCTGATTGAAGCTTGTGACACTTGTGGAGCTTGTGTACAAAGAAAAAATAAAAGCAGTGCTGCACCGTAATGGCAGTGCCACCGAATCAACTTGGCACTACATTATGCGCCCTAGTGACAAACTATCTGTGCTGATGGTTGTTATTATGCTAACCTTCATAGAGTTTCTTGTAAATATACTAGAGAGAACTCTGGCACTAGTGCCTATGAGAGCTGCAATGCATGGTGCTTCAGCGAGCATGGGTGTGATGGGTAGCACAGATATTTACACATAAGTACACACAGTACACATAATATTCGTACTTCCTGCTCTGTTTGGCTTTGCATAGCTTGTAATGAGACGACAGTGCGCAAATGTTTGGCATTTGTGCCTCACCACTTTAATCTTTTAGGCTCACCAATCCAAACTGACTGATTAATATCACAATGATTCGTTCTTTTATTTGAAACAAAACCAAAACACAGCAATAACCAAAGCCACATGTGCATTTGAAGCCTGCAAGCTCGAAGACTAGGCAAACTTGGGTACTACCCTTCCTTCCCATGGTCGCTGAATGATTGCTGTGTCAGAGTCCTTTAATTTTAGGAAACCCTATGGCAACCTAGACGCAATAGGCCATGATAAGGAAGACACAAGATGCCTTCATAAATTATGAATGCTACTTGCAAGTGGTGTCGCACGTGACACGAAGATGACTGCACATTGTGCAAAACGAACAGGCAGTTTCGCGATGACTCGTGAATGACGCCGTACATGCTGAATGCTACTTGCCACAGATTCTGGAGTGAAGCGCTCAGGTGTGGCACTTGGCTCAAGCTCTAGCTGGAATGCCGACGACTGGTTGGGGGCCAAGGACTGTACGCCATACAGGGTGTGCCCTGCGCCAGACGAAGGTGGAGGTTAGAGGGGCAGAGGGGAAAGCATGTTAACGCCAAACAACAGAATGGAACGATACAGATGAAAGAAATAAAAGTTAACAGGTGAAGCGCTGCAACAGATGAAGCACTGTACGTGGAAAGGGCTGTGACAGGTCAAGCAGTGAGACGAAGTGCAACGGCACCTTGCCTCTTCAAGCATCGTTTTGTGGTGTTGAGTTCTACTACATTTAACCAACTCGGCCAAGATTACTCTCTGAAGTTGAAACCAGAGCACAGCAGTGTTCTGTCTGTCACTACCATCTCATTTGACAGCCTCACTGCTTATATGGCAACATATTCAAATAAGGTTGTCAGAAAGTGTGGTCTCTGAATAATTACTGAAATCAAGGCTTCGACAGATGTCCATATGGTCAAGAACAATCATTGAATTCGGGAAGAATCACTGAATCATTGAAGGTTGCGAACAAGACTCCCGTTCTGGGTGCCAAAACGTCTTAATACATCTTTATTTTTCTCTTGAGGTCCGTGCCTTTGTATTTTATTGACTGAATTTTTAATGTAACTTATTTTCTTTTACTATTACTGGCTGACAGCTCGATTAATGCACGAGAGTGGGCAGGCATCATTACCAAGAAGACTGCTGTCACGAATGGTTCCTGCTACCATAGGCAGAGAGTACAGGGGAGGGGCTAATGACTTCTTCGGGCTGCTTTATGGGAAGAAGAGCCACCCTGGTGCTGGCCTGGGATATTTTTTAGAAGCTTTGCTTGGGTTCAAATTCATCGCCAATGGACTGTTGGCCATCTTTGCTTGCAGTTATTGCACAGGGGACTGTTTGTGCTCGTTCCTTTTCTTTTTAGGCTTTTCAAATTTGGTTCATGAGGCAGTGACAGGAAGAGAGTTTGGCGCTGTGGTCTCGAAATGCAGCAATTGCACGGCTCTTGTGCACAACAGGTACAGGATGTGCGTGTATGCATCAAAAAAATGAAAGTTTTTCAATGAAATGTCTATTTCATAGAATTTGTTTATTGTCTTCTTAATACTTTCGATGAGTCTCGCTCTCTCTCTCTCTCTAAACACACACACACACACACACACACACACACACACACACACACACACACACACACACACACACACACACACACACACACACACACACACACACACACACACACACACACACACACACACAAACACACACACACAAATATATATTCAGCAGGAAGTTCAGAGAGTCGGTACGTATAGAAAACACAAGCGAGTACACGTACCTGAGAGCAATACTTTCATGCCTAACGTTTCAGCCGTGACATGGCCTTCGTCAGAGAATGAAGAGTAGACAAGCATATGCGTCATGTATTGCTCTCTCGAATGTGTGTGTTTGTGTGTGTGTGTGTGTGTATATATATATATATATATAAGGGAAAGAAGTGTATACCTAAGGGCTCGTTTTTCCGTGTTTTAACACAATATTAATGAGATATAACAGACAGTAATGCCAAGGAATGTACAGGGGAAGTTATTAAAATCAATGGAATGTAAATAAGAATAAAGAAAAGTGGATGAAAAAATTACCAACTGTGAGCAGGAATCGAACCTACGACCTTCGAATTACGCGTTCGATGCTCTAACCGCTGAGCTATCACAGCGGCCCTCCCTCCATCCACTTTTTTGGGTTTATCTGTGAATTTAGAAGTAGGAGCAACAGTCAGCGCCATCTATAAGCCAAACAACGAGTGTGAAAACACTCTTATGCGCATGTTTGGCGTCACGTAGCACGTGAACTTATTATGAGCGGGCAGCTGATTAATTGTCCCTCTTATACAACCTAAACACACCAAGTCTGCCAGTACGAGACCCTCGTTCAATGAAATAAGGGAAAGAAGTGTATACCTAAGGGCTCGTTTTTCCGTGTTTTAACACAATATTAATGAGATATAACAGACAGTAATGCCAAGGAATGTACAGGGGAAGATATTAAAATCAATGGAATGTAAATAAGAAGAAAGAAAAGTGGATAAAAAATTACCAACTGTGAGCAGGAATCGAACCTACGACCTTCGAATTACGCGTTCGATGCTCTAACCACTGAACTATCACAGCGGCCCTCCCTCCATCCACTTTTCTGGGTTTATCTGTGAATTTAGAAGTAGGAGCGACAGTCAGCGCCATCTATAAGCCAAACAACGAGTGTGAAAACACTCTTATGCGCATGTTTGGCGTCACGTAGCACGTGAACTTATCATGAGCGGGCAGCTGATTAATTGTCCCTCTTATACAACCTAAACACACCAAGTCTGCCAGTACGAGACCCTCGTTCAATGAAATAAGGGAAAGAAGTGTATACCTAAGGGCTCGTTTTTCCGTGTTTTAACACAATATTAATGAGATATAACAGACAGTAATGCCAAGGAATGTACAGGGGAAGTTATTAAAATCAATGGAATGTAAATAAGAAGGAAGAAAAGTGGATGAAAAAATTACCAACTGTGAGCAGGAATCGAACCTACGACCTTCGAATTACGCGTTCGATGCTCTAACCACCGAGCTATCACAGCGGCCCTCCCTCCATCTACTTTTTTGGGTTTATCTGTGAATTTAGAAGTAGGAGCGACAGTCAGCGCCATTTATAAGCCAAACAACGAGTGTGAAAACACTCTTATGCGCATGTTTGGCGTCACGTAGCACGTGAACTTATTATGAGCGGGCAGCTGATTAATTGTCCCTCTTATACAACCTAAACACACCAAGTCTGCCAGTACGAGACCCTCGTTCAATGAAATAAGGGAAAGAAGTGTATACCTAAGGGCTCGTTTTTCCGTGTTTTAACACAATATTAATGAGATATAACAGACAGTAATGCCAAGGAATGTACAGGGGAAGTTATTAAAATCAATGGAATGTAAATAAGAAGAAAGAAAAGTGGATGAAAAAATTACCAACTGTGAGCAGGAATCGAACCTACGACCTTCGAATTACGCGTTCGATGCTCTAACCACTGAGCTATCACAGCGGCCCTCCCTCCATCCACTTTTTTGGGTTTATCTGTGAATTTAGAAGTAGGAGCGACAGTCAGCGCCATCTATAAGCCAAACAACGAGTGTGAAAACACTCTTATGCGCATGTTTGGCGTCACGTAGCACGTGAACTTATCATGAGCGGGCAGCTGATTAATTGTCCCTCTTATACAACCTAAACACACCAAGTCTGCCAGTACGAGACCCTCGTTCAATGAAATAAGGAAAAGAAGTGTATACCTAAGGGCTCGTTTTTCCGTGTTTTAACACAATATTAATGAGATATAACAGACAGTAATGCCAAGGAATGTACAGGGGAAGTTATTAAAATCAATGGAATGTAAATAAGAAGAAAGAAAAGTGGATGAAAAAATTACCAACTGTGAGCAGGAATCGAACCTACGACCTTCGAATTACGCGTTCGATGCTCTAACCACTGAGCTATCACAGCGGCCCTCCCTCCATCCACTTTTTTGGGTTTATCTGTGAATTTAGAAGTAGGAGCGACAGTCAGCGCCATCTATAAGCCAAACAACGAGTGTGAAAACACTCTTATGCGCATGTTTGGCGTCTTCTTTCTCTTATTTATACACTTCTTTCCCTTATTTCATTGAACAAGGGTCTCGTACTGGCAGACTTGGTGTGTTTAGGTTGTATAAGAGGGACAATTAATCAGCTGCCCGCTCATAATAAGTTCACGTGCTACGTGACGCCAAACATGCGCATAAGAGTGTTTTCACACTCGTTGTTTGGCTTATAGATGGCGCTGACTGTCGCTCCTACTTCTAAATTCACAGATAAACCCAAAAAAGTGGATGGAGGGAGGGCCGCTGTGATAGCTCAGCGGTTAGAGCATCGAACGCGTAATTCGAAGGTCGTAGGTTCGATTCCTGCTCACAGTTGGTAATTTTTTCATCCACTTTTCTTTCTTCTTATTTACATTCCATTGATTTTAATAACTTCCCCTGTACATTCCTTGGCATTACTGTCTGTTATATCTCATATATATATATATATATATATATATATATATATATATTGTGGGCATTCAATATACGCATCCTCTTCGCCAGCACATTATCATCATTATCATGTGTGGCTCATGCATCCTCATCATTGTCACGCAGCATCATCATCTTGGCTCATTCATCCTAGCTGTCGGCTGCCGGTTCCTCGGGCCTAATAAAAGGTAATCCAAACCAAGACTTCATTTGTGGTGGAGGTGCTGTTAGGTCCCCCGCCATCCTCTCGACCACTCTACCCCCTGGAGCTACGTTCAGGTCGCCGCTTGGGCCAAGTGTCCAGAAATATGTTGCACCAAGATGAGGCCGGTGCTTCAGCCGTTCCCACTCCACCACCGCATGCCGCGCCTTCTCACGTCATCAACAGCCTCCAGCGTGAGCCCCATCCCTTCGCTGGTATGCGTGGGGAAGATGTGGAGGAATAGCTTGATGATTTCGAACGTATCGGCGCTGCTAACCGGTGGGATAACACCTACAAACTCGCTCACGTGTCATTCTACCTCACGGGTATTCATCACGGGGATGGCTCATTCATCGTAGCTGTCGGCTGCTGGTTCCTCGGGCCTAATAAAAGGTAATCCAAACCAAGAATTCATAATATATAGATAGATAGATAGAGAGAAATATGAAAGAGTATGTCGAGCGCCATGCTTCCCCTCCGGGTACAGTTCAACCCCCCTTATAAGAGGCATGCTCCGGGCAGCAATTCTTGCCTTTCATACCATAAGATGTCTGTAATAAGTAGGGCACATCGCAAGCATTTTCTTATCAAATTGTATTTTATTGTATGCACACTGTTGTCCCTTATATCAGTGTCTCTTATGAAAGGGTTCGACTGTACAAACGCCTATGACTGTTACGACTACTGCTACTATATTAGTACTGTATTTACTCGATTCTACCGCGCCCTAGATTGTAAGGCGCACCCGATTTCCACAGCGAAAAAAAAAAAAACGTAAGACATTGATTGCAACGCGCACCCATTTTTCTCGTTGGCCCGCACGATCACACCACTCGAAAAAACGACTCTTTTCGGGAGCGTCTTCCATTTAAATATGAGGTACGGGCGAAGCTTGTGCCCATCTGACGTGTAACAGAGCATTGCCGTCACTGTAGTTTTACCGTGTCAGCACGCGAACTTGCTTCGCCCCCTTCTTCTCGACGGTTGTGGTGCCAGGCATGTCGAAGTAAAGAGGCGTCTGATCGGCATTCCCGATTTGCCCAAGCAGGTAGCCGTTGTTGCGCCGCAAGTTTAGGACGAACCTCTGAAAACTGTGAAGCTTTTCATCGTACTCATCCACAAAACTTTTCGCATATGCATGTTCCCCTTTTGAGGGAAAAGCCTTTCCTCTTCATAAAGTTAGTTAGCCAGCACCTGCTCGCTTTAAACTGGCTCCGCATTAGACCATTTTCTAAGACTAATTGCATAGCCCGCACTTGGAGCAGTTCTGTCGTCACGGGCCGCTGTGCCGCTCGCTGCTCAAGCACATACTCGCCGAGCAGCTCTTTAATTTGCGAAAACCGACCCTGCTGTGGTCCACTGAAGCCTTTGCGTGAAGCTTTGCTGTCGACAATCTTTTGCTTTTGTTTTTGCCGGTCCCGCACGCACGTTTCGGGAATTCGAAACGACCGCGATGCAGCCCGATTTTCGTTCGTTTCTGCAAACGCGATGACTTTTCTTTTAAAAGCAGCATCGTGGTGCACTCGAGTTTTTGGAGTCAGCCCTTCCATGTCGTTGATGCTAATGCACTACTAGATGACGAACTCCTCAGCACACGTACGAAGTGCCGCACATGGGAAACACATAGGCAGAAATGGCCGATGCGCCATGCCGACGCACGTAGGGGGCGGCCATTTTGGATTTGCCAATGGCAATAGATTGACCGTAATTTTTTTGCTCGTACTCGATTCTAACGCGCATGCGATTTATGAACTCGCTTAACCGGAAAAAAGGTGCGCGTTAGATTCGAGTAATAACGGTATTACTGTCACTATCCCCATTGCAAATGTCTGCCTGACTGGGCTACAATATGCAAGGACCCCAGAGCACTAGAAAGCCATACATAATAGAGTGTCGTTACACCATTAGGATGCCTAATAATAGAACAAAAAAAATTAACGGATCCCACGTACAGTGAGAATCCATAATATGCGAAGCACGAATGAAAAATGTTGATATGTCACTTTAAAATCAGCACAACGTTATGAGGTGGAGGTAAATGATGATGAACATGGCTTCCGTGTCATGATTATCATGTTTGGATGTGTCGTTTACCTTGGTCATCTATTCACTTCACGTGATACCAAATTTATGCATGTGGAGCTAGCGAAACGGCCACGAGCACCCTATGACCGTGGTATGTTGTCATGTTCTTACATGACAGGCGCGTCAGGATTATCATGCTTGCACCAGTCATACATTTTGTCATTTATTGACGTCACGTAACACTAAATTTGGTATATGTGGAGCTAGCAAAACAGCTGCGAGCGCATTATGAAGGGCCAAATGTAGCGTTGACGCGTGCGCACGCTGGGCAGAGCGACGCTACGTTAGCAAAATGCAAGCAACTCTATAGTTTGACACCAGGCACGACCAGCGTCCATTGGCGCGACCCGACGGCAACCGGTGCGAATGCAACATGCTGCATTTCGCGCTGATGCGTTACCCAGACAACACTGCATCTTCCTCTTTTCGTGACGAAGGGATACTGGACGCGCTCAAACGTGCGTGCGTCAAAGCAACGCTGTGCAATGCGCGCTTGCAAGAAGGACAGGACCGGTGCCAGGCGTGGCAATTTCTGCGCGACGCGACCAAATGAACGCTGGCAAGCACGTGCACCACGTGACGTCGAAATGTATTGGCGCCTGGACTGTGGCATGCAGTCATGTTCTTACATGACAAGCATTTCACGATTGTCATGTTTGCACTAGTCACACATCTTCGTCATCAAATTGGCGTCACGTAATACTAAATTTGATATATGTGAAGCTAGCGAAACGGCCGTGAACTCATCATCAGTGTGGCATGTAGTTATGTTGTTACATGACACGGGCGTCGTGATTATCATGTTTGGATGTGTCATTTACCTATGTCGTGTGTTCGCGTAATACCGAGTTTGGCACATGTGAAGCTAGCGAAATGAACACGAGTGCATCCTGAGCATGCCATGTAGTCATGTTGTTACATGACACGTATCTCATGTTTAGCACGATCACCAGTATCATACCTACGTGATCCATTCATGTTTTGTAATACCTAATTTGGTATAAGTGAAACTAGCAAAACGGCTGCCAGCGCATCATGAGCGTGGCATGCAGTCATGTTGTTACATGACACGCATCTCATGATTATCATGTTTGCACCCGTCACATACCTTCGTCATCCATTCACGTACTGTAACACCAAACATGGTAAATGTGATGCTAGCGAAACGGCCGCGAGCGCATCATGAGGAGGCATGTAGTGATGTTGTTACATGGCACGCATGTCATGATTTTCATGTTAGGGTCTGTCGCTTGTGTTCGCCATGCAATCATGCCATACCATACCAGTTTTGCAACATGCCAGGTGAACGAAACCACTGCAAAAGCTGCAGGACCATGAAATATAAATCATGACATACATGTCATCATATTCATGTTATTAGTAGTCAAATATGTTTTTCATAGAGTCATGTTATGCCATACCAATTTTGCTATCGATACCATTATCGAAATGGCCAGGAGAGTTAAAAATTGTAGGCGGCTAGATAGTTAGATAGATACGCTCGAAGTCGCCGAAGTTTGCTAAAGAATGCTTCGCATTTAAAAAAGAATTGTTCTTCTATAAAATTCTTAGATTGGTACCCAGTCACCTTATTCACAAGGGTTGACTTTTCGTTGCTTATCCCACTTGCTCCATAAATCTGCTTTTCCTTGTAGTGCTGCTGTTATTGCTGCACGCTCTCACTGTAAGCGCTACTCCATAGAGATGAACAGTGCAAGCAGCAGGACAAGAAAGAACCGACAGGATGAAAGTTCTTTTATTGCTGTGCCATGAAGCTAACAAAAATAAGTTCTAATCTCTTTTAACAGAAAACAGTTGTAACTACTCCTGGCATAGCTCCTAGTTCTGCTTATGATAAGTATATTAGGGCTTTTTTTTTCTGCCGAGTTTCTTGTAGAACTTTCCAGCCGCTTGTCGCGCTTTTTGGCTTATATGCATTTTCCCAGCAAATAAAGTAATTTTTACTGATCCTCATGTTCTCAATAACACATTTGTCAATGACTGATTAGTGCACTAGTGAAGTCACACATTTGTAGGTAGAATCAACAAGTGACAAGAATCACACACAGGCAAATGTGCATTTATTTTAAAGGAGATTACCTAGGAGACGATGAATGAATGCTTTGTTTGGCAGCTGCACATATTTTTGCTATGCAAAATAATCAGTAAAATAATTAGTAGAAATCCGTAGGTCATGAAAGCTTTGCTTAAAATGAGAGACACTTTTGAGGACATACCTCTAGCAGCGACGCCATACACACGCTGCAGGTGTTCCCCAAAGGCCAGCACAAGGTCGCCCAGGTCACGGCCCGCTCGAGGGCCTCGTGCACCCGCCCAGTAGCAGAGCACCCGGCGCCGCTCACGGTCCGCCACGCACACCACGTTCATGGTGGGCACGTAGGCTAAGCCGTGTGGCACCAGCATGCGCTCTGGCGACATCAGGGGCAAAGAAGACCCCAATGCACTGACGCGAAACACACACTAGCATCACATATGAAAAGGATATATTGAGACACGCATACTAAAGGAAAAAAATTGGCAGATATAGCATACCTAGGGAATCAATGTTATGCGAAACATGGGCATGCAAGCTGACTGTATTGTAGTTTTTTTATTGAGCGAAACGTTGCGAAGTGGGGCTAAAGACATGTAAAATTGTGCACACAGATATACATTAAACAGCTGAAAATGTTTTATATAACCAGTTATTTACAGTTGCATAACGATGCTAACAGTAACATCGATATTAGCCCCAGAACAAGTAAGCTGATATGAAGCACTGGTGCTCGTGAGGATGGTAGCTCTAGACACAGCTACATAAATCAACTTCAGGGGATGGTGCCTAACTACAATTGATGTTAACCCGACGTGATGGCTGCATCAAAGGAGTACATAGGTAATGTTTGTAAAATTGGATAGCCAGTACCGCAACCACAATTCACGTTTCACGAACATTAGGGTCTCTTAGCAAAGTATGTCTGAGACCTGGCATGGCTCTGTGGTAGAATGCTTGATTGTTTAGCAAAATTCTTGGGTTCGATTCCTTCCTACATCCAGACATTTTCTCTTTGCATTCGTCGGGTCAATGCTGACAAAGTCAAATTTTTCTTAAAATTTACGCGTTAAAATTGCCCATGAGTGTTCTTGCCGTTTCTGGGTAGATACAAACTGTCCACCACCTGTGGCACATACCTGCCCGTGGATATGTTCCACACGTCTGGCGGAAAGGTTGTGATGACATGAGCTACAGTATTGAGACATTATTTATATGATGACCACCGAATCATATTTGTCAAACCATGTTACCCCCCTTAACCATACTAATTTTGCTTTAGCCCAAGTTAAGGGGATAATCATGGGAGCACCCAGACATAGGCGGCTAGACAGACGGATAGGCACTCAAAGGGCTCGCAGTACACAGAAAAATGCTTCGAATTTACAACTCGCAGGGTCACAGGGTATGCATTTGTCCAAAACAACACGAAGGCTAAGGCCCCCATCTTTTTAATTTTCAAGTCGAAGTACCAAACCTACCCCACCCCATGATAAGTGGATGGATAACGGAGGCAATGCAAAGAGACAGTGTCACATTGCAGTTCCATCATGTGACATCACAATCTATGATGTCATCATGACATCACAATTTTTGTGTGTGTTCATCGTGACGTGATCATGATGTCTTTTTGCATCACTCCTTTCGATAGTGCCGACACGGGATGTTGATAGTCAGTTTAATTTTTGATAAAGAAACTAAGGCTTTTGCTTTAAAAGAACACTGTACAATGCAGTTGAACCTATCAATAACGAAATCACTGGGGAAGAGATCTTTGCTTGTTATTGTGAGAATTTCGTCACAAAAGTAGAAACATAAGCACAATAATTACTTCACCCAACAAAAATTTATTTTAAGAAGTCACTGATCTTGTGCTGCCTGTTGATTTGAAAATAGTAGAAAGCGAGCTGCACAGGTTGCTGAAATACCCTGCAATGTCTACCCTTTTCTGCGATTCGCAGCTGCAGTGTTGGTATTAGAAGAAGCCGGGTTGCTTCACTCTAGTGGTGCGAAGACTGAGGTACCAGCCGAGCTGGTGGTGTCCCTATCCTTTTCAGCCTCATGTCCATATTCCTTTATAACGCTTTCGTTATTTATTTCCATGCTTCCTTCTTAATCTTCAATTTCCTTCTCTCTACCTTTACATTTCTCATTTGTTCTTTTTACCAATTTTCTGTCTTTGATTCTCTTTTTCTTTCTGCCTTTCATTTTGTCAGTTCATTTGGTACTTTATATGGTGTCCCTTATTCTCTTCTCACCCTCAAATCAGCCCTCTTCTACCTCACTCTCCTTTTCCACCCCCTATGCTATTCTATACTATGCAAGGCTACACTGTGCTCTGGTAGCTGCTTGTGTTCACAAGGTGTGTACCTATATGGGTTCGAATCCCACCCCGCGAACGAAATTTCCCCCTAGAAGCTCTCTCTTTCTCTATCTTTGGTTCTCTCTCACCCCGTACTTGTTGTCTCACTTCTAGAGTTAATGCATCCCGTGCCAGAGAAATCGGTGCTTGTTTTTTGGGAGCGAAGCAGAAGGTGAAAATGAAGATGATGACTAAGTTGAAAAAGAGGAAGTAGAGAGCATGTGCCGATCCTTTGTGATGTTTTTATGGTGAGATCGCACAAACTACCGTGTAAAACAGCTTTGCTGTTAAAACAGCATTGCCTCAAATGATCACAAAACGTTCAGTTATGTTCCGAAAGATCCAGTTTTTACAATACTTATACCTTATAAAGATAGGGAGTCAAGTTCAAGTACAAGAGTGTGAGGCTACCTTGGAGCCCTATGTCGGCCAGGTGGTTTCCATCTCGGTTGAATACGGCAATGCGGTGGTTGCAGTAGCCGTCGCTGACAAAGATACGTCCAGACGGGCCCAATGCAACGCCTGTCGGCTTGCAGAAGTGGTTTCGACCGCTGCCCGGTTCAAAAGCATGACCCAATGCCAGTGGAGGTCCTGAAGAACCGAACCTGAAAACCTGTGCATTCAAAATGAAAGCGTTTCATTCAAGGCAGGGCTCCTTGTCTTACTGAAGATAATGTTTCAAGACAGTCGTTGTGCATACCAGAACACCACTAAATGTATATTACTAGAAGCTTGTCATAATTGTAAAGCTAGCTTTTCTGCAATGCAGTTAGCCCATCTAATGGCAGCTAGTCACTTCCTCAAAAAGCATCTTCAAGTGCACTTTTCCAGCACTATGAAGCGCAAAATGTATACTCCTAATATAAACACCCACAGTAGACAAGCCCCAGCATGTAGCTAGGATCGTGCCTCAACTTGAAGCACGACAGGCACCACCAACAGATGGGCAAACATGCACTGCAGGAAAGCGCACATCTGGATTATGTAAATGGTCTATTACCCGCACTAACTTAATGCAAAATTTTCATATTAGCTGGTACTTGTGAACTGTGTGCTCATGGCTTAAAAGAGAATTGGTGATGCTGTCATTGACCAAGTCGAAGTGAAAAACCTAGGCCAGGCAGTGTCACTGAGCACCGCTCGCCACTGGCAGTCAAATGCACCGTGTACTTGCAATCACAAGAGCTTTCATCTTTTTCAATTTAGGACACGATTTGTTTCGTCAGTAATAGTTTTGGGCATCGATTCCTTCACTAGTTTGACTTCAAAACTTGTTGAGCTGCTTTGTTCATATACTGCAAAACAGTGTTGCCCATTCCTGTCTTTCGTTCCTTTCACCCTGCATTTCATTGTTACCATTTTGCATAATTTGACCTTTCAGAGATGATGTGCACAACCTGCCTCCTGGCAGAGTAACTACCCCGTAAAGGCAGTGGTGTGGCAGTCCATTTGGGGATTGAAACGAATTTTGCATCGCTCGTGAAGCCTTCCCTTCAAAAAAAAAAATGCACAGATTTTTTTTTGTGTGTGTGCAAGCTAGTTCACGCCAACTTTTCCGTTTGCACAAGTATTCGACAGCTTTCCAGGTTTCTGCGGAACCGGACTAGGGGTGCTCAAATGGTTACGCTCACCTGATGTAATGCCACATCCGTCGTCCACACGTGGTCATCGGCATCAACGTGAATGCTGTGCGGCATGTAGAACCTGCGTGCATCATTAAACAAATGGCATTTTCAAAAGTGGTGTGTAAACGGAACCTACGATATTGAGTACCAGCAGTGCAGTACTAGTTAAGTGACATGGACGATCACAGGTTGCGCTCAAGTGCAGTCGGCTTACAATTAAATAGAAAAAGAAATAACCGATCCCATGGCCCGTTGTGCATAATAAAAGTGAAATACAACATGCAATTGGTTTGGTTTCTATGCACAGAATAATAATTAGTAAATGCTTTAGCACCTACACTGGCAACAGTGTGCTAAAGCACACCATTACAAATTCAGATGAATCTAGATGCGAGACAACTCACTATAGCGCTGTTTCAGAACTTTTCACACTATACTTGACTAGCATGAATGATTAATTAATCTATTCAGAAGCGGCTATATAGCATTCAAGAGTATTAAACATACAAAAAACAAAAGATATAAAAAAATAATCACTAACTACCAAATTTATATTGGCAATTCTAGGCGGGAGCATCCCTACCACAATCCTTAGCAGCACATAAAGAATGCATCAGTGGTGCAGTGCAGACAATTGACAGGACTACACGAGAAAGTGTATAGAACAAGCTCTATTATAGTATGGACGTGTGTTGTGTTATGAAAAGGGCATACCTATATATTGAACATTTGTAGAGGGTGTGAAAACTTCGCTGGTCACGGGAGAGGCCTTTGCCCTGCAGTGGGCCTAGTCAGGCTGATGATGACAGCGATAAACTTGGTGAGTTCAGGATTCCCTTCATACATCTTCCAAGTGTGCATGTGTAATGCTTTCAAAGATATAGCCTTCTCAAAATGAATTAACAATTCATGCTAGCTCCAACTTTGAGCCCACAGTGCCCAAAGGGAACAAAAATAGCGGCAGAGTGAAGTGCTCACATGTTCTGGCCCCAGTGATGAATCAGGGCACCGGACTGTGGGTCCACCACACAAATGGTTGGTTCCTTGATGACTGCGTTCTGGTGTCGATAAACATGGCCAGCTGTGAATGACCTGGGTGCGTGCATGATAGGTAGATAAAGAACAAACAGCTTTTGTAGATGATTGTAGCAAAACTCCAGGTGATTCCAATGTTGTTAAATAGTGCCGTGCCAAGAGCTCACATAATGATGATTACATCAATGCCAATGAGATCAGTGTAACACATATTACTTCCTCGCTTGAGTGTTCCCTGGCCTGGAGTATACCAAACTAAGTACCATTTCCCCATCTGTCGTGCAACAGTGACCTAGTTTTCGGTTAACTTCCAGCTGGGACAGTCTTAAGTTATTAACGCTCCAACAACTGCACAAGAAATAACTGAAATAGAAAAGTTCCATTTTCACAATTCTTGGTTCGAGAGAACATTCAGATTATATGTACATATATATATATATATATATATATATATATATATATATATATATATATATATATATATATATATATATATATATATATATATATATTACTGATAAAGTGCAATAAGGCAGGCTCAACTATGCTCAACGAAATGTGAAAAACACAAAACAGAGCTAAGACAAAACAAAAAGTAGAGCTGACCTGTGGGAAAAGAGATGTTGTTACTGTATTATTAGTGGCTAAATTATCATATTAGTTGCATAAAAATTGCTCTTACTTTTCTGTATCAATTCTTCATTGTGCCATTACTCTCTGGTTGGCATCACATCAAAAGGGTATGGGACTGAGCTTAATGCCAAATAGAGCAAATAAACACAATGTTTTGCAGTTACAAAGTATAACTTTTGCTTGCGTATATATGGTGTGCATCACTCCCACCCATGTATATCACTATGAGAAAATTGATAGCATTTTAAAATAAACAAACACACCACAAGAGCACCTAAGTTTTATTTATTTATTTACTTGACCATACTGCCAACTCCTGGTTTTCCAATAACTGTCAACGCTACTGCATTGAAAACAAGTCATGGTTTTGGTGGCCGAGCTCACGTTTCGTCCCAGACGACTGGGCCCCGGTGAAAGACGTACAGCTGGCCCCGGCTGTTGACAGCAACGCCGGCCACTTGGCCCAGCATGCTCTTGTTGGCAATCTCCCATCTCGTATCCTCCCATGGCAACAGGTTTTGCTGCAATAATAATAATAATTATTGAGGGTTTAACGTCCCAAAACCACCATATCATTATGAGAGGTGCTGTAGTAAAGGGCTTTGGAAATTTCGACCATCTAGGGTTCTTTAACGTGCACCCAAACCTAAGCACACAGGCCTACAGTATTTTCACCTCCATCGAAAATGTGGCTGCCACGGCCGAGATTCGATCCCACGACTTGCGAGTCAGCATTTGAGTACCTTAGCCACTAGATGACTGTAACAGGCAGGTTGTGGTGCAACAGTTTTCAACAATGAAAAAGGCACCACTCGTAACATGTTTCTGCAGTAAACACTACGATATTGGATGAACTAGGCTCATAAAAAGCGAGTTCTAAGCGAATAGTGATTTTGGTCGAATAATTTTGAATCGTATTCGAGTATTATATATCACATATCATGAAGATTGGCATATTTGTCATGACCCAACTAATCTGCAAAATATTTTCAAAACAAGGAAAACAAGGCTTGTGCAAATGCTACTTTTTTTGGTTCAAAGGAAGTAAAAACAACTTTGAATAGTAGCAAGATTTAATTCCGATAGAAGTAAGTGATAACTTGAAAAAATAATACTTTTTAATATTTACTACACCTAAAGCATATAAGCCGATAAAACAAGCTTTAAAACTTAACATATGATGAATCGATGTGGGGGTAATATATTCGTTTAACATTAAAGTGGGGCTTAGTGACAGTGCAGATTTCCCCGAATTAAGTGTTTTCATGGCTTATCACATCTTTACTGCAGCAAAACCGCCTTTATGAAAAGTTATTTAGATAGGTGCTTTTGTAGCTTTGCATTTGTTTACTGCAGTAAAAACACCTTTACGGTGGGTTACATGACTACCAATTACACCTGCAACATAATGCATGCAGCTATTTATTCGAAATTTTCAATCAAAGCGAATTGGAATACAGCAATATTTGAAACATTCGAATGTTCGCACAAGCCTAGGATGGACCTATCCTACTGCAGAAGTACTGAACTCTTTGAGGCACTTTGTGGACACCTGAATGAGGAAGATGCGGTAAGCGTTGGAAGAATTAAACCTCCTGCTTAATAATGTCTCTTCATTAAACCTGATTTTGTAGTGTACGGTTGCAAATGATCACTTTGTTGCAGGCACTACCATGTACAACGAGTTGTACGACAGGCCTCTTTAGCAAGCCCACTTCAAAAGCAAAATTTTTCTTTGCTTGAAATGAATACAACTGAAAATAAAATGTTATCGTATTTGGAGACTGAGATGTGATTCTATTGATGCATGAGTAGGACATGAATTATTTCAGGATAAATAGGTTTAGTGTAATTTCATAAATCTACTATAAACAACATGAATGAATAAACCTATTGTGATATCATTTTTATTGAAACAGACAATCAATTACTTTGCAATAATGTTCCAAAAACTTGAGTTTTTTACAGTTCTTCTTAAGTTGTGCCTGCAAGGAATAAAAAAAACAGAAAAAAGGGTCTTAATGATTACAAATTCAAACCAAAATATGACTAGGGCAGGAGAAAGTTGATTGTACAAAGATGAGGTGTTCTGGATACTACATTATCACCGAAAGGGCTGATATGATGAGTAATGACAATTACAGGACAAAGAAGAATAGAATATATGGCGAGTACAACAAATGAATTACTCCTAATCATTTTACGAATAATCATTCAATTCAATTTTATTTCACATCATGGATGAGGGCAGGTTCGGGAGAAAAGTGGCATTTGCCACTTGAGGAGGACCTGAATCTCCCTAATACATGGCAAGCAATGAAGACATAGATTGTGAGTAAAGAAACGAAGAGCATGAAAAAAAAAAGAGCACGGTACAAGTGGAGATATGTAGGTACACATACTACACACAAATGACAAATATACATGAACAGTTTCTAGCTATGTATATTTCATAAAACTATGCAAAATATAACATAACACAAGTATTTTATATACACGAACAACAATTTTCTGCATACATAAAAAACAGTATAAAAATTGAACAAACCTCATTCTCTTGACTGTCACAATAAAATTGTTTCTATTGTGACATGTACACTGCATTTTTCAATGATTATTTTTTGAAGTAGTTTATTAAGTAACTGTGGATTATTGAAGCACAGCATCCGTCGCCCAAAACTTGTTCAACACAACGAAATGTTCCAGTGTTGTAGATGACGAGTAGGGTAAGGAGTAGTGTATGTTTCCAGTACAAAGATGTTTAAGAAGGCACGGTTGTTTTGAAAAACAGATTGCTTGTATCTGTTTGCTGGCGAACAGTCATAACGTGTGTGAATTTGGACAATATTAAAGCGCTTGAAAAGCTCATCAGCGTGTGCATAGTAGTCGATGTATGCTATATAATAGCTTTCTTTTGTAGCTTGTATATTTTATTTGTGTTTGTTGCTGTTGAACTTGCCCATACCAAAAGAGAATAATTTACATGTAACAAAAACAGGCTGTTATAAAGTGCTAACTCCACCGAAACCGGGAAAAAAAATTACGCATTCTGGCAAGTGTACCGACACTTTTGGACAGATTAGCAATCAGATTGTTAATATGAGGATCCCATGACTTTGTGCAATTGAAAAATACTTCTAAAGTTGTAATGGTCTCCACAGCTTTAATAGCTGTTGTACCTATTTGTAGTCTGTTGTCCGAAGAATTGTTCCGCTCATAAGTAGTGAATTTTGCCCACTCCATGCGTAAGCTTTTTAATGTATCATTTATAAGTGACGTCATCCCGTTCATATCATTACCTGTGAAAAAAAGGCTTGTGTCATCCACATACATTATGTATTGAGGTTTATCACTGATTTTCACAATGTCATTGACATAAATGTTAAAAGCAGCGGCCCCAAAACGCTACCTTGCAGAACCCCTGTGGTGATAGCCTGTAGAGAAGATAACAAATCATTAATTTTTACATGTTGCAAACAATATGTTGCAATCACTTGTACATCTTTCTCATCTGTATATATCATTGTCGGTGCAATGCAGCCCAATCTCAACAAGAATAAAACAAAACTTCGTAAGTGGTGGAGCTGCATGGTATCACATGAGGCACAACATATGTTTACAAATGTGCAAGAGGATTTGAGTGCTGAGGACTACATGATGATAACAAAAAAAGAACACATACTGATGAAGGCAATTAGAAAGCTGGCAGACGGTAACATAGATATGAATTAATAAATAACTAAGCAGGAGAAAACACCTTATCAATATTATTCAGAAGAGTGACTTAATGGTCTTATTCAAACTTTTCAGTAAGTGGCTTTCTTGAGACGCTTGTGTTGCATAAGATGGGGCACATGATTGGGAAATATTTTTGAACCTCATCCATAAGCGGATCTGCAATTTTTAAATTTTTTACATTAAACATGTATACATCACTATAACAAATAGTTGTTCCACTAGATTGAAAGATGCACAATTTTTGTGGACTTTTTGTTTCCTATAGAAGGAAATGATAATATAAGCTTCCAAGATTTCAGAGAGAGCCACAAGCTCGGGTAAATGAAGAACCAGAAGCCAATATATAATGGATGTCGTGATGCTAAAATGATATCGCTAAATGTGTGCATGATTAATCATATCCTGTAAGAATTGACATGAAGTGTCGTAGAAACAAAGGTAACAGCGCTTCCCTTTGTAATGAAGAAAAAGGTTCACATATTACATAGTATGTACGTACCAGCCTGTTATAATTACGATACTATACATATATATTATACATGTGCCATATTTTGTTTATATGGAATTCTTCATAAACTGCCACACAGCAGAAAGCAATGGGTGCATTGCTAGTGTACTCAAAGTCAAGAGGTATCTGCTGTGGGTTTGCAGACTTAATGTACACCTTTAGGAGAACTTGCAATGGGTGCTCTGTTTCCCCTTGCTTTCTGTGTGTCCCTTTCCACAAGTACAGGGTAGTAAAGTGCACAACATGTGTCTCGATGATATACCCCTATATTTTTGTGCTCCCCTCTCCCTCTGCCAGAACAATTGACATATCTCAATCTATTATTCAGCTCTACTACACTTATTCCTGACTCTTTAGATGCAAGAAGAGTGGCGAAACGATATTTTCAGTGGATATACGATTCATCGGTACAAGAAGGGTCTATGCCTGTAGCTGCAATAAAAAAAAAAACAAGCTTCATTTTTATGGTGATTAGTGTACAAATATTGCTTGAACGATATCAACATACGCAAATTTTGTATACACTCTACATGTAACTGAGTAGCACACCAAACAAACAGTTTAAGTTCCTTAAGTTCCTTGACATCTATTTATTTCAAACAATGTAAATATGTGACAGTGATCCCGCTGCTACAACGGCGCTTATGTTTCTGGGCCAATAGCCACATGACAGTTGTAAATATGTGTAACAGTAACATAGTCGGCTGCTTATTCCACATCACACAGAAGCCTTGCAGTGAAGTATAAGCAAAACGCAAATTTCATTGTTATTGGAGAGACCTGCCTAAGAAAACACAGCCAGCACCATGAAATGAAATCAACAGCTGTCATCTCTCGGCTGCCATAACATGGCTCTAACTTAGTTGTCGTATGAACCCTGTACCTATAGATCACCATGGCTGATGCCCGGCTCACGCGCAAGTGGGGTCGATCCATATGTTAAGGCTTCATCTTCGCGCAAACAATCGGTAGAAGTTGGTTTACTCAGAAATAAACAAGTCATGTTACTTTTGTTTGCCCTCCAACATACGGATTAAAGGCAGCATTTAAATGACGCATCTAAGCAATATATACCTGCAGCACGCGCGCGCGATGGGGCGCAGCTGCCTCCATGGATCTGATAAACCACACAAATGTGGCCGACATCAAGCAGCCAAGTACAAATAAATAATGATTCTGAGCTGCGTCGACGTCACTGTAATGAGTAAACCACGTTCTCAACATGACCCGCTTGTCTTGCGTTCGCTATCACGAGGATCCACGAAATGAAAATTCTCAAGTTTCGAATCGAATTCCGAAATAAGGATCGATGGATATATCTGATGTCCGTACTTGCCATTCAGCTGGCTTTGTGGTGCAAGGCTCTGTAAAGAATGCGTTAGACCACACGAGTCACTGTTTCGGGATGTTGGGACCGAGAAGGCGCGCGGAATGCGATATATGGAACACGAGCTCAAAAGTAGGAGGAAGCACACAAGACGAGCACTGAAAAACAACATTTCTGCGAAGAACCTTTTTGTAACTGTACTCATACGCATTTATATATACTACGCGCTCTACAGCTCACCTGTCTGTGAGAGGGGGGAACGCGCCAGCCGGCGGCACCAGCGATCAACAGGCAAGCGACGGCTGTCAACGAGTACGCCATGTCGACGGCTCTGACGGCCAACTGCCTCCACTGAAATCGGTCACGGGCTTGTCAAAGACATTCTCGTGCCACTTTAATGAGTGCGAACTCGCGCGACAGATGCTTGACAGCCACAGCCGCTGCTGATGAATGGCGTTTATTGCGGATGAACGTCACGTGACAACGCTAAACGACGACGTCACACAACACTTACCACTAAACAACGACGTCAATTTAGCGCGCTCTGATGCTCTCTCTTCTCAAGGTATAGTAGGCAAGCTTGAGTGAATGCGTCACGGTTGGTGGCCTTGTGCATTCGCCCGTCACTCTGGAGAGCGTGGCGCTGCAATCGGCATAAAATCGGGATGCAGGGGCTCCGGTCGTACATCTGATGTGTAATAGTTCCCGTTAAAGACGAAGTAAGTGCTACTCAGACATAAATGCAGAAAATGTCAGAGCTTCATCTTTCAAAGGAGTTCTTGAAGGAAGGGACGTATCTTTCTGGAGCACTTGCCTGTAACATCCCACGGCAAAGTCTACAAGTACTGACGTGCACATTGATTCACGTCAAATGAAACCAACCGGTCTTCCTCGTCCAATGAAATCTCTTGCTGAATTTCAGCAAAATGTTCCGAATTCCCGAATATACTAGGAAGTATGTTTGACGATAAGGTACCAACGTTACACCCGATGCAGAGAGTTTCAGAGCTTGTGAAGCGGGTATCGCGTAAAGTCAACAATTAGCCGTAAGTGTGTGTTGGGCTTGTGTACCTTTAGGGAGAGCCGTTTGTTGCACCAGAGATGAAAATATACAGCATCTTTCCGGGAGGAACAAACTTGAAACTTTAGTAAGCACCTTTTCAAGCTCGGACTGTGCCTAATTCTTTGTCGGGTGACTCGGGTCCTCGTTCAACTTGGTGTGGGTAGTCACATATTAAAGCAGAGTTGACATTTTTTTTTTGTTTGTAGTCATCCTTGTCCAGTACAACCGTAGTGTTTCCTTTATCCGCAGGCAGGATAACAATATTTTCGTTTCATTGTAGACGTTTCAATACAAGTTTTTCGTGCTGCGCATTGTTCGCAATTTTCACTCGCTAAAATTTCGACAGCGGGCCAATCGCCCAAGTCCTCGCTTCATCGTGAAGGTAGGGCTCGAGTTGGAGGATAGCTTGCTCCACAGCGCAAGTCATCTTTTTCGTGTTCGGAACAACGCCCAGGTTGAAGTCCAAGCCCCGATACAGGATGGACAGTTCCACCGGCTCCATGTTGTACGATGAAAGGTTGACGACACTCGAAGTGTGAGTAACACGGAGGAAATCACTCTTCTCGGGTGGCCTATGGTCCCATAGGTGGCCTTGCCATGACTGGGGTCGTCTCTGTAGCTTTCCGCTTTAACTTTGGCATCAGCGATTCACTGGCTGGCTTCTCAGACAGGTCAGAAGGTGCCGCTGACACAACCGAGGAAGCGGAGTCGAGCTACGGTCCTTAGAATATTCTAGGAACAGTGGTTGGGCAGAGCAGTCACCGCTGTGGTGGCAGGCGTATCTTTCTCTGCACCTTGACCTAGCGTCGCAGGTTTAGCTCTCTGGTCTCCCAATGCAAAACTTAGCAGCCGGGGTCTTGTCTGAGGACATGTCGCAGAGATCGTTTGCAGGAACGCTGGAGGACTCGTCTCTTTTCTCAATATGACGATTCTGCTTTTGCTCTGGGTGGACGAGCTGAAGTTGGGAATGCTTGACTGTTGAACATGACGGGAACATCTCCGACTTCAGAATCCGGAGGAATGAAGAGCGGTGTAATCAGGCGACACCCGTCGGGCACTCTGTTTCTGTATGCTAGTCGGTGGGGCCCTTGATGTGTGACATCGGGCGGCTGCTGTTGCTGTTGGAGTTGATGGGTAGCCCCACCAAGTTTGCTGCACTCGTAGGCGCATTGCTCGTAGCTGTAGCTGGGCTCCCGAAGGCGTGACGCTATTGACTTCTTTGGTTAGGGTTGCAGCCACCATCCTCTGCTGCTGCTGCGCTTTCGAGTATTGCTCCTGGGCCTTCCACACTTCGGGGTCTTCAACCAGGGTGGTGCCAGACTGCCGCTGCTGGCTTCGAAAACCCGACAAGCTTTTTCCATACAATTTCTGGCGCCACACGTTGGCGTTTTTGCTGGCGTTTCCTTCTTTAGCATCAGTCGACGTCGATGATACCGGTGACGGTAGCGAAAAGTATGGTATATGCCTGTTAATCTCCGAAATGGCTGCAAGTATTCTCATGAAATTTTACGTGGTCACGAAAAATGCCGCATGGTATGAAGTGACATTCTTTTTTTATGCTTAGGTTCACTATCCTTACTATGGCGCACTCCCAAATTTTAAGGGTGGCTCACTTATTCACTGTACTTTTTCTCTGCAACTACCGAGATAAATGTAACCATATTCAGCCGTGTTATTGTAGAGACTTGTAGGTTACATCTGCTCTAAAAAACTATAACACTTTTATAAAGTTTTTGTAAAAAAATAAAAACGCTGCTTGCACAACGCCACGGAGGGGGCGTATTGATGTGTAATTTTTTTACAGCTACACTTTTTATAAAATCAGCATTTTTTTTAGTTCAGATTGTTTCTAATTTGTTGTAGCTCACGCATACAAAGTTTCATCAAAACCAATTTACTACTTTTTGAAAAAAGTTGCATTGAAGTTGACAAATTTATAAGAAACAAGGCTTCCGCAGGTTTGCTCCTTAGAGTACAGTGTATTCTTTGGTGCCAAAACTGCAATTTCGATTACCCTGACACACCCCCTTAACAGAAGAGAAAACTTGGCGTCTTGACTAGCACACTTTTCTTCCCGTTTCTTTGCTTATACTGGCAGTTTGCATGATGTACAACGTCTGTAGAGTCTATATAGGAAGAAAGAAAGCTTTCCAATTACCGCTCAGCGAAAATTATCTCCTTTTCGATTATCTTAAATGCTTTCGTTTCCGGGATACGATCCCGAAAAAGCTGTTTTTCTGCTTTTGCTACAACTTATTTACCAGAAGTGGTCTTTACGAAAATTGGCAGCTTCAATGACTTCGGGATGATATTTGTGAAACAAAGGTTGAAGTGCAGATAACAAAAAAAAATGAAGAAAGGAGTGATTTTGAGCTTACGAATCGTAACATCGGCGGGATGGCGGCAGGCGCATATTCTTCGTGTGCAGCAATATAGTCCAAGGTGACGGTCCACCGTCTGGAGAAGGCCAGTAATGTTTTGCAAATAAACGGACGCTCGTCAAGTTTCAACTAAAAATGATGAACGACGTTTCGATACCCCTAAGGGTTTCTTCTTCACATACAAGTGAAAAACTGTGAGCAGTGCCCGTGAACGTATATGGTACAATGATCTGGTGCAAGTCGGGTAGATTTCCGCGTGTCCTAATAATTGTATGGTGCGTCGACTGGATTATTAATGATTAATTCACAAAAAAGTGAAGTAATAATTCCCAGAGAAGTGATTTTTTCGTGTCGATAACAGTCGTAGAATTCCAATCAATGTTGTAGCCTGTGTTAAGATGATGTTCAGCTAGTGCGTTGACTGTGGTATGTCCCTTAGCTACGTCATTTCGGTTCTGCTTGATACGTACTCGTTTGCTGTGCAGCAGTCCCATGACAGGGTATCTTATACATCACTCCAGGATGGCGTTTCCGTTCGAACGGGTCCTTAACGTGGACCAGCTGACTTCTGAACTTGTGTGAGGGCACGTGCGCTACTTGTAGATGATAGCTCTTGAAAATTCTTGCGAGAGTTTCGCTTGCATCGGGAGCATAAGAAATCGGTTCAGTTTTTTTTAAGTACGTTGATGTTTTTCTGGGAGCGGCGTTCCTGCTGACGTGTAGTTGGCGAGGGTAGCCGTTGTTTTAAAGTCCTGATTTACTTTAGCGCATTCTGACCTTCGCGCTGAGTCGTCTGAGTGAAGCCGTAGGAGAGAACGCTTGAAGAGGGAAGCAGCCATAGAGCGTTCGTGGTCAATGAGATACAGCTAGGTTATACTGAGATACTTCCTTTTCTGTATTAACAGGAAAGGAAGTATCGTTGAATGATTATCACTCCATTGAAGCCAACCGCGAAGCCGACGTTCTTCCTGAGGTAGTGGATAGTGAATTCTCTAAGGTAGTAAATAAAACGTGCCTAAATATAGTCTCTTGTGAAACTGTGTTCCTTGGGACCATATTGGTGAGAACTAATATTGCGTCTAACAAAAAAAAAAGTCCTAAACTTTACAATTCTTTCCGTCTTTATTAGGCGTCTGATACGCACAGCTATCCAAGAACCTCCATGGGACGCTTACGACAAGTATGAAGTTCAGCTGAAAAGACCAGGGGCACTAATGCGTGCTGTTTTGGTTGAGTGTGAAAATAAGAGCTTATTAGAGAAGATATAAGCAAAGAGCAAATATTTCTTGATCGCGCTGAAACGATGTCACGAATTTCATTGATGTCAGCGAATTACAAGACGTGCACCACGATGAATGACCACATGTGCGAAAGGCCACTGCATAGCCGCGGCTTTCGCGATTGCCACGATGGATGTGGTGTACATGCATATACTGAACCTCGCTGCGACGGTGACGCCATGGAAGCAAGATTGCACTTGAGTGAGTCTGAAATTGTTTTCCGTGCTCTTGCAGCTCTGCCTGCGTACGTACGACTGGCAGCAACCGATGGAAAGTGAAGCCTTGATGTCAATATCCTCACGTGCGATACTTTTTTGTGTTTTTTACGTGACGCAAGCCCCACCGCAATATCTCGAATTGAACTATAGAATACGCGCATGCCTGTAACAAACAGTCCTGTGCAGCTGCCATCTGCTAGGCTCCTACGCTATTCGAAAACTGGACACCATGGAGAACGCCCGGAACAGGCGCTTCGCCAAAGGTCATATCATGCTGAATTCACCGGTTCTCGCACAGAACAGGCACATTTAGGTTAAAAAGAATTGGCGGCTGTACATCACAGTCACCCTCACCTTCTCGTGTTTGACACCAAAAGACATGCTTCTAAATGAATCAGATGAATTAGGATAAATAGTCTAATATTACGACGCCATGCGTCCCATGATGCTCTAGATTTGTTTCCTGGTTTTTACGAGTAAAGATTGATTCACAAAATCATGGGCCTTCAGCAGCCATTACTTCAAGAAAACCTGAATATGTTTAACAATGGTGAGACACTTCCGACTTAGTAAAAGTAAGGCCCAGAATTAGCGGCATCACCGCAAGCTGTATATTAAAACGACGGACGAAATCGCGATTTGACCCCGGGGATCACGTACTATGCCACCATTTGTCACCCGTTCCCGGGTACCCGCTTCGGTCTACGCGGAGCTATTCGAGAAATGGCGCAAGCCCAAATCACAGTCGGGATGTTGAGAGATCAATGCCGAAATCATCGCTTGTAATTGTGCCCTGCCGTGCTGGGTGCGGAAGGATACGAATCACGTCACATGTCCCGTGACTCACTCGTCCACAATCACGTCCGTCGTGAGAATACAACTTCAGATGACTGAGGCGGGAGGGAAGTGGCGCCCCCCCCCCCCCCCTCACTTGCGCACGCCTATGGATGACAGCGTGCCATGAAGGCGAAACTCGAAATATAACTGCCACATGTGGCCTTGCAGAATGACCTGCCCCAGATGAGAACCGGGAGCAACGGATGACAGCATGGGTGCAGCCCAGTCGTTTTAGTGCAGTGAGCGCCATGCGTTCTTTGCGACGGAGGAATCACTCCTGTAGCACCAGGTCCTATACATGTGCTGTCGTAACACCATACACAGGAAAACGGTGCGACCACAATTCTGCCGGGAAAGCTGGTCTTGTTAGCCGTCACATACACTGCGAAACGTTCAAATTATAAACCCTGTCAAAAAGATGCCAAGCTGCATTCCTAATCTGGACTGGTTAGTTCAGTATGTGACCGGGATTTGATTTTGTCTTTTGCAGGAAGCAGATCTGCACCGGGCGTATGGAAATATTTCCTGCTTATGAAATTGATTAGAGGAACTAGAACAGCGCCATTGTAGAGCTAGAGACAAACACGTACACACAAAACATTAGCGCCTGTCTCCTGTATATATTTGTCTCTGGAATTTACGCTGCTCTCATATAGGTAACAAACAAGCCCGACAGTATAGGCCAACTGATAACGGGTGTTACTTTCTTGAAGGGAGGTAAAGATTCGGGACTTGGGACGGGCATCAAAATTTTGTCCCAGTGCATGATATACAGACTGCTGAAAGATACAATATAACGCTGGCAAGTTTATTCTTCAAATCTAGCCTAAAAATGCGTTTTCACAAAATTACTTCTTTTTGGAGAGCAATGCTGCCGAGCGTATATGCTCAAGTCAAAATGCTGCCCCTCCTGAAATTAGTATTTACATGCGACGTTGGAAATCCTTTGCCTGCTTCATGTTTTATCGACACTGCTTTCTGGGATAACCGATTGTAGCAAGCACAGCGACCCATTGCCAAAAAGGTACACGCTAACTATCGATGCAGTAAATGTGTATGTGCACGCGTGAACGAGTGTTAAGAAATGATAGTGTATTTTTTAATATAGTCTTCCCATTAGAGGGGTGACTGAGCTATTCCAGCCTCACAAGAGGAGACAATCAAGTTTTTGAAGTGACGCACAACAAAAACACAATTTAGTTTTTTTGTTTATCCTTATTTAGTTTTACCACAGCATCAATATTTAGAAAACCTTGTTGTCTACTCAAGGATTTCTCGTAACTGCTGTCGACAATACTTGTCTGAACAAGTGTATACATTCGTTTCAAGACACGTCATAGTTTTAATCTTTTAGTGTATGACACCGCGTTCTTGGTGGCACCTTTTTGCGGTTTATGATGCTTGTGCAAATGTGAATAGTTCCACATGTAAGCTTAAAAACGCAATGAAGTTCTGAAATTATTGTGCAGCCCCAACTAGCCTTCGTCCCGCCTATCTTTCCAGAACGATGCGCTGTACTTTCGCTGGGCTCAATTCCAACACGAGCCATGATTTTAACGCGATAGCGTTAAAGAAATCGTTTCGCGGTAATAACGGCGTTGGTTTCATTGGTTGTGAACAAAACCCCATCTTGTGAATGACAGCAAAATCGAGAAAGATAGAAATAAAATAAATAATAAAAAAATCAGAAACCGTGTTAGGATTGAGCCCTGGCCGTCTTCGTGGCAAGCGGACGTTCTACCACGCAGTCATGTCTCTGCATGGAATCACAATGAAAATATTTTCATTCTTTTAAAAAAAGTTCATGCTTTGCAAACACACGCATCCTAAATTATAGGCTTCACAATACAACATGCAATATCGCAGTAATATTGCGTGGTACATTGCCATCGGGCATCAGAGCATGTCATTATCACAATGACTTCATGGTTGAAAGCGGGCCACTTATTACAACAGGCACGCGTTGGTGCGCGTATTCTCTTCAGACTACGCAGTGGGTGCATACAAAGTACGAAAAGATTTCACGCGCATAATTGCTCGCGGTTTAAAGCATGCTCCCATTTTTGCCAAATGCAGCAAAAGCTTCAGCGACACAAGACACTTTCAACTTCATGTATAACATTGCAGTAATCCACAATGTAAACTTCTCGAGTAACATCAGTAAAAAGTGAGCACTAAGTGGTTGAAGTGCGCACTAGGGACAGGATATCGCTATTACGTTGACGCATAAGAGAATTGCACTTTTTTGTCTTTGCTTTGATCGGTATATTTCACTCATCGACTGCGCTGTCACTGCTGGCGTCATGTGTTCTGCCACACGGGCTCCTCAACTCTATCGTTTTCTGGTTTGATTTTAATATTTTCCCGCTGACCCTGGATTAAAATGGAGTTTGAATCACTTTTGGAACCTACCTGTATGCCACGTACCGTGTTATGCGCCACACGGGACTGGTAGGAAGAGTTTCATGACGTATGCGATAGGCGAGGCACGTTATTGATGTCGTGTCTCTTGCATATTATTCGCCTTGCTTATTCTTAGGTTCTCTGCGCCAAATAGCATGGCTTTTTTTATCTCATTAGCGTCAGTGCAGGGTCGCGTGCAGGTCGCTGTGTGTGCAGGACAGAGTCTCTTAGTCCCTGTGTTTTTCTGTGCTCTCCCCTCTATGTCTGCAGTCTGTACCATTTCACTATTTCCTTTAAAGTGGCCATCATGCCCTTGGCACTATATACCGCGACATGGAGTCAGCCGAGTCAGTTTTTGTTTTCAGCTGCGTGGTTGGTTAGTCCTCACGTGGCCGTGTTGGCAGTCTCGTTGTGGTTTGCGTTCCCGCGTTCCGACCCGTCACAGCCCACGTAGGCTGAGTGAGTGATTGAGAGGGAACAACTTTATTGTGGTACAGTTATGATGGCTAGAAGCCACCATAGTACAGTGCAGACGCTGAGGTTGCCACGCGTCACCCGGCTACTACTACATGGGGACTGGCAGGTCTAGACTGACGGCCTTGTCGTGGGCACACTGGACGGCCAGGATTTGGTCCTGAAGTTCTGGCCTGTGCAGAAGCGCATCCCTCTCGAGTTCGCTATAAGTCGGTCAAAGCGACCCGCACTCTCAGAGCATGTGTGCTAACGTAGGGGTCTGCCCAGAAGCGGCGCAGGTGGCGTCATGGAATCTGTGAGGATAAATTGCATTTAGGTGTGCTAACGACGGGTAAAAATGGGTTTGAAGTAAACACAACGAGACGACCTGTCCTCTATTGAGTTTTGAATGTGGCATTGGGAATGCCCGCCTCGCCATGTAGTAATACTTGGTAATCTCATTGTGTGTAGTAGGTGTGCCTTTATGTCCCCCGTCGTTGGCACTGGAGCCGTCACCCAGGTCGAGAGCAGCGCGGTCAGTGAGCGCGCGCGCTGCTGTGTGGGCCGACTCGTTCGGGTTCAGTGCAACGCCGTTTACGGAGCCGACATGCACGGGGAACCAATGTATGGTGTGAGGGACAATCGTATCGCTGGTGGAGCTGTTCAAAATCCTGGCTGCCTGTTTTGATATGCGGCCCTTTTGAAAAGCTCTGACTGCGGATGCGGAGTCGCTGTACACCTCTTCGCACCGATCATTCAGCAGAGCGAGTGCGATGGCCACTTGTTCGGACACCTGGGGGTTCGTTGTGCGTACCGTGGAGCAGTTCGTAGTCGAGCCCGTCTGGTTTACGACCACCACTGCGAACTTCTTGCCATCTCGATATGATTCAGTGTCAACGATACTTGCATTTACGCCACCTTTTCCCGTTTGCTTCAGTAGAGCCGTCGCCCTTGCCAACGACATCCCTCATTGTATACAGGGTGAGTGTTGCGGGGTATTGGGGCAACAATGACGTTTTCCTGTATATGTTTTGATATACGCACGTTATACGTGGGCCGGAAACACCTCCATCACCGCAGCTCCATGGTGTTTTCGAGCTTGCGCAGTATGGGAGTGACCTCACCACATACCCTACCCTTGGCATAGCTCTTCACTGTCGTTGTAGAGTCACACAGCATGGTAGTGCATCGGGAGTCGGAGACAGCCTAGGTGATCGCCACCTCCTCCAGGCTGTGAACCTCGTTGCACTCGTCGATGTCCTGACGACCACCACTGCGTATCAAGTGGGAAGCTCGAAGAAGAACGTGCCCGGGCCGCCGGCTTCGGTTCGCCGAAGCAAGGTTCCGTAAAGCTAGGTGGCACCACGTGATTCAACTTGTCACGTCACAGCTATTACAGCGCCTCATGTCTCCAGTGGTGGGCCTCGTGCACAATAACACTAAGACTAAGATAGTAGAGGTGTAATGGCAAATATGACCGCAAGGCGATCACATTGATGGCATCCCCACTGAGAACTGAGCTTCAGCAAGTGAGAAAATAATGCTACATGCATGTTAACATTTTGTGAGACGAGGTGCGTGTGTGCCTGACGAAGAGGACGAAGGGCGGTTTCCGTCTCCACTCGATCGGTGGTGAAACGGTCACGCCATTACTGCTGGTTTTAAGCACATCTCATCCACAGCCTCGTCGATAAGGCGCCGCGTCTTATCCGTAACATATCTGGTGAAGGTGGAACATTCCCCGTCCTCACCACGAAGCTTCGCAGTGGCCGCACCGTTCAGTCTCCGGCCATGGCTACCAATGACAACAACCCGTCAGTGACTCTATCTGTAGCTGCAGCTGGTACGTTCTCCGCACAACCTGGGCTTGACGTTGACTACTGGCTCTGTATGTACGAGTGTGTTAGCAGACACACCGATGGGACCCATGATGCTCGCCAACGTAATCTTTTACTTGGACGGCACACCACGTGTTTGGTTCGACGCCCATCAGACCGAGATCACCAGCTGGGATATCTTCAAGGAGCGACTACGCGACATCTTTGGGGACCCGTCCGGTCGCCAAATGGAAGCGCGAAAAGAACTCGCCACTTGTGTGCAGTCCTCAACTGAGTCGTACGTCTCCTACATACAAGACGTGCTCGCGTTGTGCCGGAAAGTGGACGAGGAAATTACAGAGAGTGACAAGGTGGATAACATACTTAAGGGCATCGCGGACGACGCCTTCAACTTGCTCGTGTACGCTAACGTCACGACCGTCGATGTGATTATTAAACAATGCCACCGCTTTGAAAGGGCCAAAAGCCGCCGTGTCCTGCGTCGATTCACGCTGCTACCAAACGCGGCTGTTACATCTACCTGCACCGATCTCAGTGCCGCACCACCTATGCAGGAGAACGTGACACGTATAGTTCGACGGGAGCTTGAGGCGTCAAGTCCGGCGCCATTTTTTTCACTTCCACTCGACCATAGCGCCGCACAAACACCTCCGGCGGTCTCTATTATTCGAGGCGTCGTGAGGCAAGAAAGTGCAAACCTCGGTTTTCCTGTAGCCTGCTCTGTCTCCCGACCCGCCTCCTAGACCAATGAAAATAAATGCACTACGCCATGACTCATATTTTCTTCTGCGATCCCGCAATCCGACAGAATGGAGAACAGCAGACGACAAACCAATCTGCTTCCGCTGTCACCGAGTTGGCCATGTCTTTCGCTACTGTCGCATCACTTGGACGCCCCACCGTTGAAGCCGATTTTCTTCACCTCGGCCATACGCGGACCCCCGTCGGTATTCGCCCAGCCGTGAGTATTCTGCTTCCGACGCACATAACAGCCGCTCTACCACTCGTTCACCGTCACTGCAACGCCGTCATTCTCCATAGCCCCAACGCCGCCGCTATCCATCGCCGACTAACTATGGATCTTCCCGGACAGAAAACTAGATTATGGAGCTCCTGGAGGTAGTATGCATCAAGTGTGAGTGACCCGAATCCTCCGTCGACGCTCCTTACTAATAAGAACTTGCTGGAAGTGCGTGTGGACGGTCTTTCTTTGACGGCTTCAGTTGACACTGGAGCTCAGGGGTCTATAATGAGTGCTCGTCTCTGTCGCCGCCTCAAAGAAGTACTCACGCCTGCCGCAACACAAGCCGTCCGTGTCACCGATGGTGGAACTGTGGCCGTCATTGGAATGTGTACCGTACGTATTAGCCTTGCCGGCCGCCATGTTCCTGTTTTATTTACCGTGTTCGACAATTGCCTTGATGACCTCATCTTCGGGATGGACTTCTTATCGACGCATTCTGCCCTGATCGACTGTTCCGCCGGCACTCTCTGTTTAGAACTTTCTCTTTTTCCAGATTCTCGCCCCGAGCTGCCGAAAAGCCTCTGTGCCACACACTTCAGTCGGACACCGACTGAAGTTCACCTGTTGTTGACGGTGATTATGTCGTCACACCTATTCCTGATGTTCTCCTGGCACGCGACATCACTGTGCCACACTCCGTCGTAACCATGGCCTCTAACCGAACATGTCTGCCAATTATCAATTTTGGTTTCACGCAGCAAGTACTACCACACAAAATTTCAGTCACCGCACTTCGACCATTAATAGACGCCCACGTCATCGCTTTTGCGGCAGACTCATGCTCCGATCTTCCATGTCGCCCGCAGGATGCCACATCCCTCGATGCGGCCTTGCGCCCCATGATCGATCCGAAATTCAAACCTTAGCCGTCCGACTCCCTATTCCGCCTTCTGGCTTCCTACCGCGACATATTTGACATCGACAGCAGTCCACTCGGTCAGACTTCCCTCGTGAAGCACCGCATTAATACAGCTGATTCTCCTCCCATTCATCGCCGACCATACCGGGTGTCTGCCACGGAGCGTAAGGTAATTCAAGAAGAAGTCAACAAGATGCTAGCCAAAGGAATTATTGAACCCTCCTCGAACCCTTGGGAATCTCCTGTTGTGATCGTTAAAAAGTAAGATGACACGTGGTGCTTCTGCGCCGATTACCGCCATCTTAATCGAATCATGAAAAAAGACGTTTATCCTTTGCCCCGAATCGATGACGCCTTCGAGTATCTTCATGGCGTGCGATACTTTTCTTCAATTGACCTACGTTCAAGCTATTGGCAGATTGCGGTGGACGAGAAAGACCAAGAAAAGACTGCGTTTGTAACTCCCGACGGCCTATACAAATTTAAGTTGATGCCGTTTGGGCTATTCAACACCCCAGCCACGTTTAAGCGTATGATGGACTCGCTAATTCAAGGGTTTCAAGCGGTCAACTTGCCTGTGTTACCTGGATGATGTCCTTGTATATTAGTCTACATTTGAGACAGACCTCCAGCGTTTGTAAGTGGTTTTCGACATCTTCCGCAATGCTGGCCTTCAACTAAACTCGTCGAAATGTCGTTTCGGCCGCCAGCAGATTACGGTGTTGGGCCGTCTTGTCGACGCATCAGGTGTGCAGCCTGACCCGGAGAAAATTCGTGCCGTCACGAGCTTTCCTGTACCGCAGTCTGTCAAAGACGTCCGCAGCTTTGTGGGACTTTGTTCATATTTATGAAGGTTCGTCAAAGATTTTGCAACAGTCGCTCGACCACTCACCGACCTTCTGAAAAAAGACGCGACCTTTACGTGGGGTGCCACTCAAGCTGCCGCTTTTTCTCTACTCATCACCCTCCTCACTACTCCACCTATATTGGCCCACTTTGACCCGTCTGCTCCGACAGAAGTCAGAACCAATGCGAGTGGTCACGGGAATGGAGCCGTCCTAGCCAAACGCCAGCGGGGATACGACCGAGTCATCACTTACGCTATCCTTATCACAGCTGCCGAGCGCAACTATTCAATAACAGAGCGTGAATGTCTTGCTCTTGTTTGGGTAGTCACAAAGTTTCACCCATATTTATATACCACGAGTTTCTCTGTAATAACGCACCACCATGCGCTATGTTGGCTTTCGTCCCTGAAGGATCCTACTGGCCGGCTCGGGCGCTGGTGTCTGCGACTGGAAGAGTATATCTTCACGGTGACGTACAAGTCCGGACGCCTACATAAGGACGCAGACTGCCTGTCCCGTTACCCGGTTGCTGAGTCGATCACTATGCCTGACACCGACACCGAGCCTTGCGTCTTTTCCCTTTCACAAATGACATGCATTGGTGACGAGCAGCGCCATGATGCGTCCTCGCGTGCAACCATTGAGCGCCTCGAATCACCATCTTCCAGTCAGTCCCATCACTCATTTATGCTCCACAATGGTGTATTATAACGCCAAAGTTTTGAGCCGGAAGGACCGGCCCTGCTGATTGTCATTTCGAAACACTTTTGCTCGGAAGTTCTACATGAACTTCATGACCTTCCGACTGCTCGTCACCTTGGTGTGTCACGCACTTACGACCGAATACGCCGACGCTTATTTTGGCCAGGGCTTGCATACTCAGTCAGAAGATACGTTGTGGCTTGTAAGAAATGCCAACGCCGCAAAACACCAGCCACACTTCCCGCCGGATGCCTTCAACCACTTGACATTCCGTCAGAACCATTCTTCGCGTTGGCTTGGACCTACTTGGCCTTTTCCCCTTGTCTTCCTCGGGTAACAAGTGGATAGCCGTGGCCACCGACTACGCCACGGGTTATGCCATTACACGAGCTCTTCTAACAAGCTGCACCACAGATGTCACCGACTTCCTTCACAAAAACGTGATTTTGCAACACGGAGTCCCACGGCAGCTGCTTACAGACCGTGGCCGCACCTTTTTGTCGAAGATGATAGCCGACATCTTGCAGTCCTGTCAAACGAGACACAATCTAACAACGTCATACCACCCGCAAACCAATGAACTCACGGAGCGTCATAATCGAACTCTTGCACACATACTCGCTAAGTATGTTTCTACCAACCATACCGACTGGGACCTCGCGTTGCCGTACGTCACACTTGCCTACAATTATTCTCGCCATGACACTGCCGCTTACTCCGTATTTTTTCTGTTGTTTGGCCGAGAACCTACATTACCCACAGTCATTCCGTCTACCACGACACCGACCAGCGAATATGCCCTTGACGCTATCACTCGGGCTGCCCACGCACGCGAAATCACCCGCGCTCGCTTCCTGGCCTCTCAAGAGAACCAGCGGCGTTTGTACAATCAACGGCACCGCCACGTGTACTTGTTACCCGGTTCATTGGTGCTGCTGTGGCCCCCGACTCGTCAAGACGGCTTGTCGGAAAAACTTCTTTCCCGCTAAACAGGTCCATATCGAGTCCTTCGTGAAATTACTCCTGTGACATACGAAATTGCCCCTGCTGCCTCATTGCCTTCAACTGCACCGCAGACCACCGATATTGTACGTGTGGCACGCTTAAAGCCTTACCATTCTCCCACTGACGTTGACATCGAGATGGGTTGAGACGGCACTGCCGCTGGAGATCATGCTACATGCATGTTGACATTTTGTGGGACGATGTGCGTGTGTGCCTGACGAATAGGATGAAGGGTGGTCTCCGCTCAATCGCTGGTGAACCGGTTCCGCCACTACTGCTGGTTTTAAACACATCTGATCCACAGCCTCGTCGATAAGGCGTTGCGTTTTATCCGTAACATATCTGGTGAAGGTGGAACATTCCCCGTCCTCACCACGAAGCTTCGCAGTGGCCGCACCGTTCAGCCTCCGGCCATGGCTACCAATGACAACAACCCGTCAGTGACTCTAACTGTAGCTGCAGCCGGTACGTTCTCCGCACAACCTGGGCTTGACGTTGACTACTGGCTCCGTATGTACGAGTGTGTTAGCCAGACACACCGATGGGACCCATGATGCTCGCCAACGTAATCTTTTACTTGGACGGCACCCCACGTGTTTGGTTCGACGCCCATCAGACCGAGATCACCAGTTGGGATATCTTCAAGGAGCGACTACGCGACATCTTTGGGGACCCGTCCAGTCGCCAAATGGAAGCGCGAAAAGAACTCGCCACTTGTGTGCCGTCCTAAACTGAGTCGTATGTCTTCTACATACAGGACGTGCTCGCGTTGTGCCGGAAAGTAGACGAGGTACTGTGTTAAGGCCAATTACATTCGTAATTTAGGTCAATGAACTAAATAATCAATTGTCATTCTCAATCAGACTTTTCGCAGAAGATTGTGTAATTAAGAAGGAAATTACTAACCATATCGATGTGAGCACGCCACGATCTGACATTCACCGAACAACCCACTGGCGCTATCAATAGGAAATGGAAATAAATGCTTTCGGAGTGAAGTACGTTCAATTTACATGAACTACGAAACCTGAGTGACATGCTTGCATGATTAAAAATATACCAGTGAAAAATGTTCACACAATAAAATAATTAGGCGTTTGTCCTGCACACAACCTCTCATAGAATACTCACGTTGAGGCAATATCCAGTAAGGCTTTAAGAGCTCTAGGATTCATTAAACGAAATTTGCACTATGCTAACCAGCCCACCAAACTTCTTGCATACACAACTTTAGTTCGCTCGAAAATGGAATGCGCCGCCCTTATTTTACGTACCAACTAGAAACACCTTATTCATAATCTAGAGGTCATTAAAAACAAAGCAGCCCGCTTTAGCACAGGAAAATATTTCCGGCTATATAGCATAACAGCTATTAGAACGTAGTTAAAATATCCTGTTCAACAAAAACGTAGTCTCATTTCCACAGGCTTTACTTCAGTGATTTATCCTTCTTACATTCACAGATTAAACCGAGTCATTGCATTTTTCCACACCTGGATCATGCTTACAAAATGCAACCCATGTTTGCCTGTACTGACCTCTTTTGTGACTCACCATTGTTTCTTGTGATTTATCATTACAATAAACTGCCAAGCGATGTTGCAATGGGGTGCAATCACGGCACACATGTCAGCAGATTAAAGCAGATGTCGAATGTTGAAGTGTAATACTTTGTAGCTTTTTTTATTGCTTAGTCTAGCGCCAATATTACCTTAATTATATGCCTTGTTTCATGCCTCGCTGAGCGCTGCATCGCATTACCATATTTTCTGTGATGCGAATTTGTGCTGTTTACTTTTATCTTTTTCGCATGTTCTGTGTAAACATTTCTTTCGTAGACATAACCCTGCAATATTGTAAGTATACCCCCCCCCCCTAATATGAAAAGACCACATGGGTCCTTATGGTATATGAATAAATAAATGAAAGAATAAATAAATCCACTCAAGCTTACAGCGTATCTGGGGCATTCAGCGTTGCAGAATGACTTGTTCTTGAGCTAGTTGCAGTGGTGCTTGCTAATAATTACAATGTAGTGAGAAAAAACACAAAGGATCCAGACAAACTCTGTGTCCTCAAGCAGCTGTGTTATGTGGTTCTGTGCGTCAATTGTGTCATTTCTCGCATTACGATCATTAGAACAGCGTTATGACTAATATGCCGCAAGATCTGCTCACCTGGCTTTACCGCAGCCTAAGTTTCGTGCTCAGCTTCATGTATGCACGCACACGTTTCGGTGAACTGACATCAACTCACCCAACAATTTACCGTGGTGTCCGTGTATACAACAAGGCAAAATTTGTGTTAGCTCTTGTCTAGTAATCTTCGAAGTAAATTAGAAGTGTGGCGGTTTGGGCTAGTTGGTATAACATGAAGATAGTTATAGCGCGAGAACAGATAGACGACAACTTATCTTGTCCCTTTGTCGTTGTTCTGTTCTCGCGCTATAATTATCGTCTGAAGAATGAAATATTGACCATACCGACATAATTCAGCAAAAGCCATCAATGGAAGCTTACCAGTCTTCTTCAGCCACTTGGAAATTCACGCCCAACTTCATCAAATTCCATCCAGCTGTTCCTTCCTCAGCCATAATCGTATACGTCCCTACATAGGAACTGTGCAGCCGCCTACTTTCCCCAACGCAACAGTGCTGGCGCGGATGAAGTTGTGTAACAGACAGGGGGACGTGTCCCTGGGCAGACCCGCATCCATATGCCAAAGGCATGGCGCAGGGTAGCGTGGCATTGTACAGCGCATACGTGTCATGGCCTTAAATGTAGACGTCTCGTGTACTAAGTGGTGATCTATCTTTATCAGACTGCGTAGTATTCCAAAAGGTGGTCATGGTCACCATTCTAAAGTTGGATGACATTTAGTTTAAGCGACTAAAATGGGTTCTTGGACTAGCTGGTGCATGGTCAAATAAATATTGATGGTATAAATGAACGAGGAAAAGATGATATGTGGGGTTTGACGTCCCAAAACCACCATATGATTATGAGAGACGTCGTAGTGGAGGACTCCGGAAATTTAGACCACCTGGTGTTCTTTAACGTGCACCGAAATCTGAGCACATGGGCCTACAGCATTTCCACCTCCTTTGGAAATGCAGCCGCCGCAGCCGGGATTCGATCCCACGACTTGCGGGTCAGCAGCCTAGTACTTTAGCCACTAGACCACCGCGGTGGGGCGAACGAGGACAAGAAACAATAGTACTGACGCCGACTAACAACGGATTTGTTGGAAATAACCTTGCATCCCAGTTGACTTCAAACGCGAGTCAAATGGGTAATCACCGTTACAGACTGACAGGCGTTCTTCAGTTATGAAGACTGGTCTAAGAAGTGCAATTTGTGGTTATATATTGCTGCGCGTCAGTGTGTGATCTGTCAATGTTTATAGCAGCAAATTCCACTTTTACACAACTCTTGATAACTTGAGGTTGTATGACAATTTGTAACAGTGATTACACATGTGACATGCACATGGGCTTAAAGTTACCTAAGATGCAAAGTTATTTCCAACATATCCGTTGTTAGTTGGCGCCAGTCCTGTCGTTTCTCGTGCTCGTTACTTTGTGCCTCCAATATTTCTCCGACAACGCACCAGCTACCCGAAGAACGCATTAAATGTATATTCCTCACAAATCGAGAACATCCAGTGTTCGTCAAGCGTACTTTGAGGTTACCACCCCATCGCGAAAAAATAACACACGTGAACATGCGATTACGTCACGAAGTCGTATAACAAGTCATTTTAATGCAAATTGAAATAGCACGAACTCAATGAATCCTAACATAAAGCCACACCATGTTTTCGCACTCAATGCCAGTAAGGAGACAGATGCGTCTGCCACTTCTTCAGTCAATCTTCCTCAGCATTGTGCTTGGTGCTCATGTGATTCACGAGCGACACACGCCTCGAGAACGCCCTGTGGTACACGTTGCACTGATGGGGCTTCTCGCCAGAGTGCTTGGTGAGATGGACGCGTAGTTGGTACTTTTGAATGAAGTCGGTTGAGCACAGGTGACACACGTACGGCCTCTTCGCTGAGTGGTTGCGCACGTGACTGTCGAACTTTTTGCCCGAGACGAACTTCATGCCGCACATGAGGCACTCGTAGGGAGCCTTGCGCTTGTGGCCCGCCGTGTGCGTCGTCATCGCGAACCTGGTGCCGAACGTGGCTGGACACAGCGAGCAAGAATAGGGCCTCTCTCCGGTGTGGCGGCGCCTGTGGTTTGCCAGGACGGCGTTGCGAGTGAACCTCTGGCCGCACACGTCGCACTCGAACGGCCGCTCGCCGGTGTGCATTCGCTTGTGGCGCTTCATGTTCTCCTTACGAACGAACTTGTTGCCGCACTCCGAGCACGAGTACCGTTTCTCTCCGGTGTGCGTGAGCTGGTGTCTCTTCATGGCGCTCTTGCTGCGCAACATCTTTTTGCAAAAGCCGCACTGGTGTTCTTCAGCCTTGGAATCCTCGCCACTCGACTGCAATTTCTTGGCCTTCTTCAGATGGGATGATCTGCATAACGAAAATGTCAGAGGCTTTTTGTGGCACAAATAAAAAAAAAAGTTACAGCTTTGACGCAAAGGTGAAGCAATGAACGCGATAGCAACAAATTATAAGGTCACGCGCCGAATGGAAAGCAGATCGAAACGTGCCCCGCGTTTCTCGCGCACGAACTACGCACGAAACGTACTCACAAGTACGGATGCAAGCGAATAAGCGTCTCATTTGTTACTTCGCCGAGTCTAAAAAGCGTGCGCTTTTCGCGAAGGGAAACTGCAATGATTGTCGTGACATTTTTGCGCCCGGTAACTACAGCAGAATTGTTCCACGTAAAGCCCGAGGCCAGCCAAGGCGTACGATCCTCTCCTCCTCGCCACCGCGAGATTAGGGGTGCGTTCCAATATTCATCATAGACGGCTAAATACAAAGCTAGAAAGGCGGCAATCTTAGGTCTCATTCCAATTCTTACGTACCCGGCAACATAGACAGCTCTGAGAAGACCGAATCGTAGGCAAACACGATGCAGGCTACTTTGCTGTCTAAACAAGATGGCAGCTCAGCGAATCACTCAGGTAGATCAAATCTCACCGGAATGGTCGTCTGCACCGAAGCAAACGCTTCCGCAGAGGCTCAATGTGTGTAAAGTTTATTTTTTAAAGATTTTACACGAAATACGGCAGAAAATAGAACTTTTACGCTTGTTTATTTTGGCTTTTTCTTTTCGACACGAGGTGGCGCACCGTCGCATAAAAGCAACTCAGACGTGTTCCTATTCCCGGACAGCATGGGCTTGGTGCTGCCTTCTAAGCATTCTGCGCAGAATGTCTACGTACTGTCTAAAAATTGGAACACAGCCAAGGGTGCGCGAGGGAGCGTTGCTCCCCTTCTCTAAGCCGGGAAAAGTACGCGTAGGAAATTAGAGCGGGCACCTCTGTGCGATGTGGCGGCGGGCGCTCCTGGCGCCATCTTTTCGGTAATGCCGAAAACACAGCAGCGAAAAGTGGTAGATATAAAAAGCTTGCCGTTTGAACGGTAAAGAACGTTCACCGGGGTGGTCAAGTTGTTAACGCCTCGCTTTCACAACGCAGATGTCCCACGTTTGATATAGCGCACTGGAGTGCTTTCTTTCCGAAGTTTCTTGCGTTTTTACACACACACACACACACACACACACACACACACACACACACACACACACATATATATATATATATATATATATATATATATATATATATATATATATATATATATATATATATATATATATATATATATATATATATATATATATATAATTCGAAGGTCGTAGGTTCGATTCCTGCTCACAGTTGGTAATTTTTTCATCCACTTTTCTTTCTTCTTATTTACATTCCATTGGTTCTAATAACTTCCCCTGTACATTCCTTGGCATTACTGTCTGTTATATCTCATTAATATTGTGTTAAAACACGGAAAAACGAGCCCTTAGGTATAAACTTCTTTCTTTTATTTCATTGAACGAGGGTCTCGTACTGGCAGACTTGGTGTGTTTAGGTTGTATAAGAGGGACAATTATTCAGCTGCCCGCTCATAATAAGTTCACGTGCGACGTGACGCCAAAGTTGCGCATAAGAGTGTTTTCACACTCGTTGTTTGGCTTATAGATGGCGCTGACTGTCGCTCCTACTTCTAAATTCACAGATAAACCCAAAAAAGTGGACGGGGGGAGGGCCGCTGTGATAGCTCAGTGGTTAGAGCATCGAACGCGTAATTCGAAGGTCGTAGGTTCGATTCCTGCTCACAGTTGGTAATTTTTTCATCCACTTTTCTTTCTTCTTATTTACATTCCATTGGTTCTAATAACTTCCCCTGTACATTCCTTGGCATTACTGTCTGTTATATCTCATTAATATTGTGTTAAAACACGGAAAAACAAGCCCTTAGGTATAAACTTCTTTCCCTTATATATATATATATATATATATATATATATATATATATATATATATATATATATATATATATATATATTGTTGTGAAGCCGTCGAACAGTGGATCGTCCTCTATGTAGCTTGTGAAGGATTCACCGGTCTGCTGTGCTCGTTCACGTAACCGCTGTTCGGCTTGAAGATTACGAACGGCAAGACGGCCGAACACGTCGACGACGGCGGTCTTAAAAGCGGACCAATCGGATGCGTGGTTGTTGTACCACATGCCGGCCGCACCCGCGAGGTAGAAAACCAGGTTGCCGAGTTTACCCGCCTCATCCCAATGATTGGGGACGCTGACGCGTTCGTACATAGCAAGCCAGTCCTCGACGTCGGTGCCATCCGCGCCGGTGAAGACAGGAGGGTCGCGGATGCGGGGAACACCGGAACATGGCGTCGGCGCAGGAGGAAGCGTTTGCTGTGCGGCGTCTTGGTGCATGGTAGAAGCCACGGTGCGGGATCGAAGCTCCAGGGGCATCAAATGCTAACCGAAGGGGTTAGAAGGGCACAGCACTCCTCACCAAATTGTTGAGACGTTTATTGGCGGACACTTGTCGACGATGCTGCTTGACAGCGACAGTCAATGCGGGTACCGACTCTCTGCACGAGCTGCTCTTCTTCTTGCTAAAAAGGGCAACCCACTAGAAGGCGCTGGAGAGGACGACCCACTAAAGAAGCACTAAAGAAGCACTAAAGAAGCATAACACTAAAGAAGCATTGTTAAAAGCAGTAGAAAAAAGCTTAAAGGACGGACAAATACCGGACAGTTGGCGACAAAGTAGAATGAACTTAATCTATAAAGGCAAGGGAGAAAAGGACAAGATTCGCTCGTATAGACCACTAACCATTACATCGGTACTATACAGGTTGGCGATGCAAGCAGTAAAAATGAAAATAGAAACATGGGCCGAACATAACGATATTTTGGGAGAACTTCAGAACGGATTTCGAGTCGACAGGCGGTTAGACGATAACCTGTTTGTTCTCACTCAGTGTATAGAAATATCTAAAATAGAGAATAGGCCCTTGTACGTGGCTTTCCTAGACATCACTGGGGCATACGACAACGTTAATCAGGAAATTTTGTGGGATATATTGAAAGGAATGGGCATGGGCGACGACTGTATACAGCTTTTGAGGGAGATATACCGAGAAAATACAGTTTGCATAGAGTGGGAAGGAATGCGTAGCAAAGAGAACGTTGAGGTTAGCAGGGGTCTGAGACAGGGATGTTCTTTGTCCCCACTATTATTCATGCTGTACATGGTGAGTATGGAAAAAGCGCTAGAAGGTAGCAACATTGGTTTTAATCTGTCACACAAACAGGGCGGCATGATGATTGAGCAGAAGCTTCCAGGTTTATTTTATGCGGACGATATCGTCTTATTTGCGGACAGTCGAGATGATATACAGCAGCTGGCGAATATATGCGGAAGGGAAGGTGAAGCTCTTGGACTAGGATTCAGTGTAACGAAGTGTGGATTGATGGTATTCAATGATCCCTGTGATCAGACGGTGTCCATACAAGACCAAGAAATACCGAGGGTAAGTGAATACAAGTACCTTGGAGTATGGGTAAATGAGAGTGATAGATACATGGAGGTACAGGAAAAAGCCTCGGCAGCAAAAGGAAAGAGGAATGCGGCAATAATGAAGCACAGAGCGTTGTGGGGATACAATAGGTATGAGGTGCTTCGAGGTCTGTGGAAGGGTGTAATGGTTCCAGGGCTTACTTTTGGGAACTCAGTGGTGTGCATGAGGGCAGAGGTGCAATCGGGAATGGATGTAAATCAAAGGACTGTGGGACGCCTCGCGTTGGGTGCTCACGGGAAGACGACAAACGAGGCTGTAAAGGGCGATATGGGGTGGGCAGGTTTTGAGGCGAGGGAAGCGCAGAGCAAAATAAGGTTCGAAGAAAGGCTAAGAAATATGAAGGAGAGTAGATGGGCAGAGCAGGTGTTCCGTTATTTGTATAGGAAGAGCGTGGACACACAGTGGAGAAAAAGAACTAGAAGACTCACTAGTAAATATACGGCTGGTATTGTGAGCCATATGTCAACAAAGAGCGTTAAGGGAAAAGTCAGGGAGGCGGAGAGGATTTACTGGATGGCAGCTATGGAGAAAAAACCGGCTCTGAGTAAATACCGAAAGGGCAAAAATGAAATAAGGAGGGAGGCATTTTACGATAATTCAAGGGGAAGCGCTTTACTGTTTGAAGCGAGATCGGGTTGCCTTAGAACGCGTAGTTATAAAGCAAGATTCAGTAAAGAAGAAGAACAATGCACATGCTGCGGGAAAGATAAGGAAACGGCGGAGCATGTTCTGATTGAATGTGGAGATATCCACCCAGGTGTACGTTTGGGCACGAGCCTACAGGAAGCCTTGGGTTTTAGGGACAACAATGGAAAGCTGAACACACCCGCGATTGAAATAAGTAAGAGACGGTTAGAGTATTGGTGGCAGAAAATGAGAGAGAAAGGACAAAAATAAATATTGGAAAAATAAAATATGGACAGTGTGCCGTAAATGGCAGAGAACTTAAGCTGAAAATTTACCTTTTTTTTCCAATAAGATAGAATTTATCGAAGTAGAGGCATTAGGCCAACATAAAAAAAAAGAAAAAAAGTTTTTTTTTGTTTTTTTTTGTCGAGCCTGGTGGCATACTTGTCACCACCCCGTTATAAAGGGGACGCTCATAGCATCCATCCATCCATCCATCCACTGTTCGACGGCTTCACCACAATATATATATATATATATATATATATATATATATATATATATATATATATATATATATATATATATATATATATATATATATATATATATATACACGCGTGTGTGCCAGTGGCGGCGACAACGAAGCAGCATGAGTCCTTGGCCGAAGGCAGAGACGAAGAAGACGTTGCAGTCTTTGTCCTGTGATCGATAAAGCGCATTTGTTTGATGTGCTTTCTGTGCTCGTCGATTCCGCGTCGTCACACTGGTGGAGGTGCTGGGTATTCTTCATGCTCGGCACCCCTTCGCGGAGCCGACATTCGAGCTCGGAATCACTAATACGCGTCGACACCCCAGTCCACCGTTTCAGTCAGCCATCTGCTAGGCCTGGCTCCCGAGCTCAATCCTTTGCGAGAAACTGCCATCAATCACTTGCCTCCTTCAGCCACCATGGCCACTGCAGCTCCAGTGCACATGACACTACAGAATCCCATATTTCCTGATTGCTTTCATGGTAAGACTTATGAAGGCGCCCAAGACTGGCTGGACCAGTTCGAACGCTGTGCGAAGTACAACCAGTGGGCAACACCAGAAGACAAGCTGACGAATGTTTAGTTCTACCTGAAAGGCAACGCCCAAACGTGGTACATCAACAGGGAAAGAAGCTTGGCTATACTTCCGCAACCAGCGTGTTGATACCTTTACTAGTCTCGACAAAAAGGAGAATGTGCAACGTCTCTGGGAAGCTCGCATATTCAAAAACCAAATGAGAGTGTTGCTATGTTCGCTGAGGACATGAGCCGTTTTTTTCGGCAGGGCAGATCCCCAGGAGCCGGAAGATAGGAAGCTGCGGTATCTAATGCGAGGCGTGAAGAAGCAACTGTTTGTTGGGCTTGTGAGAAATCCACCAACCACAGTAGCTCTGAGTTCACGAAAGAAGCCACAGCAATTGAACGGGCCCTACAGCAACGGTACCGCCAGCAGAACCCGGTCAACTTTCGAGCGAGTAGTTTGGTTACGGCTGCGGCGAGCCTTTCCGACGACAGGCCTCTGCGGGAAGTCTTCCGGGAGATTTTGAGGGAGGAGCTTCGGCAGCTTGGTTTCATTCCAGCAACCGAACCAACGCCGGCATTGTCCTTTGTCGCCGATGTTGTCCGGGATGAGGTCTGTCAGGCTTTCTGTTCATCCGCCTATGGTGATGTGCGACATCTTACTTATGCTGATGCAGTACGATGCCCCGTGGTCGCGCCTTCAGCTCGGCGGACTCCAATGACTGAACCACCACCAACCCTGCAAACACAGCCGCTCTCAGCGCCGAAGATTTTCCCAACCTCGTCGATTTTTCCGACAAGATGAATGCCATGTAGTCAATATGCGAGTCCCACAACGTCGCCCAGTAGTGAGTCCCCACTTACCCACCAGCGTCAAAAAACTGATTTGTGGCATACCGCTGACCGTCGACTGGTATGTTTTCGTTGTGGCGAAGCTGGGAACATCTACCGAGTTTGCAGTTATCGCGATGCTCAGTATTCGATATTTCCTCGCTACTCTGATTACGCTACGTATGACGATCGACGCATGTACAATGACGCCCCTGTGAACCCACTGCCGCAGAATACAGTAATGCCCGGATCACGTTCTACATCTTCAGCGCGGGCCAGTTCCCCTAATCGTCGTAGTTTTGCCGACGTCACGAGGGGCACGTCCTCTAGCCCGGGATGGGGAAACTAGACGCACCGACCTCGGGGGTAGGGTTAACAATGATCGAAATTCCGAACAGCCTTCATTGCAGACAAATGACAGCTCGAAGCCACCGATGCGGAAGAAGACGACAGCAACGACTAATCCGACGAATGAGACAACTGCCGATGTAACCTACGTTATCAGCGCTGACCTCGTCGTTCACATTGACAGCCACCAAGTGACGGCTCTTGTGGATACCGGCTCCCACGTTTCTATAATTAAGCCTACAGCTAGCCAAAAGACTAAGGAAGGTAAAGATGCCATGGCATGGACTTAATATAAGAACTGCAGGAGGTCAGTTGATGACACCGCTTGGAAAGTGCACGGCCTGAATCTTCATCGCTGGTTCCACCGTTGTCGCCACCCTCGTCATTCTTCACGAGTGCTGTAAACAGTTCATATTGGGAACAGACTTCTTGCGCAAATACGGGGCTGTGATTGACCTCCGCGACAGAAGCGTAACGTTCGCTATAAGCTCAGACACTGCTACTGATGAGAAACAACAGCCACCTCACTTCCGTATTGACGATGACGACGGCATACTGCCGCCACGAAGTTGCTCCCTCGTATCCATGCACTGCGACATCTTACAAAACGGTGCTGGCATCGCTGAACACATCAAGGAGCTCACATCTACTAGCGGCATTTCTATTGCCAGGGCTGTCGTCACTGTTATTGACGGATGCGTTGAACTCTTGTTTAAAAATTTTAGCAGAGAACGCCAACACGTAGTCAAAGGCACGGTCATTGCCTGTTTCGACGAACTCGCTCAAATAGTAGATTGTCATTTAGTGGAGGAAGCAGCAGCGTCTGCTATCACTACACCGAAATCTGTCGACGTTAGTCCAACGTTATCTCCCATTGAGCGAAACTGCCTTCTCACGCTGATCAACAAGTTCCACGGCTGCTTGTCATCCACATCAAGAGTTCATCAAACGGCACTTACGAAACACTGCATCATCATGGATTTCGACGCCAGACCCATACCGCAAAATCCTTATCACGTCGCCCCAAAAGAGCGTGAAGAAATTCAAAAAAGGTAAAAACGATGCTTGAAGATGGTGTTATTCGGCGATCTAACAGTCCTTGGGCATCACCAGAAGTACTCGTCAAAAAAAAAAAAAAAAAGAAAAGGACGGCAGCTTGTGTTTCTGCGTCGACTACTGGGAGCTATATCAGATCACAAAGAAAGACGTCTATATTCTGCCGCGTATTGATGATTCATTGGATAGACTACAAAACGCACGCTACTTTTCGTTCATGGACTTGAGAAGCGGCTACTGGGAAATTGAAGTGGATGAGAGAGACCATGAGAGGACCGACGTGGCGAACTTCCCGACGCCTTCAGACAAAAAATCAGTGCGACGTTTTTTGGGATTCTGTGCCTATTATCGGCAATTTATTGCCAATTTTCGGGCATCCCATAACCATTGACACAGCTTACTGGGGAAAATATTTCCTTCACCTGGAGCGAAGATCAGCAGCAGGCATTTCACGTGCTTCGTCAGCGCATGTAAACACCGCCCGTGCTCGCCAACTTCGTTGAAGATGCGCCAACAATACTACATACAGACGCAAGTAATGTGGGTCTTGGAGCAGTCGAAGGACAACAAGGAAAAGGGGATCGCCTACGCCAATAGGACGCTGTCCCGATCAGAAGCTAACCATACTACGACGGAAAAAGAATGTCTTGCATTGGTGTGGGCAGTCCTGAAGCTTCGTACTCATTCGTACGGCCGCCTATACACCATTATCAGTGATCACCACTAGCTCTGTTGGTTAATAAACTTGAAAGATCCATCTGGCTGTCTTGCACGCTGGATTGTTCGACTCCAATTGATTTCACTGTTACCTACAAGTCGGGAAATTGACACACCGATGCCGACTGTCGTTCTTGATCTCCCGTTGAGAGGGCATCGCCAGATGATGACGACGACACGGCTTTTTTGGGAATTGTGGACACTGCCGCCTTTTCTCAACAGCAGCGTGACGACCCTGTACTGAAACCACTCATAAATTACCTACAAGAGCGAAAGAATAGCGTGCCGAAGTTGTTTTCGAGAGGGCTGCCGTCGCCCTGCTAGCGGAATGACGTTCTTTATAAGTAGAACTTTTCATTCACCAGCAGCAGCTACTTGCTCGTCGTTCCTTCTTCGCTTCACCATAATGTACTGCAAGCCTGCCACGACTAACCTACCGCTGGTCACTTGGGTTACGCCAGAACATTGGCGAGAATAAGGCAAAACTATTACTGGCCAAGACTTACTGGAGTTGTCAAAACTTACGTGCAGGCATTTCTAGATTTCCAGCATCGCAAGCCACCATCCATCAAACCAGCCGGCCTGCTGCAGCCTGTCTGAGTGCTGGCGGCACCATTTACACAAATTAGCATCGATTTTCTGGGCCCCCTCCCAAAGTCTGCCACTGGAAACAGGTGGATAATGGTCGCCACAAATTATCTGACCCGATACACGGAGACAGGTGCTCTGCCACGCGCAACGGCAGCTGAAGCGGCACAATTTTTCATCGAAGCCATCGTTTTAAGACACGGTTCTCCCGCAATTGCCATCACCGACATAGGTACTGCGTTCATGGTCGAGCTTTTGGACACCGTTTTCCGAGTAATTAGTACAGCTCACAGGAAGACAACGGCGTATCATCCCCAGACCAACGGGCTCACCGAACGTCTCAACAAGACCCTGGCTGACATGATAAGCATGTACGTAGATGTAGAGCACAAGAACTGGGACGACATATTGCCCTACGTCGGTTTCGCGTACAGCACGGCTCATCAGGAGATCACTCATAAGACACCCTTCAGTCTCATTTACGGACGCGAAGTTACGAAAACGTTCGACGCGATGCTCCCTCATGAGAATGATGGCAATGGGATGGACGCTGAAGAGTTTACTCAGCGAGCAGAGGAAGCCAGATAACTTGCCAGGTTGCGAATCACCAAACAACAAGCGGATGACGCCAAACATTACAACCTCCGGTACAGAACCGTCCTATACAACGTGGGCGACAAAGTGTGGGTCTGGACACCCATTCGTTAGCGTGGGCTCTCCGAAAAGCTGTTGCGAAGGTACTTTGAACCCTACAAGGTTCTGCGACGCATCAGTGACGTCTACTACGAGGTTGCTCCAGACGGCGTTCGGTGTTCGAAGCGCCGCAGACACTCACCAGAGATTGCCCACGTGCTTCGAATGAAGCCTTACTTTCAGTGACTAACTGTGCAGTTTTGGTTTTGCCTTGCTTCTCGAACGTTTAAAATCGAGGTGACGTTTTTTTAAAAGCGGGAATAATGACGCGCGTATGTGCCAGTGGCGGCGACAACGAAGCAGCGCAAGTGTCCTTGGCTGAGGGCAGAGACGAAGAAGACGTTGCAGTCTTTTTCCTGTGATAGATAATGCGTATTTGTTTGAGGTGCTTTGTGTGCCTATCGATCCCGTGTCGTCACAATATACGGTGCATGACATCCACGCCGACGCCGGCGGCAAAATCCAGCCGAGAGTGTCCGTATATTGCTATCACAATAAAAACACGGCATATCACGTGAACGGTAAACATAAATATTGCTACGAGTGAATTAGGTGTATACTTTCACATAACGCCGCGTGAAAATAAATAAATATATACATTTTATTATTGTGACAAAAAAGGTGTGACAGTGCGTATACTAAACAGACGAGCGTTAAAAAGTGCAAGAATGCAACGGGCTTTCGACAAGACTAACAGGAGCGTTGTCGATGTACGCCTGTAGATATTATTGAATAGATTTATGGGGCGCTATTGCAGTGGTCGAGCGCCTATGGTTCACGACCACAGAAAAGAAGGTCGCGGAATCGAATCCCTGCCTCATCGGCCGCATTGCGACGGAGATACAGTAATAAAGGCCCCTGTGCTCAGATTAAGGTGGACATTGGACAACTCTGGGTAGTCAAAATTTGCAGATCCTTTCGGTGAGGTATCTCTTCTAATGATGTCGTGGTTTTGGGATGTAAAACCTGAACAGTCCGCCCCGCCGCGGTGGTCTAGTGGTTAAGTTACTCGGCTGCTGACCCACAGGTCGTGGGTTCGATTCCCGGCTGCGGCGGCTGCATTTCCGATGGAGGCGGAAATGTTGTAGGCCTGTGTACTCAGATTTGGGTGCACGTTAAAGAACCCCAGGTGGTCAAAATTCCCGGAGCCCTCCACTACGGCGTCTCTCATAATCAAATGGTGGTTTTGGGACGTTAAACCCCACAAATCAATCAACCTGAACAGTGGTTATTGTTGGTAATATTAGTTGCGAAGTATAGTGCTTGAGCGATAAGTGCAGCGAAAGTTTACCTAAGCGTTTCAATAGCGCTGTCGCGGACGTAATAGTTATTCCCCCATGCTACATCATCGAAGTGTTCATATCCCTTCCCTAGGGCGTGCTATATATTCATAGCGTGGCTTTGGCAAGTAGAGCAGCAGATGCTATGCTTCCTTGCTAAGACTTTATTCGCTGCAATGATCCTCGTCAATTCTGTGTGGGCTGTGTGTAGTTTTTGCGCTGATCTGAATAATAATAAAAAAATTGGCAGATGCCACGTATAAAGGAGATTGCTGATATGTGAAGCCCAAGTGAGGAAGGCTGATGTGTCACTTTAAAATTCGCACAACAGTACAAGGCGGAGGTAAATTATGCCGTACGTGACTTTCATGTCGTGATTATCACGTTTGGAAGCGTCGTTTATCTTAGTCATCTCTTCACTTCACCTCATACCAAATTTGGTATATGTGCAGTGAGCGAAACGGCCGTGAGCATGCTATCAGCGTAGCATGTAGTCATGTTTTACATGACACGAATATGATGATTATCATGCTTGGCCTTCTCACATACCTTCGTCGTCAATTCACGTCCTGTTATATCAAACTTGGCATAAGTGAAGGTAGCGAAACGGCGGCGAGCACACGTAACGTGGACGCGCGCGCACGCTAGACGCATGGACGCTACGCTAGCAAAACGCGAGCACTTTACCTGGCGCTAGGCGCGACTAGCGTCTGTCGTTGAGGCCCGGCGGTAACCGTCGCGAAATGCGACATCCTGCAGTTTGCGCCGACGAGGTTACCTGAACAACACCGCGTCTGCTTAGCCTCTTGACGGAAATACGCCGGGCGCGCTCAAACGCGCATGCGTCAAAGCAACGCAGCGCGACGTGCGCCTGCGGGTATATGCCAGGCAGATGGGCGCCTGGCGTGCATCGTGGCATTGCCATCGTGATGCGACGAAGCGAACGCCGGCGCGCACGCACGCCTGCTCACGTCGAAGTGTGTTGGCGCCTTGAGTGTGGCATGTAGTCATGTTCTTACATGACATGCATCTCATGATTTGATGTTTGAACCAGTCACATACTTCGCTATCCATTCACGTGACGTAATACCAAATTTGGCATATGGGAAGCTAGCGAAACGGCCGCGAGCGCATCATAAGTGTGGCTGTGGTCGTGTTGTTACATGATAAGCATGTCATGATTTTCTTGTTTGAACGTGTCATTTACATATGTCATCTGTTCTCGTCACGTAATATCGAATTAGGTACATGTGAAGCTTGCGAAATGGCCGCGAGCACATCATAAGTGTGGCATGTAGTCATGTTGTTACATGACACGCGTCTCATGATAATCATGTTGGCACCAGTCACATACCGTCGTCATCCATTCACGCCACGTAATACCCAATGTAGTAAATGTGAAGCTGTAGCGAGACGACTGCGAGTGCCTCATGAGCATGGCATGTAATCATGCTCTAACATGACACGCACCTCATGATTATCATGTTTGCACCAGTCACACACTTTCATCATTCATTCACGTCCCGTAAACACCAAATTTGGCATATGTAAAGCTAGCGAAACGACTGCGATCATACCATGAGCGTGTCGCGTTGTCATGACTCATGAGTCATGACTGACATGACATACCTGTCATGATTTCCACGTTAGGGTTTGTCAGTTGTTTTCGTCATGCAGTCATGTAATACCATGCCAATTTTCAACATGTCACGTAAACAAAACCACCGCAAGAGCAGCATGACCATAAATTGTAAATAATGACATTCATGCCACACATGCAATGATAGTCATGATATGACTATACAAATACGCTCGCCATACGCTCATGTTATGCCATACCAAATTTGGTAGTGATACCATTAACGAAACGGCTGAGAGAGCTAAATGTCGTAGGCGGCTAGATAGATGAATAGATACGCTTTAAGTCGCTGAAGTTCGCTAAGAAATGCTTCGCATTTAATACTTACTAGCCCAATCTTACACTTTGCTTCAGCAAATCTCACTCCATTAAGCATTAAAGAAGGGCTCGAAAGGGTTAATTGTACGCACACACAGGTTCCTTTTCTAGTGGTGCGGTGGAAGTGAGGTGTCCATCATGAAACGATTTATAAAAGAGATTTGATATGAAACTGATTAAACTACTTGATTCTACTCTCAAGGCAAAGCTGAAGCAACCACCCAAGTTTTTGGCAAAGTGTTCTCCAGGCAAGAATAACCGGCATCTCCCTTCTTTTATTTACACGGAACGCTTAGTGCCTATGATGCCTCACCTTTTAGTGCCGCGGGATTCGCTCGTCTCTTTTGAAGCTTCAGCACGACACGCTTCCGGCCCTTCGCTGTTGTTGGTGCTGCTGCTGCTGCTGCCGGTATCCATAGTATCTTCTTCCTGTGCCATACTCATCCTGGGTATCAAAGCAGAAAGACTGTCGGTCAAGACAGTGTGCGATATGAGTCAATAGGCAAGCCAACTACTGATGCAGTCATACGTGATCATGCAAAAATTTTCTCGAAAGCTAGTTTGCGCACGCCCAACGCACTTGATTGAAAGATACTATTGATAAACTGTAGCTGCGTAGACAATTTGTCGAATTAATGTTGACGAGTTTACTAAGTTCATAGTTAATAATCAAATAGGCCGTAAACAAAGACAGAAAGAAAGGGGATTCAGTTACGCGGCGTTATGCGTGTAGCAGAACACTAGCCGCCACGATGGTGGCGGTACTCGGCTGCTCACCCACAAGTCGCGAGTAGAATACCAGCAGCTGTGGTCTCATTTTGATGGAGCTAAAATTCTAGAGAGGCACATATGCTTCGATTTTTGTGCCCATTACAAGAGAGTTATAGTTTGGCGTGCATAACCGGCTAGCGTACGCAACGCGCTAGAGGAAGCAAGAATGCGCATGCGCTTAACCTAAGTGAGAAACGTGCTTTTGCGCACGCAGGTGATCCGCTTGCTAGATGTAGGCGCTTACGTTGCACCAGCGATGGCCGTTGCGCATCTTAGCGGCGGCTCTCACGAGATATCGAACAGCCGAGACCAAAACAAGATGGGTGGGACCGACAACACATCGGTGGTCGTGACAGCGAAAGAAATCCGTGTGATTTGCGATGCATTTGGAACTTAAATAAGTAACCCGATGTCAATAGGTGAATAGGTACAGTGTATTGGAGTCGCTGCTAAGCTGGAGGGCAACGTTGTACTACTTGACCACGCCATTTACGGAGAAGCAGGAACCCGACTCCGACGTGAAGCACCACGACGGATTTCTGGGTTGTGTACGGCGCATCGTGTGTGTTATCCCTTTGAAATGTGGTGGTTCCTGTGTGTGTCTAACCAAAAAAAAAAATGTTTGGATGATGGTCTGTAAAAGCATTGCAGTGAAGGTGAGTGAAATAAAGGTTAGTTATGGCCATGCATTTAGCATGCATGTAGATGGACGTCCGTGTTTTTCGAAGTTAACGAGATTTTTCGAGCACACGGTTCATTCTGAAAGCAGCTATCACGACGTGAAGAATGACACGCGAAGACACCGTGTCAAATTAAGGGTTCAATTGGCAGTGAGCGATTGTCTTCGCCGTCTTTGTCCCTCATGCTGCTAGTTCACCTAGCATCAGCACCCAAAACCACTACTCGTCCTAGGAAATGATCGCCTTGTCTCATGCCCTGTCTTGTGTGTTGCGTTGACGAACATCGGTTCTGGCTAGAAGTAACACTCAAAGGCAGGCGTGTTGAAGATCAGGAGCAGCACACGTTTCAGATGTTGCGCATGGTAAACTAATGCTGTAGGACGCAGCCCTAAACCTAGTTTTCGCAACGCGTTGCGGACGTGCAGCTTTGCGTGAATAATAATAATAATAATAATAATAATAATAATAATAATAATAATAATAATAATAATAATAATAATAATAATAATAATAATAATAATAATAATAATAATCAGCAGCAGCCCGACGGCGCCCTCTATATCGGGCAAAAGCCCCTCCCATGGTCCGCCAATCAATCCAGTCTTGTGCTTACTTCTGCCAAGTTATACCTGCGAACTTTTAATCTCATCGGCCCACCTAACTTTGCCACCTGTTCGTTCGTTTTGCTTCTCTGGAAATTGTCTGATGGCCTTTATGTATAATTTCAAGCGTGTCATTCTGCAGTGAGGCCGGGATGACAAAGTGATTACCCTCTGGAAGGACACCGCTAGAGAGATCTCTCTGATGGTTTCAGTATTTAATGTGATCTGGAAGCCGGTCTCGACGAGGCCAGCTCAGGGTGCAGTACTTTACGAGCCATACTTATTCTCCGTCCAGTTCTTGGCGCCTGCGGGCATCGTCTGCAGTAACCAGCTTCGTGTCAGTGACAATTTCAACTTGCAGATCTACAAACTCCTTTTCCACATCCACCAGACTGATCAATAGTTTCTCGGCCGGAGCCCTTCAAATTGTATTAGCCGTGGATAGCTGTTTGCCCGGAGCGTGGACCAAGTTGAATTGATAGCGCATAAGTTTGATGCGGAACCTCTGAATACGCGGAGGCTCCGTGTACAGTTGAGCATCTTTAAGTCATGTCACCAGCGGCTGATGATTGGTTTCCACTGTGCACTTGAGGCCCCGCACACACTGGTCGAAAGAGTGCATGGCCAATGGTACCGCCAACGCTTCTTTTTCTCTTTGGCTGTAGTATTTCCCTCCGTGTCACTTAGTGATCGTGATCCAGAGGCTACCACGCGTACTTCTCCCGATGGTTGTTCATACAGAAAGAAGAGTTCCCTATTCAAATGAGCTTGCGTAACATGGTAGTATGCTATTGCGACCGAAATGATACTTCGCAACGCAGAGGTCCGGCGTGGGAATCGTTTTGATCCGAATAAAATCGGTCTATTCAAGTGGTCCCATGCACTCTCTTGTATTCCGCTCACCTATCAAGGCGTGGACAGGGCAGTTGCCTTCGCAAAGTTGGGAAAGAAGCGACTAATGCAATCAGCCATAACCAGGAGGGGTTTAACACTAGCGACTTTATTGGGTGGCTCTTATAGTTGCGTAGGGCCTCAAGTTTGCTGGGACTTGGCGAGATACCGTTGGCGTCGATGACCATAGCCAAAATTAAAGAACTATACCCTGTCTTGACCAAGGAAGGCTTCTTGGTCAGGTTTACCCCGGCTCTCTTCAGACGTTCGAAAATAGCCACAAGTAGTTTGTTGCGCCTAATTAACGATCATTTTCAAAAGGCAGAGTGTCGTCTATAAGGTTGACACGTTAGGTTGCCCTTTAGAATTCGAGCCATTTTTCGTTTAAACTACTCAGGTCTTGAGGTCACGCCTAAAGGTAGACGACAGTAGCAGTAGCGTTCGAATGACATGATTATTGTGGTGTTTCTTGGCATTCTTGGAATGATTGCACTTGGTGAAATCCTGTTGTCACTTCTGGTTTTTAGAACACCTTTGCGTCTCTACACACAAAGTTGTCCGAGAACCCTTGCGAACGTTGGAGGCAGAACTTCCTTGTGGAGCTTCAAGTTCCCGCATATTTGGATGCCGCCTGATGTTTTCGGACCGGGACACCACAGCGTTGACTTGGTAATGCGCTTTATGACACCTTCTTTTTAATCTGGTTCAAATTTGCTTCACTTCGTCGCACAGAGGAGTTGGAGTGCTACGAGGTACACTGAGAGCAATGGCTTGACATTTCGCTTGAGAATACGTTTGAGATCAGAAGTGTACTCCTGCCCTACGGTACCAAGTTCATTGAAGATGTCCTGGCTAAGAGTGGCATCGCTTGCAGGGTCAGTTGGCTTGTCAGGTTGCGGTGCGGCGTCGATGAATTTCACGACTACCAAGGTGAGTATAGCAGGGTAGCCTAGCAGAAGCGTAGACTGCGAAGCATAATTTGTTGGACCTGTGAGAAGACCATCTGGTTCGTCGAGTTGAGACGGTACACCCGAGAAAGTGCTCGCGACCACAATAACTTCCGCCCCTGAGTCAACCTTAATCAGTAGGATGCTGTCGACGTGCTCGCAAATGAACTTCGCGTTTGCTTCACAACTGGTCTTGACAGCATGCGTCTCTATAGGCACCGTTCAGTCGAGTTTTCTAGTGTGACTGCAGCGCCAGAATAGTTAACCTATCGGATGAAAAATGCACCCTTGAGACGGCGTCGGTGAGAATGGAACGCGACGCACGCATTTAGCACCCTGCATCTGTCGGCGGATTGTTGCCGGCATACATAGGGCATAGAGATTCTCACAATCACACCCAGAGGTAAATCTGGCGACAGTGAGCTGCTTGATGCAGGGGAATGACGGAATACGTGGGCTTCGAACTTGGCCCGGATTTGTATACCTCAACGACGTGTCAGGCTTCACGTTAAAATGATTGATTTCTCACTGAAAGGGCACGTAATAAGCTATTTATTTTTGTCATTACACAGAAAGGTGTTGTATTTAAATCTAGAACCTTTTACGTTGATGTACAATTTTACAAAGCGTAGGAAGTAACCAACGACCACTAAACTTGGTAGGCAGACGACAAAGTGAGCGTTCTTTCCGCCACGTTTATGTCGATAGTTCATTTTCTTCGCCGTTTGGTTGTGCCGTAAAGGTCAGTGGATTTTTATTTTAGAATGTAACACGCGTGGATGAGATCCATTTATAAACGTTTCGTTTTAGAGAAGCTTTATTTACGCAGTCATACTCGCTTTTGAGCCGACGCCTCACTAGACACCAGCCAACACAGGCCTCGCAGACTCAGCGTTCCAACATCGCTCCTTAAGAAATTCGCATAGACGGTGGCGCCACACTTCCCTCTAGGTATTTGTTAGAAACGCTAAAACATGAGGAATGCGCGCACGCGTCTATTTTCTGCGTGCTCCTAACGGCAAATGTCTAAGACTTTGCGACGAGGCAGTGTGAGCACTGCAGCTCCCTATGGTCAGTGGGCGGTTCCTATGGTATGTGACTGTAGGTGGAGCAAACGCTGCTTGGCTAGGCAAACCGCTTCGAAGTGACCTTTATTTTTGTAGAAATTGCAAACCGCTTTCCTGGCAGAACAAAATTTCCATTGATAAGCTTCTCGTCCCTATAGAAGCCACTATTCATGCGTAGCGTTGGCGAAGAAGGTCTTTCCATATATGATAATGCTCACCTACGTGACTGTGTTTTCGCAGGCATCCGCTTCGCTGCATCCACGGCGACTGGCCCAGATGACTTGGTTGCGCGTTCCTGTTTTTCTCTTTCGGCGTCTTAATGGAGTCGTGCGTTCAGGAGCGCTTTCTCCAGCGTCAATATGCCGAGTGAAAGGCAAAGATCATGGCCTACGAGAACCGTATAATCTGAGAGTGGTACACGCTATACCCTAAACAGAGTATTGTACTCCACACCTTACCTACACCTCAATATGACCGAAACACAAGCAATAAATTTTATAATCCGACAAACCACCAAGGCAGCGCTCCGCCTTCCAAAAACCACCAGTAACGAACGCCTCGCGGAGTTAGGTCTGCATGATACTATACACGAACTGACCGAAGCGCACCTGCAGGCGCAATATCTCAGACTATCCAGCATCAATACCGGTACACATATACTTTCGAAGCTCCAAATTTGCATCCCCGCTAATAATTGTTCCCTAAAGTCACAACCAAAGGAAATTCGCGAAAAATCTTGTATTCAAACGCTCCCCCGTAAGATGCACCCCGACCGCCACCGCGAACGACAAAAAGCTAAATATTCTCCATAAAGTGTAGGGCAGGTAACAAGTTGCAATCTGGGTAGATGCTGCATGCGATCAGCCCGGAGCCACTGTGCGGTGGCCTACACCCCGGACACCGCTCTATTAATAAAGAACTACCTCCAGGGACAACAGCAGAAGAAGCGGAAGAGGGCGAAATTGCGCCAGCGCTCCGCCGTTTCAATGCTACGTGCACCCTAAGTGGTTCGAAAACTGCATTCCTAAATTATGCTAGGGGCAGAGATCACCCTACTACTTACCACATGCTCGACCAGAATCTCCCTTCCTCCCACAGCGTTGAGGTCATCTGGGTGCCCGCGCATCCAGGAAACTCTGGCATTGAGGCCCCCGATTTTTAGCCCGAGGGTCGAGAAACCAGGCACAGGCGGACCTTTTGGGGGGTTTCTTAAAGGAGCGTGAGTGAACCTTTGCTGAGCTCACTGGAACGCTCGTGCGGAAAGGCAGATATACCCGCCCCCTCACCCTTCCCTTACCAATAAGGGAAAGGTACATATGGCACCATCTTCAAACGTTGACCTTACCAACCCCCTCCCTCCTCTCCCACTACCGATCCATCTCACCTTCCTGCCCTCGGTGCAATGCACCAAGGGGAAGCCTAATTCACGTTCTCCTGGCCTGTCAGTCTTCTTCTCCTCACGTTGGGCCGGTGCCACTCCGGACCAGGGAGGGCTGGGAGACCTCGCTACGCTCCTGGGACCCGGAAAGGCAGAAAAGTGCCACCAGCCGGGCTGCCAGTGTCGTGAACTTAATAAACATGAACGTTCTAGAATGGTGAGGTAGCGCGGGGACCCAGGGGGCCAGGTAGGTCTTAAACTCTGCTGCAATAAAGTTTTTTCGACTCGACTCGACTCTAGCGTCAAGTCAGAAGTGCGGGAGAGCTGATGTGCGAGGTTTAACGTCCCAAAACCACCATATGATTATGAGAGACGCCCTAGTTGAGGGCTGCGGAAATTTCGACCACCTGGGGTTCTTTAACGTGCACCCAAATCTGAGCACACGGGCCTACAACATTTCCGCCTCCATCGGAAACGCAGCCGCCACTGCCGGAATTCGATCCCGCGACCTGCGGGTTAGCAGCCGAGTACCTTAGCCACTAGACCACCGCGGCGGGGCTGCGAGAGAGTTGTTCCGACAGTGTGGCGTCCAACAAGCGGGCAAGAAATCGGTCTCGAACGAGCCGCTGAGCCATAGTAGCATCTTTTGATCATGTTTTGCAACACAGAATAAAAAAACGTCAGCGTTTCGTCTGCTTGCTGCGTCCACTTATGAAAACAAAAACTTTCATGAACTTCGTTTAGCGGGTGAAAGAAAATACAAGGTGAACTTGCTTTTCACAGCGCTGTACGACAGAGCTTCTTCGGCAGTCAAGCTGAGAGGTGCTAGTGTGTGTCGAGCTTGAACTCATAGAATAAAAAAGCCTTCGTACCCGAGCTTCGTTGGTAACTCGGTGCATTCCTGTAGCGTTGGCCACGACCTCCTCTAGAGGAGGTCGTGGCGTAGGCGTAGTCCTCGAACTGCACAAACCTGCTAGACCACAAACTTGGGTCGTTGAAGTCGAAGCTCTGTGTCTGTTCGAGTCCAGGTATTTTAGCAAACGCAGGGTCAGGCTTGAACTCCATTACAGAGGGCGAACGGTGGCCACTTAGGACACCACGTACGATGCAACATGCAGCAAGGCGCTTGGCGCATCTACACAATTGACTCGGAGCCATGTTGACCGAACGAATCTCCCCACAGCTTTATTCGGCTATAGCACAAATATAGAACACATCAAGGGGCTTTAAGAACGCATGCTGCACAGCGCCTTGTGAGTTTCAATAATTAACAGGAGAGTAGGCAGGAGCATCAGTACGACTGAAATACCTTTACCGATGCATTGCACTAGAATGAAAGAGGTGCACTTGAGAACGTTACTGAACGACAGCTACAGTTACTGATCTTGTGTCTCGTGCATTCGCCAGCATATGAATCGCTGTCGACACGCTCTTACCTCGATTGTGGTCGCAGTGTAGCCCGGTTGTGGACGACCGACCGAGAGAAACAGTGAGAGGTCGATGAAGATTGGCTCGCGGACTTTGTTTTCTTTTGTTGCGAAAAAATCATGGCTCATACCCACAAGGGGGATTGGCCACACTGTACCTTACAACAAAAATTTAAATACAATGCTTGTTAAAAAAAGAGAAGTCAGATAAAAACGAAATCAATAATAATAAACATTAAAAATAGAAAAGGTAAAATGATTTTACTTCATGCAACGCGGATATTTCTTCTTCTTCCTTCTTTACTAAGCGGCACAATCTCTGGGGAATAGTTTGAGTGGGTATTGTTCTCAGGGGGAGCCGCTTATAAATTACGCCCACTTTTCACTTTTAACTTTACAACCTGAGGCGCTACACTTATGTCTCGGCCTTCCAAAGATTGTAGCCAACAATATACTTTATCACGAAGCATACCTGTTATCTTTTCAAACTAGGTCCCGAATGTTGACAGTTACATTGTATCTTAACATATATGACTCCCTACGCAGACGCTCTCAATATGTGCTCTATAATGAGCCTTCCACATTTATTCAACGTGATTGGTCTAGGCTACATAGGCCTCAAACAACTTTCGCGGAGAAGGAAGGAAAACAGGAGGAAAAAAAAAAGCAGGGAGGCTAACCAGACTTTGGAAGCTTTTCGAACCACTACAAGTATCACTTCGTGATATAATTTACCTAAAAGTATTTACCTCCACAGAGGTAATAGAGTTTGATAATACATTTTCAATTAAGAAACGCTAAACTATTACGCACCAGATATTTAAAAGCGTTCTTGTAAGACTACCTCAATAGCGTGTGGATAAATCCAGTAGTAGCCACAAATGCTTCTGTAACTGTCGTGAAGGCCGGCGCGGGAATCTATTCAACGAATCTTAGTTGGTCTTTTTCTCTTCACTCACCAGAGTTTACATCAACATTCCAGGCCAAATTAATGGCAATTATGCTTGCACTGCGGAAACTCCCATCACACAATTTTTCAGTGGTGGCGTCAACAGATTCCTTGCCCGTGTGCACTGCGCTAGCAGTATCTTACTCATCGAGCTGCCTCGCAGAACTTTCTTCGTATGTGCCAAATCATGTAGGGAACGTTAGTCTAATTCGGATACCAGGTCACACTGGATTAGAATAGAATGAAGCGGTGGACAGCCTAGCAGCAGCATCTGCTACAGGACCTGTCCTATATATTCAAAAACCATCCCGCGATAACACGTTCGCACGTCTCAGAAACCTTTGTCTGCACAAGCAGCACCATAAATCTTCTGTACTAAGCGACACAATTTTCCAGCCTCTTAGGTACCCGTTGAATAGCTCAAATACTCACAGTGCAGCACAAAGCAATTGGCAGTTACGTTAATAAAATGGCAATGCAGACTGCCATCATAAAAGTTTTACTTACACAGGACTAGACTCGTTCCTTCCCCCACTATAAATTTTGTAATCAAGCACTAACGATCGAGCACTTCTTTATGTAATGTTAAAGATATCGAAACCCAAGACGAATGTTTCTTAAACCACTTTTCAAGAAAGTGGCCTTGAGCTCCTTACGTCAGCGTTGCTCTCTCTGGGGGCGTCGGGACTGGGGCACTGCAACGAGTCCTTTACGATGCTTCATCTAATTATTTCAAAGGATCAAAGGGAATGGCATGTTAATACTATCAGTACATCTAAAACACTATCGTTCATCTATACATGCACTTTACCTTAGCTATATCAATTACTAGTTCATTTGTTTAACTTTGAGTTAAATTGCAATAAAATACGTAAAAATTATAACAAATAATTTTGCTTCTGTTCATTTTACTTTTTCCCACCCTCTTTCTCACTTATTATTTCTTTTTTGTTTCACAAACTATACTGCCGCACGCCTCTTGGCCGATCCCCCGTGGTGGGTTGTGCCGTTCTTCCGGGAATGGTCATCATCATCTTCATTTGGTGTGACCAATGCCCGTCGTGGCCACGAGCTGCAGATACTACTGCTACAATTCTTCTTTGCCCAGCCATCGATCGTTTGGCCCAGATGCCCCTAAGGAAATCACGCTTGTGTTTATGCATCGAGGGAACTCAGTACAAGAATATTGTGACTATCCATCTATAGATGGTATAGCCCGAAATGTTGTCATTTGGTAGTCCCTCTTCTACTGTGTGAGGTAGTAAGTGGGAGGTAGTGGCCAGATACCGCACCAGGGTGGCCAATACTTCGCTAGTGTGGGAGTGCGTTACCGGTGGTGGTCACAGGCGAGTCCGCACTCCAGGCCTCTTAATGCAGTTCCATCACCACGTGGATTTTTTAAAATCTTTTTGGGAACTGCGCGGTACCGGGATTCGAACCACGGACCTCTTGCATGCGAGGTTAAATCTCTAACCACTACGCCATTACCGCACAACTGTGTAAAGACATGCTACTGTGTACAGAGCCTAAAATTGTGAATGATAGGTATAGCAGCACTGCTGTTTTTGAAGACTGCTTCAATAAGAGCGCAGAAGTGTTAGCCCTCGACGTCAAAGACGTGAAAGGTTGCAAAATTATGTTATCAACTACAAAACTACACTTCATCTGAATAAAATGCAACATGTGTTTGGATGCATGAGCCACGAAGATAAGTGGATCGCTTCACCAAGCACAATTTTCCAGGCTGTTTTTGTATTAAATAATAGTTTCGAGAAGTGGCAAATTCGATAACATTTATTTATTCATTTAATATTTATAACGACCTCTGGGGCAAGTGGCATTGAATAGGGGAGAGAAGAAATTACATGATCTATATAGAATAAAACAGCGTAGGAAATTTACGTAACACTACATTTACCAAGTTTATACAAAGAATAGTAATTTTCTGAATGAAATGAATTAAATGAAATAAACCATCAGGAGCAGTGAGTACAGGTAACGCGTTTTCGTGGTTGTGCAGTGCTAGCTACTTTTTTGTGGAAAATTTACAGCCAGCGATGACTGCGACAATGGAGTGGTTGCAGTCCTGAGATGTGCTGGAAATAAACGACTGAAAAAAAAAGAGACCTAATGTGATGTTATGCAATAGCTACTTTATTACGCTGATAAACATAGTTATAAATGTACCGAAGTCTGAAAATGAGGTTATTATGAAGTGTCTTTCAGATGGTGGACAACTCCATAAAATAGTGAAGGACAGGTGACTTTAAGACGGCCGGGATTCGATCCCGCGACGTGCGGGCGAGTAGCGCAGTGCCCTAAGGCCACTGGACTGCCGCGGCGAGTGCGCAACCTTTTTATTGTGTGATCTAACTCAAGAAGATGAAAGTGTAGTTTACTACAGAGTAATTTGAAAGCGCGCTGTGTGAGTGAAGCTTTCTCATATGGCTGCATTCTGTGTAATGGGTAGCATGCATTAAATAACGAGCAATTATGCACACGGAATGTTTTCGAACTTACTATGCTATCCCAAAACGCCTACTGCATACAACGTAGTGAAGGGCTCATCATCATCATCATCATCATCATCATCATCATCATCATCATCATCATCATCATCTACATCATCATCATCATCATCATCATCATCAGCCTGAATACGTCCACTGCAGGACAAAGGCCTCTCCCATGTCCTGGCCTCTCCCATGTCCAACCCAGTCCTGTGCTTGCTGCTGCCAATTTATACCCGCAAACTTCATCTCATCTGCCCTCCTAACCTTCTGTCTCCCCCTAACCCGCTTGCCTTCTCTGGGAATCCAGTGGAAATCCTTCTCTGGCAATCTCTGGGAATCCAGAAGTGCCCACTACGCACCTTAAAAAAAGTGTTGGCACAATTTTAAGGCATCCCAAAAGGGTCGCTTTCCGTTTCCATGAAATGCTCTGTCAGTGCTCTCGACATCATAGCGCCAGACAACACATATATGATTTTACCTTGACTTTAAAGCTTTTGCCATCCAGCATAGGTATCTCCCCACCGCAATGGACATTACCTTAAAGAGAAAGCAGTTGACTGGATTTGCGACTTTAGCGTTCTGCGTGCTCCCTGAATTGTAGAAACCGTGGTTGTAGTTGTTGGACGAGAGCTTCCCTCACCATTGTTTACGTGACCACGTGGGACCGACCATGAATGCGAAATCTATCTATCTATCTATCTATCTATCTATCTATCTATCTATCTATCTATCTATCTATCTATCTATCTATCTATCTATCTATCTATCTATCTATCTATCTATCTATCTATCTATCTATCTATCTATCTATCTATCTATCTATCTATCTATCTATCTATCTATCTATCTATCTATCTATCTATCTATCTATCTATCTATCTATCTATCTATCTATCTATCTATCTATCTGTCTGTCTATCTGTCTGTCTGTCTGTCTGTCTGTCTGTCTGTCTGTCTGTCCGTCTGTCTGTCTGTCTATCTATCTATCTATCTATCTATCTATCTATCTATCTATCTATCTATCTATCTATCTATCTATCTATCTATCTATCTATCTATCTATCTATCTATCTATCTATCTATCTATCTATCTATCTATCTATCTATCTATCTATCTATCTATCTATCTATCTATCTATCTACTTTTGGCTATCCTGGTCGTTTCGTATCGATATCAAAATTGGTATAGAAGAGCGTGACTGTATAACGAGCATCAGTCACTAGTCAGAAGATGAAAATCATGACACGTATGTCATAAATGTCATGATTTACATTTCATGATCTGGCTGCTCTTGCGGTAGTTTCGTTCAGATGGCATGTTGCAAAACTGGTATGGTATGACATAACTGCATGGCGAACACAAGTAACAGACCGTAACATGAAAACATGACATGCATGTCATGTAGCAACATGAACACATGCCACACTCATGACGCGCTCGCGGCCGTTTCGCTAGCTTCGCATGTACCGAATTAGGTATTACGGGACGTGAATGTATGACGAAGGTATCCAACTGGGGCAAACATGATAATATGAGATGCGTGTTGTAACAACATGACTACATGCCACGCTCATGATGCGCTCACGGCCGTTTCGCTTGCTTCGCATGTACCAAATTTGGTATCACGGGATCAGAACAGATGACATAGGTAAATGATACGTCCGAAAATGATAATCATGACAGGCGTGCCACGTAACAACATGACTACTATGCACACTGAATAGACGTCAGACTCTGGAGTTTTGCGGACACGCAGTGCCACCTGACGATTTAGTTTTTAGTAGTGCAAAGCCCGACTACCTTGCACGGTTTGCTGCGCAATTAGGTGCAACTACAGCGTGCGAAACAACAATGGAGCATACTATTAGCTCTATATTTGCGCATAGAACACTCAGAAAAAGAGCTACTACGAATTTCGCTCCGCTCGTTGGACGCGTTACCAAACCACCGTGAAGTGCTTGCTGGTTCGCACGCCAGAACGATGGTGAAAGCAAGAGCAGACGCAAAATCTCTGGGCTCTACAAAAAAAAAAAAAAAAAAAAAAGACTCCGATGGACGCTACCGTTGCGCTGGGAATTGCCACGAACTTTGATTACATCAGTTTTACTGATTTCTGCAGCTTTCGCAAAGCAGAATGGCGAGAGTACTAAATCCAGGCCGTTGCGAACGTGTTGGGTATGCGAATACTCGCGTTCTCCGCAGCCGTTCGCTTGAGTAAGTGTAATAATGTAGGTCTCCTGTTATGTTTTGATTAGCCTTGACGGAGAACCGTGGTGACATTGATTAAGAAGCTTAATAGACCCTCTGTCCGTGGTGCGCGACGTCCAACAGTAGACAGGTGACGTCCGGCCGCGATAAAGATCGCAAACATACGCTGCAACCACCGACAGGTTGAAGTTATCGCCACCACACACCATTACGCCCACTATGGTTTTGAAGGCTCTCAGGGCCAGTTGTTACTAGGAAATGCAAACACGTGCGTCATACTGGTAAATCGCAAAATGATCGTGACCACAAACAGTTTTTTTGCCATTGCTTTTCGGCATTACAGGAGCTACCTCTGACGCCTTTCGTTGTACACTGAGAAAGTGGACACGCATGTATCTCCATGTGCAGTGTATACACGCGGAATATAACCATCAAAACAGCATTCAAGCATGCCTACTAAAACACTTCAATGTACAGCAAGCAACTGCAAGCAAGAATGCAACTGCAAAGCGAAAAGCACCAGGGCCATTCGGGCCGGACAAAGCGAGTCTCGTAACCCTGATTGCATAGATTGCTCGTGTATGCACTATTGTGACAGCACTTAGTTTAGTACATGCCTCGAACTCGATGCCATGGAATGCTCACTTGCACTTAAATTTCCAGGTGCAGCACGCCGAAATAAATAAAACATATTTGACATTCAGCCCGCATTTAGTTTTGATGAGCTTCCTACGAGCTTGGATTGTAGGTAGAAGCTTGCGAGGTCTTTGATAGAAAACCGCGCCTCAAGACCAACAAAAGAGGAGGGCCTATGCACGTTCGCTTGCGGATGGCTCTTTGTGCACTTCCCAATTATCTTCGGCGTGGCGATGGGGGCGCTGGTGGCGGCGTTTTTCGCAGCGCCGCCTGGGCAGAGTCTGGCATTTATATGCACTTGCGGACGTTTGCTGGCTTCACATGTGCCGAATTTTGTATTACGTCGCGTGAATTGATGACGGAGGTATGTGACTGGTGTGGACACGATAATCATGAGAAGCGTGTCATGCGAGAACATGACTACATGCCAGAGTCAATGCGCCAATACGCTTCGTGACTCGGCGTGCGTGTTCGCCGGGGTTCGTTTCGTCGCGTCACGCTGGTGGTGCCACGCCAGGCGCCGAGAGGCGCTCGCCGCGTTGCGTGGTTTAGACACATGCGCGTTTGAGCGCACCGGGCGTCCCTCCGTCACGAAGAGAGGCAGACGTGGTGCAGTCTGGGTAACCTCGTCGGCACGAAATGCAGCATGTCACATTTCCTGCCGTTTGCCGCCGGGTAGCGCGACAGATGCTAGTCGCGCTGGTCATGCCTGGCGTCAGACTATAGAGTGCTCACGTTTTGTTAGCGTAGCGTCGCTGCTTCCCGCTTGCGTACGCCTCAACGTTATGTCGGAGTATACTGGGCTCTCCATGATGCGCTCGCGGCTGTTTTGCAAGCTCCACGTACAACAAATTTGGTATTGCATGACGCGTACGGACGACGAAGATAAATGACATATCCAAACACGATAATTTTGGTATGCATGTCAAGTAAACCTTGAATACATGCTACGCTCATAGCAAGCTCATGGCCGTTTCACTAGCTTCACATTTGCGAAATTTGCTATCAGGTGACGGGAATAGATGAAGAGGGTAAAATACACGTCCAAACATGACAATCATGGCATGAAAGTTATGTGACCTCAAATATAGAGACTCCGGTACGTATTGGGCATTTTTAAAGAAAAACTAAATGAGAGGAAATAAGATACTTGACAGTAGCATATTGCCAGAGCGTTTTACTAAAAACGAAAAATAGTTTCAAGCGTATACAGTGCGAAATAAATTTCACAGGTGGTGCGAATTCGCAAAATTGTTCATTTTGGTACATATTTGGCCGTAAATTCAACCATGAGGCGGTCCCACTAAATATATGCACAATAGAAGACTTAGTAGCAACCTTCATCGGTTACTCACTCAGAAAGTTTTATCAAATTGATTTTTATTTTAAGCTAGAAAAATAATTTGAAATTTGTGTGTTACTGCTGTGGGGGTGTAGACGTGTTTATATTAGCCGTAAAAATCCATCCTAGCAGTAAGTACAAGCTTCACGGACGCGGGGGATCATCTGGACAACGTAATCAGCTTTGTCTTTGCATATTTAAATTGTTTGTACTTAGCTACGGAGCAAAAACCTAGAGACTTACAAAGAGGGTTCAGCTTAAATTGAGGACGACGCAGCGAGCAATGGAAAGAAAAATGGTAGGTGTAACCTTAAGAGAGAAGAAGAGCAGAGTGGATTAGGGGAGAAACGGGGGTTAAGGATATCATAGTTGAAATAAAGAAGAGGAAATGGACATGGGCCGGGCATGTAGCGCGTAGACAGGATAACCGCTGGTCATTAAGGGTAACTGACTGGATTCCCAGAGAAGGGAAGCGGGTTAGAGGGAGACAGAAGGTTAGGTGAGCAGATGAGATTAAGAAGTTTGCGGGTATAAATTGGCAGCAGCAAGCACAGGACCGGGTTAACTGGCGGAACATGGGAGAGGCCTTTGTCCTGCAGTGGACGTAGTCAGGCTGATGATGATGATGATGATTTAAATTGTTTACAAGCTAGTATTACCCCGAGTTAACGAGAAACGCGGGACCTACTAGACAGAATTTAGCCACGTGCCGCCCTCTGCTGGCAGCCTGCGTATAGTATATATATGCTTACGGAGCTCCGGAAAGTGGTTCCAAATTGTGCAACACACCGCTACCCATATTCTAACATTTAGAAGTAGGAATATTACGATGAAGCGAATGATCAATCGAAAGAAAAAAAAGAGGATGTTCTGCTTGGCAGCTAAGTTGCAGTTATGCACCAGCATATGGTCAGTGGTGCCGAATTGTCAATTACATACGAATATATTTGTCCTAAATTTGACCTGTGAGCGATGCAAAGCGTATTAATTTTATGAAGAAGAGCTGTATATGAATTAGATAGAGCAGTACGATTAAGAAAATGGTCTATATAGAAAAGAAATAAAAAAAATGTTTTGCATCGCGGACAAGTCGCCGTTAGGACCAACATAATCGTGCATAATTGACCACTTGACACCAGTCACCATATGTTGGTGCATCACTGCAACTTAGCTGCCAAGCAGCATATTCTCCTTTTACAGCGAAAGCTGTCACGAGATCAGAACACGAATCACGCGCGGCGCTGTAGCTGTGCGCCACCGCCGGTGTCCGTAACAAGAATTGAACGAAAAGAAAGACTCAGCAAATGAAAAACATCAATGACGAAATGTGATTGAAGCCCGTGTCCGCTGCGTGCCAGCCCAATATTCTACCAATGAGCCAGGCCTGTTTTCTTGTTTGTTTTCTTTTGTCTTGATTGACCACTAAGCCAGGCCAGCGCTTGGAACTCGTTTCTAAGCCTACCTACAAAATTAATGTCGGGAAAGGAATCGCGTTGATATGAGTAATAAAGCATTATCGAACATCAAAGGAACAGCCAGGCGTCAGACAATGCGAATTGCGTAACGCACTCAGTGGGTCGTCTAATAATCCAACACAACAAAAATCTTGTTCTTGATTACATTTCACCGATATGGCGCATATCCACTTCAGGCATTTTTCTTCATCGTCGTCAGCCACTGCAGAAAAAAAAATGCACAAGATTACTAATAAGTCTGTAGCAGATACCTCTCTTCTCCAAAGAATGACCAAGAATGGCGTAGTGAATGCTGGCTTACTACAGAATATTCATTAATATTTATGGAGTAGTGGGTACCCAGTAGTGTGCTTGCAGCATCCCAAAGAGTGTTCAGATGAGCCTTTGAAAGGTCGCTCTTCTAGCTTACGCTGTGAGTGCGCTGCGCGTTCCACGCAAGCCTGGCATGTTTTTGTTTTCTTTTTTATTCCTATTGCTCCTTTGCTTCATCGTGATCTTCCTACTTTTAAAATTTAGCATATGGGTAGCGGTGTATTGCACGCATCGGTACAACTTCCCGGTGCTGAGTAAGCATATATACCTATACTCTAAGCAGACTGCCAGTGGACGGCGGCACGTGGCTTAATCAAGTTTATTTTCACCACAGTGTTACACCATACAATGTGTGGTGTGGAATGCGGGAAAAAAGCTGCGATAAAAAACGCAGCTTGACTAGCCCCACATCCCATAGTAGGTCCCGCGTTTCTCGTTAACTAGGGGTAATACTACCTTTTACACAATTTAAATAAGCACAGATGAAGCTGATCACGTTGTCTAGATGATCTTCTACGTCTGTCAAGCTTGTTTATTGTTAGGACGCATTTTTACGGCTGTGTAAACACACACACACCTCGAGAGCGGTAACACACAAATTCCAAAATATCTTTCTCGTGTAAAACAAAAACTTATTTCATAAAACTTTCTGAGTGAGTAGCCAATGAGGGTTGCTACTAAATCTGCTAGTGCGCATATTTTTAGTAGGGCCGATTCATGGTTGAATGAACAGCCGAAGATGTGCCAAAATGAACATTTTTCGAATTTTGTTACCACCCGTACAATTTATTTCGACTGTATACGTCTGAAACTATTTTTGGTGTTTAGTAAAACATTCTGGCAACATGCTAATATCAACTATCGAGTTTTCGCAATTTTCGTTTTTTTATATAAAAAATCTCCAATACTCTCCACATTTAAGGTCACATAAAAATCTACAAAATCATAAAAGCTCATAAACGTATTTTAAATAAAATGCCAACCATTGTACTGAAGGTGAAAATTTGTCTTGACCTAATTAAGAAAGAACAGGCTTTTTGGCAACGAGTGCCACGAGCTATGGTTTCGAGCTTTCCGAAAAATCTCAAATGAGGCTTGTGGTACTGGAATTTTTTTTCGCAATAAATGTCTTGGGTAAACACCTTTGGCTTTATGTAGATAGTTCTTAATTTTTTTCAAGTAAATCAGAAATGGTCGAGTGCCAAGGTTGGGACAGTTGACGTGGAATGACCTAGGCAGGCGTAATGCGGGTGTAGTGGTTGCAGTGCTCGATACCAAATTTTAAAAACATAACGCATGCACTCATTCGATACACGCGTCACGTCAGGACAACGTCAATTGTATACTTAAGCGCCATCCACTGAACTTGGACTGCGCAACACTAACTATGGATTTTTAGGTGCGAAACTCCTTATAACGGCACCCGTTCGTCCCCCGTAGAATGTAACAAGTATAACATTTTGACCTCCAAGGTGGTGCCGGTGAGAGACTTCTTCTGTGCGTTGTTGAACAATAAAAAAATAGTGCTCAGTGTACATGTCAATGCTGCTAATGGGGAATGAGAGACAGGAGCATTCGGCTTTTAGTTAACGCGCAGGCTGCGATCACCATTAGCAGCCATCGGCATGTACATTGAGCACTATCTGACAAGAAAGGGTTGCTACGCTATACTCGCTCGATGTAACCTCCTTAGCTTTAGAAAGGTTTAGCGAGCGTTGAGCCGCAGTGCCATGAATACAATGAACTTGTATATACCTTGAATTAACTCGAGGTGGTTAAAAATGGGAAGTGGATACGAAGTGCAAGCCGTAAGAAAGTAAAAGCCGAATTCTCCGCCTCTCATTTCCCATTAGCAGTTATTGGCATGTACATTGAGCACTATCTGATTCAAAAAGTTTGCTACGTCATACTGACTGGGCGTAACCTCCTTGGTTTTCGAAAGCTTTAGCGAGCGTTCGGCCGCAGTGCCATGGATACAGTGAACTAGTATATACCATGAACTCGAGGTGGTTAAAGGTGGGAAGTGGACCCGAAGCGCAAGCCGTAAGAAAGTGTGCGTGTGCCACCTCTCGTTTAGTTTTTGCAATGCCCGCTGGATGGCGGTGCTTCTATATGGGGAATATATGATGAAAAGATGGAGATGGTGGTACTTGGAGTGTTGAATAGATGGACGAACGGACACATAGACAGATGCATGGATGGACGCATGAACGGACGCAGGGGCAACTGCATGGACGAACGCAGGGACGGACGCACGAACAGACGCACGCACGGACGGGCTGATGGACGCATGGACGGTCACACTGACGGACGCATGAACGGAGGGAAGCAAGAACGAATGGACGGACGAATTCTTCACCCCACTCTCCATCATTCACTCTGTGGATATGCTGCCATTTATTTTTCTATGGAGAAGAGGATTTCCTCCCCTCTTGGCTGTTGCACGAGAGTACGAAAGCCAACGTCACAGCCTCGGCAGTGCAGTTTTTGGGGGGTGACGCGCACAAACAACAGCCCAGAGAGGACTATGGCTGCGCCTAGGGAGCCTTGAGTGGAGAGATCTCAAGTTTGCGGAGCGACGACAACGCTGCCCTGCGGCACTGACGGCAAGCTCTGGGGAAATTATTAGGCGCAGCAATGACCACCTAGATCCCGCACGCGCCCGATCCAGGCGCAGCAGAGGGCACAGGAGATTCAGTGTGTTTCACCGCAGCGGGAGTACGTGGGGCACGCAGAGCACCCGTTCTGCAGTTGGCGCGGGGAATTTTGGCGCCTTGCGATTTTGGCGCGCTGAAACGAGACGCTCGCTGTTCGAAGTTGCCTTTTTTTTTTCGTGATGGCAGAAGCGCCCCCGCGAAAGCGTAGGCGAGGTCAGAAGTAATATTGCTGTCTGCCAGGACAGTGCAGACAGTACCAAACATGCGATTCGCCTGTAAAACTATCGGTTGCCAGACAAGTCGTACGAGAGAGAAAGAAAACAAGCGTGGATCCCCGCAGTTAAAAGAGCAATGAAGGTCTAGGTCTGTTTAATCTACTGTGTTGATTGTATCAGTTCTTCGTTTGAAATCATTTGTTTCTACCACCTGAATCAGTACTAACGCGGTGCGTCCATGCAACGATTTCAGTAATGATTGCTCGCTGTCTCCTCGTATTGTGAAAGTCCATTTCCTGTTCTATGTTGAAACAAGTTTGTGTTTTGATTCTTTGTGTTTGTGAGACGCAGCTGCCATTGTTGGTCGTTCACACTGGCACACGTCATACCACGGTTAGCGTTGCGTTGTTAGTTGGGTTCAATTGAACTCCCCAGATTGTCAAATGCATGCTGCCTGCAATTCACGCGTTGGGAAGGTTGTATCATCCCACTGGAACGAACGTACGTCTGTGCATTTTTAGCAAATTCGGCATCGCTTTGCTGGCTTCTTCTATTCATTATAGTTGTATATATTCGCTTTATCACGGTGGTAATGATGCGAATACTACTCACTTGTTCATTTCATTATGGTGGTATTCATTCGAGCTGGTAAATCCAACTGGCATTTATTACACGAATTATATTTGTCACATTCGGAGATGTGCTATTTCACGCTCGCCGCGTGTGTGCGTGCTACGCTCCGTAGGGTGCTTCGAGTGGGTGTTTACGTGGGCGCTAATTGGGCGAGCTCATTGCTCGCCCGATGTCACGTCTTGCCTGAAATTTGGCACTTCTCAAGCTGAGCCGGATTCATGCAGCAGGCCTTATACACCTGTACAGTCGATATTCTCATAAAATGGGGGTACAATCATGACGCGAGAATAAAAAAAAATGAAGGATAGCAGTTCAACTTGCTTCGCAGTGGTTAAAGCTAAGCTAGCTGCCTCGCAGCCAAGTCAGCAGTTACGGAGGACATGCCTCCAGTGGTACGGAGGACATGCCTCTAACCTTATCAAGCCTTTTAGGGATAGGACAGTGTGATCATTGTTTCTTTTTTGCACGTCGCGAAAGTTCATTCACGGCAGTACGTGTCTGCTACTGCCAGCATGCGCTTTGAAACAACAATCATATGTTTTTCATTGCCCACAGCGTAGAATATCGATCGCGTGCGTGGCTTCATTTCGCACTGCATATAGACCTTAAACCATGGCAGAAGGCAGCTTACCTCGACCTATCATACACGGCAATGTCGCGGATTTCGAAAATGCATTTCGCGTTAAGGTGTCATCTGCTACACAACGTAAGCGGGATTAACAAACCTTTATGCTTAGATTATGTTCGCTTTTCGAAGTGTCTGTCCAGCTTGGAGATTTTTTCAGGTGGAGCGTCGTGCGCGGCGTTGTAAGTGCAGCGCGAGAGCCCTGAACATGCACGGAAGCCAGCGGCAGCGTGGTGAAGAGAAGGGGAAACGCGCGTCGTGCATCCCCAGTTGTCATTTTTCTGCCACAGATGACGCTGCCTGTCCACAGTCGCGGCGCCATCAAGCGTTGCTTTGGGAGCTTTACCATCCTCGCAAGCATGCACAGCGCTTCATATCAGCTTCCGGCCCGGCCGCGGTGGTCTAGTGACTAAGGTACTCGGCTGCTGACCCGCAGGGCACGGGTTCGAATCCCGGCTGCGGCGGCTGCATTTTTGATGAAGGCGGAAATGTTGTAGGCCCGTGTGCTCAGATCTGAGTGCACGTTAAAGAACTCCAGGTGGTCTAAATTTCCGGAGCCCTCCACTACGGCGTCTCTCATAATCATATAGTGGTTTTGGGACGTTAAACCTTACATATTAATCAAATCAATCAAATCATATCCGCTTCCGGTGTCAGTAATGTTAAAGTTGCCGTCAGCATCATTATACTACCTTAAACTGGTTATATACGAAATATGTGCGTGTATAAAACAGTTAGAAATATCTTTAGTGCCATTTCGTGACGTTTTGCTCGATTGGAAAATGGCAGCACAGTCACCTGCCCACCGCATGCTTCGCATAACACCGATTCACACAATACGTGTCATCTGCGGCATTTTAGGAGCAAAGCTCCTCTAGTCTAACCTTGTCCAGTGTCAGGTGTAACGAGATGAAGAAGAAAACCAGAAAAAAAGGCAGTATCTCTCGAACAGTACAATAAATGACACTGTCTCATAGAAACCCATACAAATTTTAGTTGAGTGAAGATATTCTAAATGGCGCTGTACCGCTAGTCTCCAGTTGGCTCCTGCGCGGGCTGTACCTGGATGCGTCGGGAACGAGTGCCTCTCTTAGGCTCCTGGACCGTCACCGTAAGTGTCCGATCGTGAGTGGGGCATGGACAGATCAGAGCGAAGGGCCGCTGTGGCTCGTGCTCGTCGCCAGCCAGACAGACAGACAGACAGACAGACAGACAGACAGACAGACAGACAGACAGACAGACAGAGAGACAGACAGACAGACAGACAGACAGACAGACAGACAGACAGACAGACAGACAGACAGACAGATGGACGGATGGACGGACGGACGGATGGATAGATGGATGAATGGATGGATGGATGGATGGGTGGATGGATGGATGGTTGGATGGATGGATGGATGGATGGATAGACATACAGACGCACAAACGCATGCACCCACAGGCGGATGGAGGCTTCGCTCCACTCGTCATCATTCACTGCGTGGACATGCTGGGATTTTTTAGGACTAACTTGTTGGAATACGTGCTGAACAGTTGTGCCGTCCGCGATCTCCTAGGCGCCAGAGTATCTGTCGCCGATCGGCCCGTCGTCTGATAACTCCTGACACCATGTAGCTCTCGCCGAGCAACGCCCTGTCCTCGGACTCTTTCGACTGCGTCCGGATGCTTTTCCATTCTCAGTCTTTACTACCGACTCTTTCCATTTCAATCTCTCCTTATCTCATTCCCTCGTGAGCTACTGCTGAGGTGTCGCACTTAGCTGCAGACAGTTGCGGGGCTCACTTTTCTCTCCTTTTCTCTGGCCATAGAATGTGAAAAATTCGTAATCACCAAGATTAAAAGAAAAGCAAAGGCATATACGGATGTGCAAGAAGACGATTAATAAGCTAGCGGTGAGAGGGATAATACAATAATTTAGAGTTTCACTTCAGAATTGATTGACGACTTTAAACGAAGTAACCGACGTCAGGGTTGACGCAATGAACGATAATCCTACTAGCATCATCAATGTGTGTGCAATGTAAGTCGGAGGTACATTCACTAGACAGGACTCTGGCAAACTATCTCAGATGACGAAAAGTATTACCAAGAGACGACAAACCATGAATCCTCAAATGCAAATGACAAAATAAAGCTAGTGGAGCTTTCGAAGTTAATAAATAGGCGTAATGTAGCGGACATCAGAAGGTACAACAGAGAGAGAATCAAGCAGTCTGTAAAAAGAAAAAAAAAAGCGGCACAACCCTAAAAGCTGCGAAGGCAAACTTGTGCATAGGCTAAAATCGGGTGTGTACATTATACGACAAGGAAGGTAATACAATAGAATAGTTTTGGTGGCGGGGAGTTATGCAGAAAGCTGTACAGAAGCCAAAATAACCCGGATGACATCAACAGAAACAACAATAGTCCAAAATAATTCGACATCCTACCAGTAACGAAAGGGGAAATAATGAAAGCCCTTAAAGGAATTCAGAGAGGCAAAGCCGCTGGATAGGATAAGTCGACAACAAACCTGCTGAAAGATGGCGGAGAAATTGTGTTATAAAAATTGGCCACCTTAAATATGAAGTGTCTCTTGACGGAAGTGAACCAGAATCTTGGAAGAACGCTAATATAATTTTAATCCATAAGAGGGGAGACGTCAAGGACTTGAAAAAATACACCTCTATCAGCTTACTGTTCATGCTCTATAAATTCTTCACAAAAATAATAGCTAATCGAATTAAGGCGACATTAGAGTTGTATCAAAGAAAGGATGAAGCAGGATTTCGTACAGCCTACTCCACAATAGACCATATTTATACTATTAATGAGGTTATGGAGAAATGCTTTGACTACAATCAACGCCTACACATAGCTTTCATAGACTACGGGAAGGCGTTTGACTCAGTCGAGAGATCAGGAGTAATCCAGCCACTACAGAATCAAAGCGTCAAAGAACCCTACATAAATATAATGCAAGAAATCCACAGTGGATCCACAGCCGCTATAGTTTTCCATAAAGAAAACGACAGAATCACAATAAAGAATTGTGTAAGGTAACGAGACAGCATTTCTGTAATGATATTCACCACGTGTTTACAGGAAGTTTTCAGGGCCCTAGAATGGGAAGAATTAGGAAAATGAGTTAATAAGTCTTAGTAACTTGCGATTCACTGATGACATTGCCTGATACGTAACTCAAGGGAAAAAACAGCTCTTGAATACTGAACTGGACACGAAAAGCAGAAGAGTAGGTCTGAAAAATAATATGACCAATACTAATATAATATGCAACCACCTTGGCAAAAAATTGCACTTTGCGATAGGTGCAGAGACACTAGAAGATATAAAGAATATGTCTATTTAGGACAGGCAGTAACCGCGGAGCCGAACATTACAGGGAAATAACAAAAGAATAAGGATGGGGTTGATTACATTCGGCAAGCATTTTCAGATCATGAATATTATTCTACTACTAACACTAAAGAAAAAGGTATATAACAGCTGACTCTTGCCGTTACTTTCATACGGAGAAGAAACCTTGAAACTTACAAAAAGGGTTCAGTTTAAATTGAGGATAATGCAGCAAGCGATGGAAAGAAAAATTATTGGTGTAGCCTTAAGAGACAAGAATAGAAGAAAGTGGGTCAGGCAACTTGCTGGGGTTAGGGATATCATACTTGAAATCAAGAAGAGATGGACGTCGGCTGGACACGTAGCTCGTATGCCGAATAACTGCTGGTTATCAAAGGTAACCGACTGGATTCGCAGAGAAGGCAAACGCATGAGGGGGAGACAGAACGATAGGTGGGCCGATGAGATTAAAAAATCAGGGCAACCTAAAGCTCCGCCTTTATTAGCTGAACGTAATAGCGATGTCCTTTTCCAAGTGCGTACTTCAAACACTTCATGCAAGAAACTTTTTCGAACTTGCTATGCACCCACTACATGCCCTCGAAGAAACGCAGTAGCATGTATGCCGTTTATAGTGGGTGACCGGCTTCAAGCCACAAAGTCATCATGATAATCACATGTTCTGACGCCCGCTGGCAATGGATGTTTGTACCACTCAACATTACGGCATGTTTCATGATGTATTGTGTAGCGTGTATTTAGGACAAGGGTGTATTTAAAGCATGAAAGTTACTTTCACTGCGTTTCCGAGCAAAGGAAGTTAATTTCGCTGTATGTAAAAGCAGTGGTGTGGTCGTGTGTTGGAACACCCGCTCGCGACGCAAACGGCCCGATTTCAATCCCTACTCAGAGTCGAACGAGTCATGTTCAATAACCATACTGACGCAATATTTTTATTATTAATTTTTTTCGCATCCTCCTTGACTTTCACTGGCATATACATAGCAGATTTGAATATGCATATGTTTCCATAAGCCTTACCCCGTTACTTACACTACCAGCTCGTGCCCCCCTTGTGGAGAAGTAGCTAACGCAGAGCACATGCTCTGGCAATGCCTCTCGTTACTGGGCAGCGATCAAGCCAACCAGGCGAAGTGCTGCTGCGCCCTCAGTAGCCCCAACGAGGGGTATGAGTTGGGCCGTCCAGAGAGCCCATGATGTGGTGGTCAGGCTTAGCCTGCCCGTCCCGAAGTAAGAGAAGCCCACTGCACACTAAACACGTTTCTCAGGACTACAAATAAAGTCCTTTCATGAACCATAACGTGGCAGCAGAAAGCACAATACCAGGTTCATTGGCGAATCATGGAAGAGGACTCTGCTTTGCAGTGGGCGTAGTAAGGGTGATGATGATAATGATGAATCCTTCTAGGTAATGCATGCGTCTATATAACTACCCACTACGTTTATGCAGTGGCTGATAGTGATGATCAAGTAAGGTTAGTTACGAATATGTGAAATTTATTATATAGATTAGACAAAACAGAAGAAAGGCAGCATGTTGCAGAGTTTTGTGACTCCTTCACATTTGAGTGTTCGTACTCGCATCGGTTTTACAATTGATACCATTAGTTCGTCAAAGCACTGTTTTCGCTTAGCCCTTTGCTGCGCATCGAACGTAGAGTTGCACTGACTGCTTTATAATAATAGTTGATCAAGTTTTTCTTGCCGAAACCATGATATGCTTATGAGATACAGCAGAATGGCAAACTCCAGGTGAATGTGAACCTAAGTTCCTTTAAGATGCATTTACATCTAAATTCGTGGCTAGCCTTCGTCCTTCGTCCCCATATAAAGTGCGGCTGTCATGACTGCCGTGTGTTGAACCCGCTCCCTGAGTTGCCGACTTCTTCCGCAGCCTCTTTTTGCAAATGGAGCGCAACCTTTTCTTACTTTAGCTCAAGGCTTTCGACGCATGTACACAGGGCTTTAGGATATTGGTGAAACCAGAAAGTTTTCGCGTGGGAATGCACTGCACTGAAAAAATATTTTCCCGCAATCACACCATATTACGATAACAAATCGCTCCTTATCTGAGATAACGCACGGGCAGTGATGGAAGTTTGGAGGCTTGGGAAAGCTGCTGCCTGTTGGCAGCAAATAGATGCAACGTAGAGAGGGACGATGCGTATAACAGTCTGAAGGGGTGTATCTCCAGCAAAGATTACCTAATTAGAAAGAAAATTGTAACAAAAATGTTGTCACCTACGGTGGGTGCCAAGAACGTCATAGTCTTGTCCCCGAAAAAAAAAATGCCTGCCAGAATAGGCGGATTCGCGACTTTTTTGCAATGTGCGAAAGAGCGAACAAAATAATGCGTGGTAGCTCACTATTTCTAGATAACGGGTTCACAGTACTACACCCCCGTCATTCGGTTAAAAGCAGTGCTGGCGGTAACGCGCTACAAGCAACGGCGTTGCCGGCAATGTGTTACCTTATTCAGTAATTGCGTAATGTAGTCGTTACAATTTCTTAAGTGTAACGAGTAAAGTACCTACGCTGACAGTTTTTGGTTGCGTGAAGTGTTACGTAACGCACACTTTTTATTATACTGGTAGTTTTACACAAAACCTCTTGACGTAGGCACCAGGTTCGCAAAGCTCACTCCAACATTTTTCTGTCGCAGTGGCCTAATGCTGCCGGCCGACCAGGCGTTTCATGTAGTGCTTCCGTCGAGCGCCTATTCAGTGTAGGGGCGGACGTAATGATTCGGAAGAGAGGCAATCTATGCTATGACAGCCTTGAAACGCAGCGGCTTTTTTAATTCGACAACAAGTTGGGGCTATTATAGAGTTCACCTCTTCATAATGTAGCACTAGTCAATAGACTTGGTTTTAAAATGAAATTAGTTTTTGTTTATCGACAACTGCGTCTGCACGTTTTCAAAGCTAATCAATGGTTGAAAGAACGAAGCTGACCTCATACACCTTCACTAATGCCTATGTTCACACTGAAACATCCGCTTTTTACAGCGACCGAAATTCCCCTGCCACCGAAACGCAGCGTCGTTCGCACTGGACGTGCCTCACGCCGCCGAATATGTTATTTACTACGGGGCGAACGCGGGATGGATGCACTGTCACCCGGTTGTTGTCGCGGCTCGCAAACACTACTACGCTATCCAGTGGTGTATACTTCGATGATTCTCGTACGCAAGAAGCAAGAAAAGACAGTACTGCTTACTTTGCTGGCAAGTGGCTTTCTTGTAATGCACGAAGAGCAGAAAAACCACCGACGCCAGCGGCGTAGACGGGTTTGTTTTGCTCTGCAAGACCGCAACAAGCTCGGTCACGCCAACAGCAAGCTCGGTCACCTCTTTCACGAAATACGGAGGCGAAGTAGGCACAGAGTAGGTTAAACTCCCGTTGGTTTCAACATTCAGTTACGTGCACTGTGGCATAACAAGTGAGTAGGGCTTGGCCGCCATTTTTCGAAATTCCTTGACTAGCGCTCCTATTGGTCCGCGGTGACCGATTCGGCGGCAGACGCCGCAAAAATCGGTCCGAGAGCGATCGGCGCGAAGAGGGCCCTTTCGGTGGAACTCGCCGCCGCCGAACCCGATTCGGAGCACTTTCGCCGGCCGGAATGCTCAGTCTGAACGCGGCCTAAAACGCCATCAACTTTGACGGCAAGTATTCAGGTTCACATACCTGTTCAAATATTTGTGCCCAGAACTGAGCCATTGAAGCATTTCTTTATAATTAGTTGGGTATACTTCTCAGTAGTAGATGCACGCCCTTAATAATTACTATAACTTTGTTGGGAGTTATATTGTGCACTTATTTATAGGAAGTGTTGATGGGGAACTCATCAGCGATGTTGAGATATTGTGTGGAGTGGTGATGAAATTTCGTCTTCAATGTATCACTCAGAAAATAGATTTACCAAGTGCCCCAGAGTTAGCAGTCATCACATGTAACTGTGCAGGTGACTTTCGGTCACTGTATACTATAGCCAAGTACTGACATAACTACGGGCGAGGGGGAGTGTGCCCCTTTCTCTTCACCCATTTATGACGCAAAAATTTGTACATCGCGTAAAATTGCACTTTAGGCTAGACAATTTATGTAAAATTTAAAAATCAACTGTGTAAAACTGCTATTAAGGACTACTGCAGCGCAAATGCAATGATGATATTTTCTGGTCATGGAGTAACGACAAACAAGGGAGGTTACTCTTCTTGATATTTTATTTATTTATTTATTTATTTATTGATGATGTTGATTCCGAGTAGGTCATTACAAGAGTAGAATAAGAAAAAGGAACGTGCAAGAGCGCTACATTCCACACAAAATAACGTGCTGTGTATATCAAACGCTGGTTATCGTAACTGCAATAAATCCACTGATCCGCGGCGCACATAGCATAAGAAAAGCGTTGAGGACAAAAGAAAACAACAGAGCTATGCCCGTTCGTAGATTTTTATGACCCTTTACTCACCTTCCACGAAATAATATCTCACTATTAAAACGGCAGAAGTCAATACCCCTTGCCACATACACAACTCGAACGCACGCAAGAGGTAGTCCTCCACATGCATGCTACCAACAAGATTGTACCCGTCACGAGGCAGAGTCAGCCGTCAAAACTCGGGACATAAATTCTGAATGGCCGAACTGCACAGCAGTGTACTGTTGACTCTCTCACTTGCTCTGGCAATGCCTCGCGTTACTTCAGGAACCTCTCACCCGACTATCAACCGAGTCCAACCGGGAAGAGGCACTCTGGAGCCCCGAGCTCCACCACCAACTAAAGGTAGTCCAGATGGCCCAACAACTGACGGAGCACCACCGCGTTACCGTCCTTAGTCGGGCGTCGCCTACGTTAGCAGCTACTGGTGTCTCCCTCGCAGACCTCCTGGTGGCTTAAACTCCACAGGGTCTCTTAATAAAGTTCTCGACTGACAGGCACAAGCACATAGAATGTTGCATTTCTCGCCCGTATTAAAAATATAGGCAGATATACATTCGAAAGACAGGAATTGAAAGATAAGAGAGCATGCAAGGGAAACACCAGTGAAAATAGCTCATTAACAAATCAGTCACTGCGTCAAACTTAAATACAATATATAAACTTGAATTATTCCACAAATTCATACAATGTGAATATTTCCACAACAGAGTCGAAGAGTTAATTCAATTCATTGATGACTCTGAGGAAAAAAATGTATTTAAAACAATCGACAAACAGAAAAAGTGAAGAAGTGTAGATAAGTGTAGCAGTACCACGTTACCTTTCAAGGAGGTAAAATGGGTTGTAATGCGTTGCTGTTTTTTTTGACTTGTTGAGTAACGTATGTTAATTTTTGGCCGTGCCTGAAGCACCGGTTAAAGCCATAGCGTGCTGTCGATAAGCACAGGTGACATAACATAGAATAGCAGCCTGGGGACCGTTTTTCGGTCTGTACGCCAAGACGCCAACGATGTCTTTATGGGAAACTTTTTGTAAGGTACTTCAGCTACAGTGGCTGTACTTCGGCCATACCAGGTACTCTGACAATTTGGCGCGAGAAACTACAAAGGTCATCTGGCGTCATTGGAGACCGTCAAAGACGCCACGCACGTCCTTAGCTGGTCCTTGCATTTGCTCGTGCGCTAGGAGACCTTGGTAACTTTGGCTTTTGCAGACGATAGTCTTTCTTGGGGACCTGCGGCGCAAAAATTTTGGTCTGTCTGTCTGTCTATATGTCTGCCTGCACATTTGTCTGTTTGTCCACTCTTAACGGCATCGTGTATTCGAAACGACCGAACTCACCCGCAGCGCCCCCCTATGTTGCTCAAAGTTGAGCGTTCATGCTTGTGCAACTGTCAATTGAAAAGCAATTATTGCGCATGTCTGGGGCACCATAACAACACGCATGCATTACGCATATGCGTCTCTTATTAGAAAATGCAAACATAAGTGAATTCAAGGACTGTAGCGCCTATCACGCTGCGCTGACCATCCAACGCTTGCATGAAAAGGCGAGTGTTTCCAACGCTTTGCTAAAACGAAACGTTGGTGGCACCTACCCATCGCCTTGCGTTCTACACCTTGTCACCTCTGAGATGGGCGCGCACAACCGTCTCAAAGCCACGCGTTTTGTTTTCTAAGATAACTGCCAGATGGCGCTTATGTCTCACGTGTGACGTGACTTGATGCACTCGTTCGCCTCCGCTGCGCGCTCAAGGCACTCTAACGCAGTGCTTCCAGAATACCATTCACCAATTTTCTTGCGCAGAACACCAAATAAATGACTTGTTCACTCTCTCCACACGCAAGACTATCGTCTTTCGACGATATTTGCAGATTACATGCAGATACGGGCCAATTTTTTTCCTCCTGTATCTCTTGCTTTTTGTATGTGAACATATTATCTGTATATATTTTTTTGCGCTTGCCTTCCGTCTGCAGCATCGGGACGATGCTTCTCCAGACGGGGACGTTAACACGCGTGCATGTTGGTCTGTCGATTAACAAAGGGGCCCCATTCTTTTTGGTGTGCCCATAATACGGACTCCTTTCCTCCTTCCCAACCGTAAAGGCGCCGAGCCGTGCTCCCACGACGAGAGGCTGAAAATAGCGCCCTTCTTCATTCTTCTTCTTTCATTGCCCCCCTCTCTCTCTACCATGGTGTATCATCGGTTAAAACTATAGGCGTCGGAGATCTTTGAAGCCCACGCCATAACGCATGGAGAGCCTTCGCGCCTTCGATAAGGTTACGAGCAGAATGCAGGAATTCAACGTTACTTTTGAACATAAGTGAGCCCCTGCGATAATGCTGGAGTGGGCGTTATCACACGGATGCTGGCGCTATACTAGCTGAGCAGATTATCGACTACGGAGGATTGTGGTTGCTATTGTTGCACTGCAAGCTTGCTTCTTTTCCTGGGCACTGGTTTACCCCGTAGAGAGACGCCCCGTCGCAGTGGTCTAGTGGCTGAGGTACTCGGATGCTGACCCGCAGGTCGCGGGATCAAATCCCGGCTGCGGTGGCTGCATTCCCGATAGAGGCGGAAATGTTTTAGGCCCATGTGCTCAGATTTGAGTGCACAATAAAAAACACTAGGTGGTCAAAATTTCCGTAGCCCTATACTATGGCGTCTATCATAATCATATGGCGGTTTTGGGACGTTAAACCCCACATATAAATCATATCAATCAATTGAGCTCGTGTACGTCAATGTCCAACCACACGGCGATAAAAGAATTTATGATTGATTGGAGTACACTATTTGTGCGAGGTTAAATGAAACACTGAACCTGTTTTAGCTCTCCTTTCAAGCTTATGACATATTTGAAGCTGCGTTAAAGCTCAGTACACCTGTGTCAGCTCTATTATAAAGGTAATCTTGTGCGTAATGTTTTTTTATTGTAACCAATCAATAATTCTCCGAATGAGTACAACTGAATAAAAACTGCACTGAAGGCGCAACCTCAGACAATTAACGGGCAAGGTACACCATACGAGTTGCCAGTACACTCTGTTATTTCAGCGCTGCAAATTTTTACAGGGCTGCTCTATAACGCCAGATCTAAAGCGAAATTCGTCGGTCTCATACGCACAAGAAGTAAGATATTGCCACATATATTTGCAAAGCTTCATTTGTACAAACTGGAACAGAAAAGTGTCCAGCACAAGATGTGTGGAAAAAAATAACCAATATTTCTGAAAGAATTTAATTAAACGTAGGTATTAACACAGCGATAAACGAATAGGCCACACATCTTATCTTCGATGGTTAGCGGAGTGCTTCGGCGGTGATTGTTTTTACAAGCTCCGGTCGACAGCCGTCGTAAGTCACAGCTTCACGCAGCGTAAAGGTCAGTCGGAACAGCGGCGTGAGCTTGCAGAGAAAACACAAAAGTTCTTAACTGCAGCAGTGTTTGCCTTCACTGCTGTTGGCTCCGTTCGCTGTCTGAAGCGTGAGAATGACTAATATCTGAAGCACGTGTTGTGTGGTCCCTGATAGGAGTCCAGATTGTCGCTCTGGAGGGTGTGCGATGTCATGGGGCCCCACCAGCCGCTGTCCAATGACGCTCGAAGAATTCGGACGAGCCCGCGGAGGCACGTGATCATGAGCAGGCAACTATGGGCCGTCGTCTGAGGGGTGGCAACGCTGACGTCAAAAGCCATGCCGGTTTTAAGGCAAAAGAGAAGAGATACCGGTCCGAAGCGTCCGTCTTGTCGCCAGCAGTGCGAGGCTCCACCCGGGAACAGTGTAGTCTGCGCAACGGGTTATGGTGAGTTTTTATACGATGACCCACGTTTCACCGTGGTAGCCGCGGTGGCTCTTTGGTTACGGTGCTGGGCTGCACATCCAAAAGTGGCTGGTCCGACCCCCTACTGTGGCGGTCGCAGTTTGATTAAGACGAAATGCCACGAAGGCCCGTGTATGTGGGATGTCAGTGTACGTGAAAGAAAAAAAAAAACGATCGTGGTATATTTATAACCCTTCACCTCGGCAATTCTCGGTAGCCCAAGTCTCATTGGAGAGTCATGCATGTGGAAACCCTAGTACCCACGAAAGAAAAGAATTACTTTCGAGTCTCGCCTGTTTATTACGTACAACAAATGAGCTTAGCAGACAAACAGGCCGGTGAAAGAATTGGAGAAATTTCTGTTATTTTTTGTAATTATAGTGTAGTAATTTCGGCATAAACTTAAAAAAAAAGGTTCGAAGTGTACAAAAATCACTCGTTGAATAAGAAAAATCCGACCCTCCCCCCCCCCCCCCCCACGGAGCAGCCGTGCCATAACCTTCGAGTTACGCACCGGCATGCAATTACCAAGACCTGGTGCCGTGGGTGTCGTCATATACCTCTTTTCGGGAAGGGGGAAATATCTCCGATCCCATCCCTTCTGAATGTTCGTGCGTGTGTATGTGTGCGTGCACGTGCACAAACATAATGTAAAAATATAGAAGGAAGGTGGGTTGACCCTCCAGAGCCCTGATCTGACTACGCCACTGCCTGGAACCAATCGAAACGCAGTACTTCAGCGCCCGGAACGGCCAAGCCAACGAGAGAGGGGCTTTCGGGCGCGTTTGCCCATCGTTACACATATTAGTCTGCGTTAGGTTTCTTGCAACGTTAAGAGATGGCTCTTTTGTGTAAAAAGGGTATGAAAAAACGAAACGAGAAGGATATGAAATATTCACAAGTTTTTGTCTTTTAGGCACCCCCCCCCGCCCCACACTAACACAATGAAACAAAGGAATCAGAAATGATTGGATGAATCCCTCCTGTGTGAATAACACGACGAATGTCAACCATGCGTTTGCGAGTGTGACTTCGTATTTGACAATCGTAAATAAAGCAGCCGTTCTTTTAGATGATGACGACAGCCTACAGGCTTCACAAACCTACGTAGTCACATAAAAAGTAGCAGTAACACTACGTACTTTATCACGCCTAAATATGCGGAACATATTCAGGCATTAGCCGTCACGGTTATCCGAATTGTCCCTACCCTGACGTCACAACTCTTGTAGCACAGATTTGAGTGGGAGTATGTTAGTCTCTTAACGAGGCATAGCACTTAATTGCATCGAGAATGATGATGAGGATAGAAGTAATGAACCAAAACGTCGCGCATGCCATTGCGATTAGTTGATATGCCTTTTTACGGAGTCCATATATTTTCTACATATTTTCATAGTAAGCTTACACAACCACATAAAAAATCTAGAGGAGAACGTGGAGCGTAAAGTAAGGCTGCTAAGCAACACTACATGGTTGTGATTCGCAGTTATTTTCACCAAGATAACATATTTGAAGGACTGCTTGATTATTCCCTGGTTAATCTTCGTTGGGAGCACTCTTTGCTCTGGCAGTATCTGATAAAATACTGAGATCCCACGACGGGGTCGTCGTTGCGAGCAACAAAAAGCGAATTTTCGGGCCCACTCATGTCACCTAGTGCGGCCGTAGCCCGTTTGAGTGTAGTTAAAAAGAGATTTTCCATCCCTATAAGCTCTATTGGCTTATCTTACATGAGAAATCGCACAGGCGCTTCGCCTGCCTCATGGTCGGCCGGCCAGATTTTTACTATACTACTAAGTAAAGCATGCCGCACTATACCTATTTGTATACTATGCTCCTAAGAGGGTAGTACTGTTAGGAAAAATGCCGGCTCTTCCCACAGTCATCGACCACCCTCCCAAAGAGAATTAGCATAAAAGCTCCATCAACAGCGTATACTCCTTTTTATGAAGTCAAGCTCTTTTCAAATGTATTCGCCCATAAAACTAAATCTAGGGACTTTGCGATGTTAGGCAACATTGGCAAACATGAGGGTGGCAAGAAGGTCCGTGTCCGGATTGTTGCAGTTGTATATGCTAATGAGAAGTAACAGGCAGTGCAGGTAAGCGAAGAATAGGGGCTTCAATTGTCGTCAAATGTCGACATGTCGTCAAATGTCGTCAAATGTCGACATTTTGAAAGTGTGCGCAACGTCAGACTTTTGGCTGATTTTGAGTGGCCGCACTTCTACTCGACGTTCCTGTCAACTGACGGGTTGCGCGCGCCTGTTTTGGGAGCTAATCTGCTACGTCTGTGTGATTGTTACGCTGAGCATATACGTCGCGGGTGGTTTGAATGCATGAAAAAGTTTCTAGCTGCTAAAGAATAGACTGCCTCTGCCTTTAAGGCTGTATCCTATTTTGTTGGTGTTATGAAGTAGTAATTAACACTCTGGTAAATACATACTATAGCAATGGTGCTCAACTTGTCACGCGGACATATCGTTGTGTTTGGTGCCAAGGGTCTATCAATTCGAGCTGACGCTCAGTGGTGAATGATGCGAACACGTCATTGCTTCGGTACGAAGTTTCTTGTCTCTCGCCACTCTCTAGAATAGGAAAAATTCTCTCCTTCCCTTTTAATTTACTATTCTACGTCATTTCACTAGTCGTAGATGTAATTACTAGTACATATATCTGACTTCCGACTGAGGGTAGCCATCGTATTGGCTAGTTACACTACTGTACAGAAAATAATTGTCCACGAACCGTTATGAAGGATTTATTGGTAGCGGAATAATAATATTTTATGAATAGAAAATCTATACGTTTTACGTGACAAAACCACCATACGTATATGAGCCATGCCGTAGTGCTGGGTAGAGGATTTTCGACCACCTGGTGTTCTTCAACGTGCACTGGTATCTGTCAGTGCACTGAAATCTAGCATTTTGTCTCCATTGAAATGTGACCCGACTGGCGGGATTTGAACCTGCGACCTTCGAGTCAGGGGCCAAGCACCCTAACCGCAACGCCACCATGGCAGACTGCTACGCAGAAGCTGATTATAATAGATTGAAAAGAGGGAAAGACGAGGACTTCATGAGCTGTTACGTACCGAGTGCGTTTTCTCAGATAGCCCTCCCTTCATTTGAGAATAACGAAGTTGACGGTTAGCTTGGTGTGCTTCAAGTGACGCGACAGACAGCCAAATAATTTTAGTGAAATATCGATGATTTGATTTGATGATTGATTTATATGTGGGTTTAACGTCCCAAAACCACCATATGATAATTAGGGACGCCGTAGTTGAGGGCTCCGAAAATTTACACCACCAGAAGTTCTTTAACATGCACCCAAATCCGAGCAAACGGGCCTACAGCATTTTTACCTCCATCGACGATGCAGCCGCCGCAGCCGGGATTCAATCTCGTAACCTGTGGGTCAGCAGCCGAGTACCTTAGCCACTAGACCACCGCGGTGGGGCTTATCGAAATATCGAAACATAATAATATCACGTGATGTTTTACTACTTGTTGTTAAAACTTCGAACTCATATCCTTTAGTTGTACGAATAAAGCACATTTAAATTTGATTTAAGTTGGCTTGCATAAAACAACTTCATACGCAAATCGTTGTAGCGGACTTTCCTAGTGCCCACGAAAAAAAAAGTTTACAGCCATTCCAATCAGTGACGGTGGGTGGCCGGAGAAGGTGTATGGTGAGGCACTGCAGCATCAAAAGGAGTACCGCATGATTACATGCGAGAAGCATGACACCGTCTTTTTGGGCCTTTGTCTCCCGTTGCAGAATGCTACATGTCATTCTTTCGTAACTCAAAGGGGCCTACACCACCTCCGATATTTTCAAACATTTCAAGCAAACACGTGCATCGTGGCCAGTATGCACTCGCGATCAACAGATCAACAATTCTATACGTGGCAGTGCTACGAGCCGCCGGCGCGCCAAAAATTCCAAGAAATAATTCCCCTTCTCTTCTCCGGGCCTTTCGGACCTTCGCGTGGCTACAAAAACTTCAATATCTGACGCGCAGCACAGTGATGATGTGATCGGTCAGCGTACGAGTTCCGGTTGAATGCAAGCTGCTGTTCGTGGCACTGCTTGTTGTTCGTCATGCTAGCTTCGTGCGTGCAAGCGCTCGCGAATAAGCTACTGCTGCCCGTGACCCAGGGTTCATACCGGCACGATTCGTATAAGCACGAGCTGGCACGGCAGCGGCGGTTCGCGAACAAGCACGCAGTTGACGGAGTCATCGGAGGGACGGAGTCGCGGCAACCGGAAGTAGACGGTGTTTCGAGCAGCGTGTCGGTGATGACTGATGACTCATGACATATGCCGTGCAAAATTGGAAGGAATGCTCGGCGAGAGGGTATATTGACTTTAGGAGAGGATACCAACAACAGGTAAAGAAGAGCGGGAAAAGTGATCGCCATGCTCCGATAACCAAACACGTCTAACTCCGCTTTTGTGGTATCATTTCGAAAAAAAAAAAATTAAGGCTCCGTGATTGTTCTACACACGTGCACACCGTCCGCACAACAGCTGAATTTCGACTTCTGGGTGGTGTAGAAAACCTTTGAGGCATAAGCTGCTTACGAGTGGTGGCAACTGGCAAGTATTTTTTACATTAAGCGTGAAATGTTATTGACAGCCTTCATGTGACCTCGAGCCATTAGGGTTATCTAAGCACTCACTCGAGACCACCTCGGCACTGAAATAACCCTGTCGTCATTGCGAGAACAAAACAAGAACACTCGGGAGACCAACCAAAAGTTTAGGAAAACATGACCTTTGGTTGCCAGTGCTACTTGCGCAAAACAGCATTGCATACAATAGTTTATGAACAGAAAATATAGTAAAAATATTTCTTCCTAGTTGCACACAATGCTGCCTACAACATCACTAAAGCTGCAAAATGAACTGCGCTGAACACAGTGGATGTAGAATGTATTGAGATCAATGCCGTATACACCTGTGGCAGGTCCATTACTTCGCAAATGTTCTCGCACTCTACTTCCCCATGAAAGGCGGCAGTGACCGACCAGGCTGCTGCGACTTGGCAACCACTCACAAGCCCACTCTGAAATAAGCTCCTGATGTTAATGTGCTTCGTGCATATCCTGCTTGTGCTAAGAAATAAGCCCTGCTACGTTTCGAGCTTTTGTTTGAAACACACGAAGCCTTGATGTTGTCCACGCGAGACATTTTGTGCTTGACTGTGTCTGCAGCGACAGCCGCCATTGCTACCAAAATGAGCTACAAAAAAGTAGTGAACATCCCGTCAGCGTAGTCCATTGTAGGTAAATGAAGGGTAGTTCAATGATAACTTCCGAGTAGAACGAAGAACAGTGGTTTTTCTTACCGACAGGTGAGTCTCCAGAGACGTTCTGCTTGAAATAGATAACCACGATAACTTGAATGATCGCATTTACTTTGTCGCATGTTCGATTTTGTTACGATGACTAAGCTCTACACGCCTAGGTGAAACTAAATTTTCACCACCCTGTGTGTGCAATAACTAATCACGCTTATTTGCCACAAGATTCATGCCAATCCGACTACTCCCCAGTGAAAAAGAACAGGGACGCCTATGAAGGTTATCGTACTGACGTAACTGAGAAAGGTTTAGTTGACTCTCCCGAATAACCTACTCATGAACACTGCGACCACACGTTCGTGTTTTGATGGCTAACTATCTGGACGGGATGCTTGGGCAATGTTTTCTGGTGTGTGGGAAATAGAGCCCCGTTTATTTTAGCCTTTTGAGACAGCTTGTTCCTGACAGAGGGCAGTGAAACTTACGTTGTACATTCGTAGGCGCTACTACACATATCAACTGAACTCTTCTGGTTAGCGCACTGCTCCGTTGCTAGTGATCTATGATGATGCTACGCGATAGTTTCTAATACTGGTTCACAGTGCGTGTTATCATGTGAACTTGTCCAAGACGAATTTCCGCAACAACATAAGCCTGGCCTGATCCCGCTTCAACCCGATTTCACAAATAGAAGCTGTGCAGATATCGTTGGTCACACTGCTAATCAAGACCGGTCAGACGACTTCAGGGTAAGACTGCTTCAATGGCGAACGTTCCAGATGACCGGCTACAGTATTGTAAATTTGCATAAACAAAAAAAAAACGGTGAAGCATGTGCAAAGCCGCGAAAGCCTGGAAACAGCTGAAGTGGCCATAGCTAAGTGATGATAGGTTGCTTCCTCGGTGATCACAGAGAGTCATAGACACGAGACGGGCCTGTCTTCACTGGCACAGGCCTTCCATCCCTTAGGTGTCTTCTGGCCATCGCCGTCGCTTTGGCCGTTCCCTATCGTTCTCTCGCTGTACGTACTCGAGGTCTTCGGCTCACCGCCCTTATTTCGCAGCCGTTTGCCGAGCTAACTGTTTCATTTGTAGTGGAGGAGCTTTCAATAGCAGATTTTGCCCAAGTATCCGTGGCGTACACTTGCTTATGAGAATGGTAGTTTTTTTTTTTTTGGTATGGTGTGAACAAGAAATAATTTGCTGAGTGACATCGCTGTTGAAAATTTATCTTTTTTGTCAATTCAAAGGTTATGAGGAGACGCAGTGAATTTGAAACTTATTCATTTATCCTCAACTTACTTGTGTCACGAAGATTAAGGAAGAGAGAAAAAAGGAAGACTGCGTGGTATTCGATGTTCTTGCTTTACGAAAAGGATACTATTGCGTTTTCGATCACAAATGCTTCCTTAGCCACTTGGTTTATTTCCTGGCTACCAATATACCGCTGTGATTAAGCGACTTAGCTGGTTTTGACTACATTTTAGCTTAAGTTCTGGACTTCTTAGGAATGTGCTTAAGAGCAACCCTGCTTTCCACGTTTGCTTTTCTTCAAAACAGTTGATTGATTTATATGTAGGGTTAAACGTCTCAAAACCACCATATGACTATGAGAGACGCCGTAGTGGAGGGCTGCAGAAATTTAGGCCACGCGGGTTTTGAAGGGAAGCTGAAGGGATGTTAGAATTCAATCAAAGTTCGTGTTTAGAAAGGACTAACACTATTGTTGACGATGTCATAATTCTTTTCGCGGTTGTAGCAGCAGGAGCTTTAGAACAGGCGAAATAAAAGCTTGTCTTGCCCCCCCCCCCCCCCCGCGAGCGCGCTGAAATGTAGCCGTAGAAACATACGTCATCTTCGTTTCCTCTAGCCCGGAGCAAGTGTTCTCTCTTCCACCACGGCATTCATGACTAACACATGACATGCCATTGCCAAAACTAATCGAAGAGGCCACACTCCAGCAGTGCTGCTGTTGCAGATGACGCGTCATATATCAAGAATCACCATGTTCACTCGGCGTCTCAAGATGCCCGACGGCCAAAGCCACTGTTTTTTTACCGAAAACCTCTATTGGCGTTCACTTTTCAGAACTCTCACATTGGTTTTCTAATTCAGCAAGGATCAAACTGTCATTACACGCTCTTAAGTCATTTTTTAGAAAAGTGCTTCAGCCTCTCTTGAATTGTGCACCCAAATTCGAGTACACGGGCGTAGAGCATTTTGCCTCCATCGAAAATGCAGCCGCCACAACTGGGATTCGATCCCGCGACTTGCGGCTCAGCAGCCGATTACCTTAGCTACTAGACCAACGTGGTGGGGCGCCTTCCTTCAAAAGAGTGTGCAGTGCTGTCGTGTCAATTTTAGCTTTTACAAGGAGGAGTTCACTCTGCAACTTGCTGTTTTTTTTTAACGCGAATGCACTTCGTATTCAGTGCATCTCAGGCGTCTGTCGGTGTCCGCGTGGTGGTGTTATCTTTCCACCCTCACTCCCTCTCCTATAGCAACCGCTGCGAACGTAGGAACCGGGGCAGGTGGTATGAGTGGAGTAGCGGAGAGGGAGTGGAGAGGAGGAGCGCGCTCTGGCGTGTGATGGCGCACGCATCGCGGGAGCTCAGCGGAGCTCCCGCGTGTGTGGAGAGAGAGTAAGAGAGGGTACGTGCAGTGCTTCATCGCTTCTTCTCTCTCTGTTCACTCTCTCCTACCTGCGCCTCACTCTCCCGTCCGCTCATTCGTACGTATATATTAATGGAGTAAAGCACGCGCATCACTTTCGCCCATTCACTGGCTGATGAATGTGTAAATAAATGGTTACGGTACAAATACTCAACTCGCCATTAATTCACGCCATTAAAACTACGACGCTATGTACTCTCAACGCAAGAAATGCACTAGCATTTCCTCATGATTTTCTTCGAACTGGTAGGACAATTTTTTATCTACTTTTCATTCCAATTTCAGGCGAAGTGGGATCGTTCATCAATCACATTTTCAGTTCCGAGGTTATCAGGCGATGTGAAACCAGATGATGGAGTTTGACCCATAAAATAATGTGAACATGTTTTTGTTACCGAAAAGACTGGATAGAAGATTGCTTTTCACGATTCCTCTATGATCTATAAAAGCTCATAATATTCGGTATTCAACTCGGTATTCGAAGTCTGTTGTTCTCGAATGTTCCTGTTGAACGGCACTAAAGAGCTTTCCCGCTCGGACAAGTGTGTAGCGCGCCATATTTGTAATGAAGGGGAACTTCAAAGCACAAAAAGAAGAGGCAAGATCTGAAGTACTCCCGTTGGAATGCCCAATCTATTTTTTAATACTGTCTTTATTATTCATAACTGAAGAATGTAGTTTCAATGAACATGCAGGACTGAGGCTGCCCCTTCACAAAAGTTTTAAACTGAGCAAAATAAGCACATAGACCAAACACAAGGACAAGCGCCGTTTTTGTGCCTGGTTTATGTTTTCGTTAGTTTGCGCATTCCACAACTGAACAATAGAGATATGAGATAAAAAAATATGGCCTAAGCACTCCGTACGAATGGTTAAAGCTGCAGCAGAAGCTGAAATGTGCGGCCCCGGTGTTTAGCAGTAGGTTCAACCCAACGTGGCACTGAAGTTTTTCCCAATTGTTAGTTCAATTATTGGTTACATGTTCGTGCTTCCTAAAGATGTCAGGCACATGTTTGGCGTGGTTTTACCCGAGTGTTTATTCCACATGCAACACATTTTACATCGCATGATCACGGTCATAGAGGAGTGTAATGAGAGGCGAAATACGTTTCACAATGTGTTCTCGAATATAGGCAGCCAAACGCATGGCAGCCGAAGCCAAAGGGCCGCTGGGGAAACTCCCGCCAAAAGCGGGCGTTCGCCCAGCCGAACGCGCTGCCTCTTTGACGCCGTGTTGTAGCAAGCGTTTGACATCGCAAGATGATTCGAAAGCATGTTTTGCAGTAAGCGCCCGCCACTGACACTTGAATTTCCGTTCGCAATTCAGCGCGACTTGAAAGGCTGCCAATCGTTGGTCCACAGTTGCTGCTATCACTCGGCCTCATGGGCCTGTTTTTGTGCCCGGGCTGCACCACCGTTCCGGGAAATACTAACTCTCTCACGACTTCACTGTCGGCGCTCTTCTTGAGTTGTCGGTGGAATATCCATGTGAAAGGTTTTATGAGAAACTGATGCTCGCGTGCTCGATGTCATGGCTGCGACGGGATAAACGACGTCACTCACAAGCAGCCAATGGCGCGGTGCTTGGGTACAACGCCATGACAATGTAACTGACAACACAGCCAATAGAGACCACTCGTGACACCGCTCCCGGATGGTTTTTCGTTTTTGCTAGCCATATACCGCTTTCGCTGCAAAAACAACTTCATGTTTTTGTGCAAGGTCGTGGACCAGTTGAGAAAATGGCGAAAAAAAAAAGGGGGGGGGGGGTGCAGATCCCACGTGCAGTGGGAATCGACGATATGCGAAGTATGAATGAGGAAGTTGATATGTCTCATTAAAATCAGCCCAACGTTAGGAGGCGGGCGTAAATTATGCCGTACACGACTTCAATGTCATGATAGATATGTTTGGAAGTGTCATTTAACTTCGTCGTCTATTCACGTCACGTGATACCAGATTTGGTGTATGTGAAGCTAGTGAAACTGCCACGAGCATGCTATGAGCGTAGCGCGTAGTCATGTTTTACATGACATGCATAGAATTATCTTCTTTGGACGTGTCGTTTATTTTCGCCGTCTATTCACGTCACACGATACTAAATTTGGTCTATATAAAGCTAGCGAAACGGCCGCAAGCGCATCATGAGCGTGGCATGTAGTCACGTTTTTACATGAAGTCGCGAATGGGACGAAATCTCGTCTGGTCGTGAAGTAATGTAGACATAAACGCTTAACTGCAACACCGGCAATCTACCTCTGACGTACGCAAGATGCCTCAAGTGATTATTTTAGTGGATTTAGGTTGGAAGCTTCGGCTTGTAAGCTTAGTGAACAAGGCTTCCGTGTGGAAGCCGAAACGTCTTTTTACATTCTTCGACACCCTCTTAGTAGGCGTCTCGTCTTTTCATGTCTACAATGACATGCTTTTACATGGCACGCATCTCATGATTATCATGTTTGCTCCAGTCGTATACCTCTGCCATTCACTCACGTCCCGTATGACGTGTAGTCATGACTTACATCACATGCATGTCGTGATTTCCACGTTAGAGATTGTCACTTATGTTCACCGTGCAGTCATGTACTATCATACCAGTTTTGCAATTTATCATGCGAACAAAACCACTTTAAGAGTACCAAGACCACGGAATGTAAATCGTGACATTCATGACATACATGTGATGATTTTCATGTTATGATTAGTCACTGATGCTTGTCATGCAGTGATGTTATTCCATACCAATTTTGGTATCGATACCATTATCGAAACGGCCAGGATAGTTAAAAGGCCCCACCGCGGTGGTCTAGTGGCTAAGGTACTCGGCTGCTGACCCGCAGGTCGCGGGCTTGAATCCCGTCTTCGGCGGCTGCATTTACGATGGAGGCGGAAATGTTGTAGGCTCGTGTGCTCAGATTTGGGGGCACGTCAAAGAAGTCCTGGTGGTAAAAATTTCCGGAGCCCTCCACTACGGCGTCTCTCATAATCATATGGTGGTTTTGGGATGTTAAACCCCACATATCCATTAATCAATCAAGGATAGTTAGAAGACGTGCGTGGATAGATAGATAGATAGATAGATAGATAGGCTTAAGTCGCTTAAGTTAGTTAGCTATGAAATGCTTCGCATTTAATAGAAGGATGCTGTAACTTGTAGCGTACGTAGTACGAGCTTCCCTTTGCACATTGGTCATACGCGTATGTGTTCGCCGAAACATTTTGTACCAATTCGATCATTGCTTCAAAGGACCTCATGTCCTTTGAGAGGCTGCACATCTCTCAAGTTATGAAGCATACTAAATGTGGTCTAGACACTTGGCTAGCCCGAGTTCCGACAGTATGGGCGGCCGTGGTGTGTAATATAAGGAATGAGTTCAATTAACGGTCAGAGGAATTTTCGTGAAGGGCATTATGGCAACAGCGGAATGCGGAGTGACGGTTTGTTGACACGTTTCTCGCACAGCGTGAGCTTGCGATGGCCCGAAAGATTGAACTTCATCACCGCTGTTGTGGCAGATCATGCAGCAAGTACAAAAAGTTGCCAGTTGATAAACAGAAATTCGTGTTCGCAAAAGTATGCGTCTAAGTGAGCACAGCAGGGCGAGGCTACGCCATGACGGTCCACGGTACAAGGTAAAACAGTTTTGTGCGTGGAGATTATGTTCGGCAAGAAATATTATCCAGCGAATCAACATTTCAGTGCCTTTTAGAAAACTAGCTCGTGAATGGTATTGTCTTACAACCGTAGTGAGAAACGCTCTTTTACTTGATTTGCCACCGGCTTCAATCCAGAACAAGCGCGTTTCAAGCGCTCTGCATTAAAGGCGGTGGAAAGTCAAGTTCAAGTAAAGGAGCCTTTCTGAATACGGGGGTTAGTAAAGGTGGTTATAAAAGTGTGATTTACATGACTGCACCTATGGAGGCTCTACGAAGTATAGATTTGGTAGAGCTTTTCAATTTGGTTTATAAGCGTAATGTACCCGTAGTAAGGAGGTATAACATGTAGAGAGTTAAACACGCTCTAAAAAACGGAAGCGTCAAAGCAGTGAAGAAGAAACTGAGGATAAACAAAAATCGGATGCAAGCACTAAAGGACAAGGAAGGCAAAATAACTACCAATATGAATGGGATAGTTAAAATAGTGGAGGAGTTCTACAGAGATCTGTACAGTAGCCAGGACAACCATGACCTTATTATAAGAACTATCAGTAACGCAGATGACACACCACCAGTAATGATAGAAGTAGTCAGAAAAGCCTTGGAGAGCATGCGAACAGGCAAAGCTGCTGGTGAGGATTAGGTGACACCTGATCTGTTTAGAGATGGAGGACAGATTTTGTTAGAAAAACTAGCCACCCTGTTTATGAGGTGTCTGTTTACAGGAAGAGTACCAGAGTCTTGGAAGAATGCTAACATCATCTTAATACATAAGAAAGGAGATGACAAGGACTTGAAGAATTACAGGTCGATCAGCTTGCTCTCCATTTTGTACAAGCCCTTTACAAAGCTAATTGCTAACAGAATTAAGACAACATCGGAATTCAATCAACCAAAGGAACAAGCAGGATTTCGAACAGGCTACTCAGCAATCGACCGCATTCATAATATCAATAAGAAATAGGGAAATGGTCAGAATACAGCCAACCACTGCACATATTCTTCATAGATTGCGAGAAGGTGTTTGATCCAGTTAAATTTCAACAGTCATGCAGACACTGCGGAATCAGGGCGTCGACGAAGCATATATAAACATCTGGGAAGAAATATATAGGGGATCAACTGCTACCACAGTGCTTCATAAAGAAAGCAGCAGAATACCAATCACCTCGTCGCAGTCGTCTTAGTCGCCGCAGTCGTGGCTAAGGTACTCACAGGCTGACCCGCATGTCGTGGGATCGAAACCCGGCTGCGGTGGCTGCATTTTCGAAGGAGGCGAAAACGCTGTAGGCCCGTAAGCTCAGATTTGGGTGCACGTTAAAGACCCAAGGTGATCGAAATTTCCGGAGCACTTCACAATGGCGTCTCTCATAATCATATGGAGATTTTCGGACGTCAAATCCCATATATCAATCAAATCAATCAGGCTACTATTCAAGAAGGGTGTAAGGCAAGGGGATGAAATCTCCCCAATGCTATTTACCGGGTGCTTACAGGAGGTTTTTAGAGGCCTAGAATGGAAACATTTAGAGTTAAGAGTTAATGGAGAGTACATTAGGAACCTGCGATTTGCCGATGACATTGAATTGCTGAGAAACTTAGGTGACAATTTTCAACTCATGATTACTGAGTTCGATTAGGAGAGCAGCAAGGTAGGTCTTAAAGTTAGTCTGGAGAAAACGAAAGTAATGTAAAGCTACCTCGGAAGAGAACATCGCTTGGAGATGGGTAATAGTGCACTTGAAGTTATAAAAGACTTACCCCCGTATTCACAAACGCTCCTTGACTCGACCTTCGCCCTTCACTTGACAGAGTTGAGCACTGCGCCACTTCTCGGCTGAAAATGATGCTGCGCTGCTCGAGAATCGCACCACCTTATTGCTGATATGCAGTGACTTGCCGTGCCTAGGGAGGACGCTTCCATCGGCTTTCTCAAGTGAAGGTCAAGCGTTGAGTGAAGGGACGTTCTAGAATACGGGGGTATGTCTAATTAAGACATGTAATAACCGCGGAGCCGCACCACGAGATCAAAGTAACTAGAAAAATGAGAATGGGGTGGAACACAATTGGAAAGTACTCTCAAATCATGACAGGTAGATTGCCACTATCCCTCAAAAAGAATGTATATCACAGTTGCGTCTTGCCTGTATTTAGCTAGGTAGCAGAAACCTGGAAGCATACTAAGAAGATTCAGCTTAAATCGAGGATGACGCCATGAAATGAAAAAGAAAACGGTAGGTGTAGCCTTAAAAGACAAGAAGGGAGCAGAGTGGATCAAGGAACAAACCGGGAGAAAAGATATGCTAGTTGAAATCCATAATATGGAATGGACATGAGCTGGCCATGTAGCACGTAGACAGGATAACCGCTGGTCATTAAGGGTAACTAGCTGAATTCCCAGAGAAGGCAAGCGGGTTAGGCGTAAAGAGTAGGTTAGGTGGGCAATTGAGATTAAGAAGCTTGCAGGTATAAAGTGGCAGCAGCAAGCACAGGACCGAGTTGACTGGCCGAAGATCGGAAAGACCTTTGTCCTGTAGTAGACGTAGTCAGGCTGATGATGATGTTGATGATGATGATGATGATGATCTATGTATGGGTGCTCTTTGTTGATTGTTCATTGCACTAACACCGTTGTTCACACTCACTGCGGTTCCTTTTTAACAGCGGATTTATCGAAGCCGGGCATGATGTCTGCTCAATTTGAAAACTATCATCATTGTGAACATCCACACGCTCTCTTCTTCCTCCTCTTCACCTTCCGCTTCAACGCTAGAACACGTGTGTGAACTGTCCAGCGGGTCTTTTTGATCTAGTTCCACTTTCTGTACGTAGCTCACGAAAGTGTCGTGCGAGTGCTCCCCCCCACCCCCCACCCCCCAGTTTCTCTGACGTTATACTTGGTGACAACTTTCTGTGGCAGCGCAGCCAAGGCTACGAAGCCCAAGCACGCCCTTTCTTGCTACGCTTCTGCATTTAGTCCACGAACGCTTACTTTGATATGCTGCGTAGCGTAATGGACAACACAAAAACAGATTTAAATATTATATTTAAGACTGTTCGAGATATTACTAGGAAGCATCACCCGAGTAGGCTTTTTGTTCTTTGCTGTTTCTAGTTTTCTTGCTTTCTGGTGCAATTTCACATTTTCCCTGCCTCGGTAAACAACGATGGCGTCGCTTGGTTCCAGCAAGTTTTATCGAAGCTTATAAGCGAGAATGAGTACGCGTTCGTCAGGTGATGTGTATTCATCGAGCTGGTAGAACCGAAGACAGTGGTGCGTCGTGGAATATTTTGTTTCCCGCGCCTGCAATCGCCGAGTATTCGTGTGAAAATTATATCATCAGCGGATGTGGGGCTCTAATCGCTATAGCCGCCTTGAAAGTGACACCGGAGACATGCCAGCCTTCAGCAACAGCAGCTGCTTGGAAGAAAGAGTGCGATTGGAAATTGTACGTAAAAGCAATGAACTTTTTTCTAAATTGTATTGCATATGTGGTAGGTATTTCAGCTGGCTAATATTGTTGGTACGATAACGCTGAAGATTGTGTACCAGTGGCGCAAGAACTCACTCTCTCATGAATGAGAGAGGGGGGGGAGGCTGGAGAGGAGACAGAGTCACTTGCACACACACAAGCGTGGGCGCATAAATATATATATATATATATATATATATATATATATATATATATATATATATATATATATATATATATATATATATATATATATATATATATATATATATATATATATATATATATATATATGTATATATATATATATATTGAGATCTAACATATAATATTGCCAAGGGATGTATAGGGGAAGTTATTGGAACAAATCTAATGTAAATAAGAAGAAAGAAAAGTGGGTGAAAAAATAACTTACAGAGAGCAGGGATCGAATCTACGACCTCCGAATAACGCGTTGGATGCTCTACCACTGATCTATCACGGCAGCTTTATTGGGTTTTTATGTGAATTTCAAACGTGAGAGTGTCAGTCAGCACCACCTGTAGCCATGGCGGCGAGTGTAGTACACTCCTGAATAGCCACCGTGGTAGCTCAGTGGTAGAGCATCGAATGCGTTATTCGGATGTCGTAGGTTCGATTCCTGCTCACCGCAATTTATTTTTTCACCCACCTTTCTTTCTTCTTATTTGCATTACATTGGTTCTAATAACTTCCCCTATACATTCCTTGGAATTATTGTCTGTGATATCTCATTATTATTGTGTCAAACACGGAAAAACGAGCCTTTAGGTACAGACTTCTTTCCCTTATTCATTAACGAAGGTCTCGTACTGGCAGACTTGGTGCCGTTAGGTTGTATACGAGGGACTATTGGTCAGCTGCCAGCTCGCAATACGTTCGCGTGCTACGTGACGCCATACAGTCTCATAAAAGAGTGTAGCACACTCGCTGCCATGACAACAAGTGGCGCTGACTGACACTCCCACGTTTAAAATTCATATATAAACTCAATAAAGTGGCCGGGGAAATAGCCGCCGTGATAGCTCAGTGGTAGAGCCTCGAACGCGTTATTCGGAGGCCGTAGGTTCAATTCCTGCTCACGGCAAGTTATTTCTTCACCCACTTTTCTGTCTTCTTATTTACATTACATTGGTTCTAATAACTTCTTATATATTCCTTGGCATTATTGGCTGTTACATCTCATTTATATTGTGTAAAAACATGGGAAAACGGGCCCTTAGGTATACACTTCTTTCCCATATATATATATATATAGCTAAATAGGTGTGTGTGTGTGTGTGTGAGACGGAGACAGGGAAGAGAGGGGTACGGACACTCTAAATTGTTGGTGGCCTGTTATCACACAATGCGAGTCACAACAAAGCAGCGTATGTTGCAAGTTATTGTATTCGTCGCTTGAAATGCAAGTCGAACAAAACAAGCAAACGGAGGTGTTTGCCCCATGGGGTGTTGAAATTATTCTTGAGCTCAGTCGGTTTATGCGAGAGACTCAATGTGTGGATGTTCAGAACTGAAGGTTACCGAAGGTCAGTCTTCTTTCAGCTATCCTAGAGATAAACTGCTTCAGCACTTGATTTAAGTCAAGCGCAGCAGGTTTCTCCTGATGGTTGTGAAGAAGAAGGAATTGGGTTAGCCCATAATGGGACATGGTACATTATAGGTATGTTTTGAGGCGCCGAAGACCGCTGAAAGACCTTTCCGAGCTGGCTAGAGACGCTGGCACCCTGAAAATCAAGATGACAAGTCTGACCACTTGATCCATAAGATCGCGTACAACGGATGATTTCATGCTAATTTGTTTGGCTATGGAGTGCACGTTGCATGGTTGCAGCTGTCCTGCAATAGATGGCAGCATCAGAAGCTGCGCGTGAAACCTGTCGAAGTCAAAATATGAAGCGTGAACTCCTAATTGCTCTGTCAAACTCGCGCGTGATGGCGGACTTCCTGCTGCTGATGTGTAGAGTATTTCTACTAGCCTCGCCAGCGTGTCAAAGCCACTTTGCGTAAACCTCCTCTGCACTTCATTGATTAACCGGTCTAATATTGCGTAAAAATCGCGCCGACGTTTTTCGTCAGACGTAAGCTTGGCCAGAGATGCGGCTTTGCCAGTTGCCTCAAACCGGCGAGGCGGTTTCTTCATTCTTGGTGCCGGCTCGACATTTCAGTATGCATTCTCTGTACGCGCCATTCGGTCTCTTTGAATATACTATCGAAAGAGCCCTGCGTACGGAGGTCTAACAGGGTCTTCTCCAAAATTTGTGCATCCTTTTTGGCACCTCCTGCACTGTACTGAGGGCTTTGTAAAGCCTTTGCCAGCAGCTCACACGGTCCAAACATTTTGATCGCATTGTAAAGAAAGAACAGTGTGCCTAAATTTTTCATGCGCTTAGAAAAATCAATCATAGCCACTCGCCTGCTGTCGGCGACAGCACCTGTTGTTTCTAGAATCTCTTCCAAGGTCATATACACACGCTCATAATTTTCCTAGAAACACTACAACAACTTTACCTTGACTGCCCAGCGAGTCGTACAGAGTGGTAGCAAGCGCTTAACCTTCTGGTTCGATCCCCCATTACAAAGCTCGAGCACGATATCCATATATATGCCTTTCCTCTTGGCTGACTCTAAGATAACATTTGACACATCCTTCACGATCGACTGCACCTCACTCATTGCGTCACATTTTCGATACACTTCCTGGAAAGCGAGATCCAAAGCATGGTTACTGCAGTGAATGTAGGTGCTTTTAGGTTGTTCATTGCACAGTATTTCCTGCACATGATGCATGCAGCCAGACATGTTGGCCACACCATGAAAACCGTGCCCACGAAGATCTTACATGGTAAGTGTCAGACTGAGCAATACATCTTTAATATAAGCAGCCAGCGTTCCTGCTGTAGAGTCTGGTGGCCTGTACACATCGATGAAAAACTCCTCCACAGACAACGATTCTGGTTTCGCTGTACGAACACTTAAAGGAAATTGTCCAGTTCCTGCGATGTCAGTAGTTGCATCAGCAATGATTGAAAAAAAAAAACGTGGATGTTTAGATTTATTTAACAATGCCTTGTTGTACAATATGTGCTTGTTACTCTAATATTTCATTCTGCACGGATGGAGCTAACCAATTGTCTCGAAGCTTCAGCCATGATCTTAGCTCAGGAACATCATTTGCTCTTTTTTCTAGCAACGAAATAAGGTTGCCATCATCCGCATCGTGACCACGTATGCGACCTGTGTGAGCCAGATACCTTAAAAAACTCACGACTACTGATAGAGCTGTCAGGGCTTTTTTCTGCTGTGATGTTGTATGCTCAACCAATTGCGAAATGGCGGGATTGTTTTGTTAGTGCTCGATAACTATTTCTGTTGACCTTCGGTGGAAGTCACTTTTCTCATGTAATCGGAACCTTTCCAGCGCTTTCTTTCAATTACGAAACCTTTTAAAAACGCCATTTTTGGCCCTCGATGAATCGACCTTTGGCTATTCGCAATGCCCACAACCTATAGGTGGCACACCGTGCAATCCAAGATAGCTGCGGAAGGATGATCAACCCGAGAAATCTCGTAAGAAAAAATAGGACGCGTAGAAGTGCTCCCAGTGCCACTTTCACCGGATGAAATCTTGATCGTCAAATTAATGTATATAGAACAAAAGTACTTTCCCCACACGCTTTCTCACTTTCTTTCCTGAGCAGTTACCACCACAAGGGTTCTCGTGCGCTAACAATTCATCTCGGCATGACTCTGGCACCACTGCCGTGACTGCTTCTCGTCAAACTGCTCCCTACCAGTTACCTTGACGTTCGGCCCCTTTTTCAAGCAAGCACTGAATAGTTCTAAAAAATGTTCTTTGGTGACAGGCTTAACCGCTTTTTTAGAACGTCACCGCAAAGGTTTTGGCGATACTTCGGTGAGAGAAAGGAAGAGGTACAAGAAATAAGAGAAGATAATGAACTACCGATAAACAATAAAAAGATATTGTGGATCATTTCAATCACTTCTTTCGTCCGTACTCCCCGCGAACAATACTGACGTCGACATAAGTTCGGAATGTGCCACTCGTAGCCAAATGAATGACGTCGAAATCACCTAGGAGGGCGATTTTCCACTGCTATTAGATTTAGATTCGAAGAAAGCAAAAAAGTGAGATGAGATTTCGATCCAGTTTCTTCAAAGATATGCTGAATGTGTATCTCATTAGCTAACTCTTATATTTAAAAATCAATGAAAACACATTCTGTGCCACAAGACTGGCGCAGTGCGGTAGTCATTCTAGTGTTTAAGGGAGGGATCTGAACGACGGTGAATAATAACCGGCCTATATCTCTAACATTCATCTCTTGTAAACTTTTAGAACACATAATAGCTAAGCATATCATTAGTTACTTAGAAAGTGACTCTTTACTTTAACCCCACCAGCATGGTTTCAGAACGGGCCTTTCCGCTATCACACAACTAATACAGACGATTCACGGTTTTTCCAGGGCAATTGATACCAGGAAACAGATTCGTGTAATAGCCATACATTTTGCCAAAACCTTCGATAAGGTGCCACATAACAAACTACTTTACAAGCTGCAAACAGTCGGGCTTAATGCCACTGTTATAAAGTGGATTACGGCATACTTGACTAGTCTCAAGCAGCACGTAATAAGGAATGTACATGTCTCTGATTCACTGTCAGTGCTCTCGGCAGTCCTGCAGGGATCTGTACTGGGACCACTCTTGTTTTTGGTGTATATAATGATATTTCTGGTATTATGAAGCCAGGTGTTCAACTTGAACAGTTCGCAGATGACTGTTTATTTTATTCTACTGTAAAAAACAAAGAGGATCAGTTAAGAATAACAGATCTTTACAGGCGTTGAACAAATTGTGTAAAAAATTGGAATATGAAAATTATTATTATAAATCGACATACACAAATATTACAACAAAAAATAGCTGTTTTTCATTTTCATATGCCATCGGAGACAAGTGTTTATAAATACTACTCAGTTTAAATATCTAGGATTAACGATAACGAAAATTTTGTCTTGGAACATACACATGTTTGTTCAAAGGCATATGGGAAGCTATGTTTCCTACGAAAACAAAAAAACAAACTAGAAGGTGCAACAGCCGATTCGAAACTTGCTGCTTATAAAACTTTATAAGGCCAGTTCTTGAGTGCGCGTCGGTGGTATGGGGCCCTCATCAATATTATTTAAAGAAACAAACAGAAAAAAATTAAAAGGGACGTAGTGCGATTTATATGCTCCCAGTACCAAAGGACGGAATCTGTTACAGAAATGCTCCATTCTTCTGGCCTCCATTTGTTAGAAACGCGCAGGCAGAAAATTGTTTGAAAGTATTATTTCAAATTCTAAATTGCGTAATAAATATTATAAAAGAAGTCTACTTACTGCCGTCAGGGGAAGAGAGCCTAAAAAGAAACCACAACAGGGCCATTCAAGCGTATTGGACTAGTACGGATAGCTTCAAATACTCCCCTTTTCATAACACAAATTGAAATTTGGAATGAATTGCCGGCGAATGTTGTTGACGAGAACGATTTGTCGAAATTTGAGCAGACCTTGGAGGACTATCTCTACAGGTGTAGCGTTTGATCTTTATCTAACCTGTATTTCTGAATTTGCAAAGATGTTGTTCTTACTTTATTATTTTATTATGTTACCGTCTTTGTGAGGACTCTCGCTTGAGAACTGACAGTATTGCCAAATTAAATAAAATAAATAAATAAAAATGAAATGTTTGTGATGGTGGAGAAATTGTAAAGGCGGTTCGTAAAAGGGAGGAGGAGAGAAAAAGGAGTCGTCAAGTAGAAGAGTAGCGGTCTTGCACACTACGGCACGCAGCGAGGGCAGCGGGAGGAGGTGGGACACCGCCCTGAGATCCACCGCTTCATCAGTGTTCGCTCCACCAGTGTGCATCTGCCGAAATTCGTTTGCTGTTCGCTATTTTACTTTCGTACTTATTGGCAACTTTATTAGAAGTTGAGTCCACAGTTTAGCATACATATATAAAATAAATAAATAAATAAATAAATAAATACATAAATAATATTTTACTTAAACTCATTCTCTGACGGTATATCTGACCCAACATAGGCGTGCCCCGGGGGGGGGGGGGGCAGACAAAAGCATTGCGGCCCTTCTTCACTACAATCGTAACTCTTTGCGTTATTAGTGTGTTCGGTTCATTAAGGCATCAAAAAGGAACGGCTGCTGCAGTATACTTCATACCCCACCTGCCTCTAATGCAGAGAATCCTGTGCACTCTTACGCTATAAAATAGAGCTCCATAGTTCATACAGAAATTTTTCTTAATATTGTTAACGCCGTAAGTGTTCGGCAGATTGTAACAAATCATTTTAGAATGTTATCGGTTCCTTTAATCACATTGCACGCAGGACGAGCTAAACGAGATGGTCTGCTGTGGACTGCACGCGACCACTAGCGATCGTACCGACTGTACCCTCACTCATGTACAAAATAGCCGACCCATTCGATCAGCGGATCAGACCCTCGACAACGAATGGTCCTGCTCACCGCTGTCGTTGTACAGCGAGTGTTTATATTTTAGTCACAGAGGTTCAATTTTAGTTTAGTTTATTACTATAAGTTCGACATTCGCTAACTGATCTAGTGGCTCAGTTACGGCCCCTTCAACGACCGCAGCGGTCTAGTCAACTTCGTGCTTGAATGCTAACGCGTAGGTCAGGTAATCGGATTCCGGCCGCTCTGGGAGAATTTATATAAACACGAAATGTTAGAGACCGATGTGACCAGATTTAGGTGCACGTTAAAAAAAAAGAAAGCACATGTGGTGAAAATTTACGGATCTCACAGCCACGGCATCCCTCGAAATCATACCAGTGTTTGGATATGTGGAAACGAAATGATTTTTATAACATTTACCCTCTGTGATTTTGTTCCTCAGTTAACAACCATTCCACAATAAATAGGTGTCCTGAGAACTACGCTTTCTGAAAAGAAAAATGTTACTCCGTGTCTTTTCCCAGGACATCACGAGGATCACGATGTGGCCGCTGCTGTTGCCACTGCTGGCGGTGTCGATGGCGGCTTCCCTCCCGGTTCTCGACGGGCAGGACGACGACGCACGGGAATGGCACTTTAAGATGAGCCTAACCAAGGTAGCGACGAAGCTCCGGGAATTCGTCCAGGTACGTCGAGAAGAGCTTGAAGTGACACGCTCTAACACCGCTCCGTTAGATGTCCATGTCACCGAAGATACGCTTTTGGCGTTGTTGGCATTGACTGTGAGCGAGAAATCTGGAAAATATGAAGGGCGCTTGAGCTTCGCTTCTAATAGGAAAACGCGACAGCTTAATCGGACAGTCTTCGTATCGCCTCCCCATTCGCTTGCCTGGCTTCGCTTCTCGGTAGACACCTAAACCGTGCTTCGACAAAAACCTGAGTGCAGACGCACGCCGGTTTCTATGTCCATGCATGTGGCGTGACAGAACACGGAAAGTTCCCCCGTGAGGTGAAGCAACCTTGCCGGTCACCTGACCAGCCGCTGAAGAACGTTCGAGATGAGCGTGCCACCACCAACGCCAAATCATATATATGCATAGCTCGCTGATAATAAGTTATAGGCTGCATGCATAGTGGCTGAGCGGCTAAACACATCGCACTACGGCGCGAGGGGTCATTATTTCGAACGCTCACTTAAAATGAATGTTTTTTTTATTTTTTTTATTTGCATCCGCCGCGAATTTTTCCTCACGGACAACGCTCTATTTTGCTCCCAACTAAAGACGCCTCCGGGGTCGGCCAAACTATGAACAAGCAAGGATGTCTTGTGATGACGCCATCACGTGATGTCCCGTTGGGTGGTATGAGCAGGACGTGTGATAAGTTAAAAAGTTTTCGCTGATCTTTGACGTCACAAAGACGTCGCTGGGTGACGTCATCACATGAAATTTTTTTGGGTCACTCGTGTGGACGCTGATGGTCATTTTCAATCTCGGCTTAAGGCATCAACAATTCTCACCACTCCGAAAAAAAAAACGGGTTGGAGGTGAAGTACGCCGTGTTTCGAGAGAGATTTCTCTCATGACGCACTAGATGTGCACACCCTGAAACCGCGCACGTAGGGAAGGGTGTTTCCACCCCAATAACAAGGTCTGAAGACGGCGGCACAGTGAAGCTCACCCAAAGGTGCTTCTCTTTGTTCTTGCTGTTCTTCTCCTTTATCTCTACATGCCCGGCTTCAGTTCCATACGGCGTGTGATAAAGGGTGTTACAGCTACACTATGCTTTGGGCTAACTGCTGTCTTCCTATAATCTATCGGCCCGTTTGAGAGTTGCGTGATGTCTCCATTGTGACACATACTCGTTTTTTATGGTGGACCGTGACTACATAACCCACAGTGACCACAAAAGACGCCGAAAAACCGAGCCCGTAAAGTGCTTCGCACCTTAAAATACGGGGCCCGTGCGAAGCGCGCTGCTAGTCACAGTGAAAGCGGGGGGAGCGGCCTTTCCGGAGCCTTTGTGAATTCTCTTGGGGGCAACTGCTGGAAATACAAACACGTGGCACCCATTACGCCTAAAATCAACGTAGATTTTGTGAAGTCGAGACGCACCGAACACGCCGTTACTTGTTCTGCAGAGGAGAAGCAATGTACCAGCGACACAGGCGTGGCGCGCGCTTCGTTGAGGTGGTGGTTGATGACGAAGAGTTGTGGCTGAGCCCTTTGTAATGGTTTGGATGCTTTAAACAACATGCGAGTTACGCAATTCGCATTGTGTGACGCATGGTCGTTGTTTGACTCTTCTACAAGGCTAAATTACACCTTCGCATTCTTGAAGCAGTGCTAGAAGACATATAGATTAGGAAGGGACAAACTTACGTGACTAGCACTGATTGATTGATTGATTTGTGGGGTTTAACGTCCCAAAACCACCATATGATTATGAGAGACGCCGTAGTGGAGGACTCCGGAAATTTTGACCACCTGGGGTTCTTTAACGTGCACCCAAATCTGAGCACACGGGCCTACGACATTTCCGCCTCCATCGGAAATGCAGCCGCCGCAGCCGGGATGTGAACCCGCGACCTGCGGGTCAGCAGCCGAGTACCTTAGCCACTAGACCACCGCGGCGAGGCACTAGCACTGACTCACAACTAATATTATTTATTTGAAATAAACATGTCAATACTATAAGTATTACTTCATAAAACACGTGCTAAGTAGAGAAGCAAGCTCTTTTTTCCGTTGGTTACCATGATGATTAATTGAAAAACGTGTCGCCCGTTCTTTTCATATGAAAAGCTTATGTCACCTCTCGAGCAACCGTGCATTTGTGTGATGACAAGACCTTCGTACCTGCAAACATGAGTGAAAACCCACACGTGCACGCGTGCAGCATTGCGAGGCGAGATGAGAAGGATCCGATTTCTTCAGCAAACTGGTTACGCTCCTCGATACGCACATTCGAAGATCTTCTGGTTTGCGCCACTTATGAATTCCGGCAAGCAAGAGGAATCTGGCTGGCAACTTTGCACATACAAGGCGCGTTTTCCTCGTCTGTCTTAGTTTTCCTCGTTTTCTTGGATGTTATTTTTAAACATTTTTTACAGTTGAGAGCATCCGCTCGTCCTGTGTGCCTCTACCTGCTTAGTCTACGTCTTTTAGCGCTGCTTCAAAGATGCATTTGTACCAAGCAGTAAAATTTTGTATCTTGTTGTGATATATTACAACTGTCAAAGCTATTTATGCGACGTCGCGTACACCGAATAGGGTGTGTTCCAAAAAAAGCTTTAAGCATCATCGTCGCTCCGGCAGAATACTCGGCTATCACACAGAGGACCAGGCTCGGAATCCCGTTAAGTGCCGCATACATATTTTAATTTTTTGTTTTTTTTATTCCGTGCGATAGTGGTTACGGATACCAGCGGTGGCGGTGGTGGACAGCTACAGCACCCAAAACAGCTCTTGTTGTAATCTCACAACTTTAGCCGTAAAAAAGAAAGAAAAAATCCTATACAGGATTCCAGCAGTGCGAGGAGTAAAGACCGATTTGTCGCAAAGTGCGCAGGCATAATTCATCATCCCCTTCACCAACAGCATGAACAAAACGTGCGTTGGTGCTCGTGTTGCCTTACAGACCCGTAGGTAGGACTTCGGCAATTCGTAAAATGAAGAAAACAAATGTTGCAAATAGGCACTTTGCAACTGCTCTTGCAATAGGCCTACATTGTAGGAGAGTTTAAAGAAGCCATTTCCACATACACGGACATTGGTTTCCTTTTAACATGGCTGAGGTGTTTTCCGAAATTAAGTGCATATGCTCTAATTAGTGCACAATGGAAAAATATTGTTCAGAACAATGACGGATGATAGAACGAAACAGAAAACAAAAAATGTAGTTGACCCCTCAGATATCACAATCGGTATAACACATGAAAGTGAAACGTGTCTTCAGAGAAGTGGTTGAATGTTGATTGTATGTTTATGCATAATGTATACTGGTATTTAGTGAATACAGTACCCATACATGTAGACGTAAGCATGTTAATTCCAGGTGACACATCTCCGTCACAAAAAGCAATGACTCGCGAGCGCGAGACATTTACAGGAGACACCGCACAGCACACGCCCGAGAATCGCGCAAACCCTACAGGAACTACAGGGGTTATCAAATTGTGCAAGCGAAACCAAACGGGTTTTTACCGAATCGTTTCGTGCTATCACGGCCCGCTTCAGAGAAGGGTGCACAATTTACGGGTCGGCGACCGTCCTGTGGATGCGCTGCGCATGCAGCGTCAGATTAGCGAGCGAAGTCGCACTGGTGTGAGAAGGTACGACCATCTTTGTGTGTGTATGCCAGTCACTTATGTCGCGATGGGCTCCACTTAAGAAACGCTAGATGCAGAGTTCTAAGTTTGAGCCGCGAACGCATGAAGACATTCTGCTTCCCCACGGCGTGTCCCTAGCCGCACTGAACTCATAAGCGTGAAGTCAGTAACGTTGTCGGAACTTGGAGAGGAAGCCACGCTCCACTGTGCCCAGTATATACAGACCCAACGCTACCTATCTGCGGTGGTAGGGCACCCTCATGCAAGCGTCTGCTCGAACGCTGGCATCGAGGCGCTGTATTGTAGTTCTGATACTACCTAAGCGTTCTCTGTCGCGGCTGGTTAGCTTCATAACGCAGTACTTCTCTGCTCGTAGGTGGTAGCACCACCCCGACAAACCAAGAGTGCAGGTACAGAGGGAAGGAGTGGAAGTTATAAAGTTCACGTCTGATGTACACTTCACAAATGCGCCTGTAGCGTAGTTTAAGATATATAGACAATAAAGAAACAAAGAAGCCCGTAGCCTAGCTGGTTCTGGGCTCGGCCCATAGAGGCACCAAGCACAATGTAATATATGAAATAAATAAATAAATAAATAAGTAAATAAATAAATAAATAAATAATTAGGAACGAGTGCTACGCGTCTTAACATAACGCAGTATTGTTCTTAGCTGTATGTAGCACGTCAGAATATTTTAGGGCCGAAGACCCTAAAGTCATGGCTCTGTCCACGCATGTTTTTTCGTGACCGGTTCGTAACCACCTAGTTGTATGAATCACTCAGCAGGTGGCGCCAGTATGAGTGACAGGCAGACGGACAGACAGAGAGACCGACGGAAGGATGAACAAACAGAGAGTCAGACATGCATACAGACAGAAAGACAGACAGACATATGAATGGACGGACCGATGGACGGACAGACAGACGGACGGACGCATGAACGGAAATACCTCATTGCCAATGACTGCATTGTGCAGCACATGCTTCCCGAATACTCATTCCGATTCATCCATATATGCAACCTACCACGATCCGAGGGAGGTGCATAGACTTGGTGTTTGCAAACTTCTCACTGCAGCCAGTACAAGAACCTTTCAGCTCCATTACACGGACCATAAAGCCGTAATATTGAAGTGACCTCGCAATCCATCCGCCATGACAACGAAGAAATGAAAAGAACAAACGAAGAAACGAAATAACAAATGATCAAGGACAAAATAAAGTTTGATTTGTATAATATACGCACTGCATTACGTCTTTCTGATGATGTACTTTTCACGGGAGAGTTGCGGTTTGCCGATGATCTCTTCCTCTAGAGCTTCGCCCACTTATAATCATTCATTCCATCGATATGGCGTGATCCCCTTTTAATACCACTACTCCGTCCGTGTGCCGACCTGTTGAGATGTCATCGTAAAGATGACATCTCAAAAAAGAACCCCCCCCCCCTCCTTACAGGGGGTACTTTTCTCTTTTACCTTTATATAGTCACTTATAGAGTGGCATTTACGACGGCGAATTCCCTCCAGGCGAGGCCTCCCATCAAAAGACTAGCGCAGGCCCGACCCTCCAAGCATAGAGATACATAATTCGGACCGCGACTGCATACCTATGATCGACAAAATTCGCATCCTTGGACTCATCATCCAAAGCAATGGCTCCAACTTGGTGATGCTGGAGAGCACACTCTAAGGCAAAAGGGTGTTAAAAGGGTGTGCGGTTCGTCCTTATGGGGACTAATGGGGCTGCCACAACCATTAATCTCTTTCAGGACTAACGGCACTGGGTCCAACAGTTAGTCCCCTCAAGGGACTAACATTTAGTCCACACATATACACCTTAGTGAGTAACCGTTAGACCCACAGTTCACCCCAAAGGACGAACATTTAGTCCTCACATTTGCGCCTTATAGAGCAACTGTTAGTTTCCACATTTACACCCTACCGGGCAACTGTTAGTCCTCACAGTTGCATTTTGCCGACAAACGGTCCATCCACTCAAATAGTCCAATCGAATGAACTTTTTGTCCCCAGTTCACGTTGTTTTTTGTTTATTTTTTGCCAGGCCTAATACTTTTTCGCCTGTTTTTCCTCACAGTGAGCAACAAATTCCACAGAAAAGAACACGCGAAAAAGTAGTAGCCACCTGCTTTCACAGTCACGGCAACAATGAGAGGCAAAAGTGAGACATCGAAATCTTTTATTTTTCTACATACACATGAAGTTTCCCCATTCTTTTAAGTGAATTCATGGTGAAGTGTACAAGTCTAGTCTCGTTGTCAAATCTTGTTCACTCCTTGGGGACGTCCTCCGACGGAAGCGATAGAAGACCGGCATTGCAGACGCCAGCGCACGCAGCCTCCTGCCTGTTGTGTTCCCACGGCAGCACGTACAATAATATAGTAAAAATAGTTAGGCACACGTCAAAGAAGATGAAGATGCACGCATATGACAAGTACGTGCACGTTAATACAAAAACAAGCGTTAAAGCATGACACACAAGTAACTTTATCTTCACATCTCACACAGCTCTTCTGAAGCTGCTCTGACGAAATAGATGGATGACGGGCATCGTAGACACCAGCGCACAGTCTTCAGCACGGTGTGTTCTCACGGCTGCACAATAGGTATGCAAAATAGTGAGTCACACGTGACAGAGGATGAATACAAAGAAATACGTGCAAGGTGAAATGAGAACATATGTGAGATATTACATGCTTATAATTTCACCGTGATGTCACACACCGTCAAAGACTCATTTCGATCCCCGTAGCGCAACAGCTTAGGAGCGGCGCCCGCAGCCACAACTTCGCGAACAACCATGCCGCTAACAAGTCGGCGAGTCCTAAGCGAGCGACGTCGTTCAGCTCTAGCAAACGAACGCGAGACCAAACACGGCACTGAACGCGGAGTGTCTGCCGCCAGCGAACTTCAAACAGAATAGCGAGCGTACGCTTGGCCGCCGCCACGAACAGCGCCGAGCTGGTTTGGAGCTAGCGCCGAAGAAATCGACAGTAATGCGGCCCTTTTCCACAAACTCGAGCGAGTGCAGCGCGCAAACGCGTGTCCGCCGCCGTGGCTAGCGGACGGCTCCGAGCTGCTTGCAACCGAATGGCGGGAAAGCCAACTGTTATGGCGACCAATTTTCAGTGAGTTCTGACGCTAGCGGAAGCCCCGCCAGCCCGTGCTGGGGCACTTACAGCGCGCGACATACTACGACCAAGCTCGTTACGAGAACCCGCAACGGGTTTTCGACGACTTCCTACACAGCGACGACGTCTCAGCCCAATATCGTCAGCACGGAGCTCATCGCGGTGGCGAAGACAGGTGAGCACTCGATGAGCAAGCGTACTGGAGGCTGACGGCAATGGCGGACTGAAGCACAGGTGAACTGAAGACGCCGAAGCTGACTTTCGCGATGTATTTCGAGCGTGCGATATATAACATGACTGAGCCCGTTGCCGGCAAGCGCGATCCGTATCCCACACGCGACAAGTAGAGTAGAATAAAGAATGATAACCTACTTGCCTGAGAATCCAGCGCTGTTTTCTGCCCTGAGTCGGACTGAAGTATGTATCCGACGGGCCTGTTATTTTTTCGGCAGCCATATTGGCCTTCCCAACTGTTGCTGTCGTGTGTTGGTCGTGATTATCTTGAAGCCAGAGATATACAGCGTGGCGTCGTGACCTGTCGAGGCTTGCTCCAGACTTCCTGGGTGCAGCGAAACGCTAAAGCCGCAGCCCATGCTCATCCAGGCGTACACACAAGCACTACGTCGTAATTCTTAGATCATCGAATCCAGGCGGCCGTGGTCGAGCACTCTAAGCGTGACGCTACGCGACCGCTACCGGCAAAATACGGGGAAAGACTGAGCCAGCAGAGGGAGAGAAGGACATGTGTTCTGTGGAGAAGGAGGGGTGGCCACCTTGGCAAGGCTTTTCGCGCTGCCTGCATTGCCCGGGTGGGTCATCCCAGTGGAGACTAAGTGGTTTCGCGCCGCACGCTTCCCTCTGTGGTTGCTCCTCAACGATCTATCCGTTCATCGCGCACGTCTATTGGGCTCCGTTACTCTTTTTTCGGTAAATTTGCCTCAGAGTGTATCACATTCAAGATTCGGAACGCGCTGAGAATGTTTCGGTGCATCATGAATAGGCACAGAATACTGGGCGAGGACAACGCCATCAGAATTGTCCACATTTTTGTTCTCAGTCACATCAAATACGTGGCTGCGATGCTTAACTAGAAAAAAGTAGAACGGCAAAAGCTCGGAGTACATGAACGACGCGCTTTTGAGACAACATTTGGGCCCTCCTATTATGCTTCCACTCCTCTCTTCTTAGAGTAAGCAGTGCATAATTATGAATGGCGCAAAAAAGACGGGACACAACATGACGAGAACACAAAAACGGGCGCCCGTTCTTGTTCTCGTGATTTTGCGTCCCAAGTTTTTTGCACAGTTCATAACTATTAACCCACACCAACTCGCGCAACTGTCAGTGCGACTGAGCGCATAATGTCTTTGCCTAAATAATTGAGACGCAGCTCACGACAAAGCTCGCACGTCTATGCAGAACCAAAGCGGGCGAGTACATTCTTGTCAAGCTTGCTCTGAACATTATAGCGGAAATGAACAGCGTTCAGAAGTTACCTAAAGTCATGCTAAAACCATTAACCTACACCCAGTCCATAATCATGGAAAAAGACTCCCCAGCGCCAGAGCCCTCGCGGCAGATGCCGCAGGATTTCTCAACCAGACAGCTGTCGTGGACGCAGCGCACATACCAGGAAAGCACGCCGACCCGGTCGTAGTAAATGATGGAAGTGGACGAACGCGCAACTCACGCGTTACACCAAGAGGCCGGACGTAGCCTAAGAAGCAGCGATAGCTCTAGCTCCCGCAGACCCGAGCTCCCCAACAATATACAGTGACTATAGAGCAGCCACTTGAGGTTTTGAAAAGGGCGGGATAGACAAGAAGACACTGCGAATTTTAGGCGGAAATAACATCACCGATCACTCAATGGTATGGTTCCCGGCACACATGAACAGCTTAGGAGTCTATACTGCGGATTCTTAACGAAACCACGCACGAGGTGGCGCGATGACTCATTGCCCATGTCACTCGGGCTTCCCTTGCTACACTACACATGGAGTGCAGGGATTAGCTTTTCACTTCAAATGAAATCATGAAGCACTTTTTCTAAGCCAGCGAGAGTTTTCGCTCCCAGAGAAGAAATTAGTGCGCAGCCAGTCGGTCACGTTACGCTAACTCAAGACTAACTCATTCCTCAGCCCCTGGCGAATGAAGTATATCGACCCAGACTACGATGGACAACATATGTGTGAACAGTGTCGTGAACGTCTAGATTTCAACTATATGCTCTGTGGTTGTGCATCGACTGACGTGCCATGAACAAGAAACAGTGGGCCAAAGTGTTCAAAAGTTCTTCTCTAGCAGACCAACTTCGGGCTGTCCAGGAGGCCCTCGAGGCGGCGGAGAGCTTCGAACTCTCTGTACCGACGTGGGAGATGCTCTCTACACCTTGCGTTTAGCCGAGTGTCCTTCAGGACCCCTTTTCGGGTGAGAAAGTTTCACCATCACACCACCACCGCACTAGTGGGTCTGTTTACTTCCAATATTGCCACCTAAACATTTGAAGGTGGCAACAAATTTCGGCGAAGTTTTACGCAGATCAAATTCAGGAACACAAATGAGCTTTTATAGGACAGCGAGTACACTAAAGAATTGTTTTTGCTTCCCGTGAAACATTTTGCTTCTGAGATGTGCATAGGAAACGTAGTGCGCACAGAACAGTGCCTTCAAAATGTGTCGCTTTATTACGTCCTGACTGTTTTTTGAGAAAGTTACTACTCCCGTAATTAGGGTGGTAATCGCCGGGCTAATTGTAACGGCTGACATATCGGACCCCTGAACTGCACCACAAAAGCTTGGAAATTTAGTGTTGGTCCTTGTGTCCTTTTGGTGCGTCAGTAAATCACGACTGTGGTCCAAAAAAACGAGGCAGAAACAAAAGTTGATAACGAAACCAATAAGGCATTTTCACATGAGGCATACCAAACAAAACTTGAACGAGCACACTCGGCAGTTATCCAATACAATATGACACCAATATGAACATACTCAAGTACACGCAGAAGAATTGGCGCAAACAACACCTGCTACGATGCAATCTCGTGCATTAGCTGACCAAGGCATCTATAGACTAAAATTTTCAACTGTATTCAGTTTGAATTCTTGGAAGAAAGCTTGAGTGCTTCTGTTCAAAGAAACACTCGCTCGAAGTTCAGCGCCGGTTGTCGTTCCACTGAGTCCACGGTTTCTCTTCTAGAAAGCTCTCACGTCGTTATCTGACCGCACTTGAATGTATAAACTTCTTCGCTGGAAACATGTCCGCCACTCACGCGCTGCCACTGCAGGTCACGATTTCGTCCACTGGTGGAAAACACACACTCACTGCATCACCTGCTTTGTCTTCGTAGGACAAGTTTCGCACGCTGGCGGAAAACTCCCATTTGATCTGCTGCTTCGCCTTCTCCCACAGTCTGGTTATGTAGGCTCGCCCTGTGTTCTCGAAGTTTCGTCGGTGCGCCACAGAGCCAAAGCTGGAGAAGAGGTGGAACCTTTCTCAAAATCTTCGCGACCCATGGCGCAACCAGGTAGTGGTTGCGCAACGGGTCGCAAAGACCTCACCCCTTCCTTCTCGCCCCTACCTTTTCGATATTTCTAGAGACCACTCGGCGATAGCTTCGAGGAGGTTGGTTGGTGTAGCGGCGGCGCTTTCGAGGGGGAGATGAGGCGCGGGCATGGCGTCTTTTGATGCTTGTTTATTTTTTGCACCGGCTTTAGTCGCGTCTGCCCGGCGTCTCAATTTCACGTAGCCGTTGGGATCTGGTGGTGGTGGTGAAAAACTTCATTTGTGTGAAGGCCAAGGTGTAAAATAACAGTTTAAAAATTGAAAATCAGCGTTGTGGGCGGCCGTCAGGCTGCTCGCAGTGTCGTCCAGGCAGAGCCTAGCCGCGACATCCTCCAGCCAAGTCAGCAGCCGAAAAGGCACGCGCTTTCGTGAGCGCTCGTTTGTGACAGATAGACCTTATGTTAGAGGCACAATGAATGCTGGGGAAATGATCATGCCTTTTTTCCGACATTAATTGCACTTTTGTACATCTGACGTTTCCCACAGCGCAATAAATAACCCCACTGCAAAACTTTGGCCCTCACGTCTCACAGTTGCGGCCTCCCTTGAACGACTCTTGCGTATATCTCTCAAGGATGCAAATGTTTAGGTAGTGTATTTCGTCTGGTCGACGTTCAACTATTTCAGGCATATTAATACGTAGATTCTTACTTATAGCCTGTGGCGCCGCTTTGTGTGTCACCAACCTCACTAGCGCTACTAGCACCACTCTCCTTTCTTTGCCAGATGATTGTTGAATAGATGTTCTTATCTTGTTAGCCACCAACACGTTCTGTTTGCACGCTGGCTTGCTCAGCGTCTCACATGGTGCCAGATGGATTGATATGTGAGGTTTAACGTCCCAAAGCCATTATATGATTATGAGAGACACCATAGTGGAGGGCTCTGGAAATTTTGACTACCTGGGGTTCTTTAACATGCACTCAAATTAGTGCACCCGACGCTACAGCATTTTCGCCTCTATTTAAAATGCAGTCGTCCCAGCCGGCATTCGACCCCATGACCTGCGGGTAAGCAGCCGAACACCTTATCCACTAGACCATCGCGCGGGGCTCTCATATGGTGCCAGAAGCCCGTACGAAGTAGGTCTAGTTTCTTTGGCCTAGCCAGAGGTCTTCACTGAACAGCTACGCACCCGTGCTGTCTTGCCATGGCTACAGCAGTAGCAGGAATACGTATTTGCTGTCAGCACCGAAGTCCCTGGATACGACGCAAGATATTTAGGTATACATAGAATGGAAACTTTGGGAAATCGACTACAAGCTCTATGCCACGGTGTCTGGACTACAAAATAGTAATATGGCGCCGTAAACGGAATTGGCACTATCGACCAGCGCTGTCAACATTGTGTTGAGCTCGAACAGGATAGCAGGTGAATGAAGGGAGCTGCAATGTGAACGCATGTCTTGTATTTCGCCTGCGCCATACTCCTTAAACATGTGAAAATGTAAGTTCCATGCATTGCTGCCGCAGCATGTTGGAACGCTAAGCATCGTTACAGTGCGGCCGTGGTCAATTGCACCAGCTTACACGCGCAAAACGTGTTTCACTTTCACGGCTACGCTCTACTTCGTATGCACCATGCATGGTCGCACTCGAAGCATTCCACCTCGGCAGGCAATCTTGTAACACCTTCCGTTACACCTTGTCTCCTTGGTAAATCATGCGGCCTCCTTCTCTTCCAACCTTTCATGAGGCTCATCCTTTATGCCTCCCATTTCAGGGAATGCCGATGAGAGCACCACAAGGTCCACAAAAACAACTCTGCTAAACACTTACTAGCTGATAACCTGTAGACAAAGACCTCCTCTACTCCTTTCAGTCATGGAATGTACAAATGTACACGCCGAATTCAACGGCACGTCATGCACCATGGGTTGCATCAAATGGCTTGAATTTTGGTGTGCACATTCTTGCAGGCCTCTTGACTCGACAACTGGCGATCATTTAACTATTTTGTGGTGCGTATTGCTGCAGAAAATCACTTTTATAGATGCGCTACCATGTTTCAACGATTGTTCGACGTGACGCGTTCCAGGACCAACGTGAAAAGTATTTTCTATTAGCTCGAAACAAATACACAAAAAATGCGCATGCATTTCGGGCCTATACTGGACTCTCTTTATCCAAGTGGTGAAACTAACTCGTGGCAGAATAAATTGCTAATTATTTTCGTACACAACATTTACAATAAAAAAAAAAACTCACACGAAATAACGCTTGCCTTCATTTTCTTACGTAGAATTCAATACTGAGTTCCTTGGCATTATGCCACGCGAAATTGATACGTTTCTGACAGCAAATCACAATTCGTGACTGAAGGGGCCACCGACGGCTCACAACCAAGTACAACACGCACGCGTTTGACTGCAACAAGCTCATTTGTGTATTTTGTGGTGTTCGCAGGGGGCTTCCCGTCTCTCTACGGACCACCACCACATGCCCAGCTGTGGCATCTGTAGCTGGGCTGCCGGCAGTGTGCTCAAAGATATACGTCGTGGTCTGTCCAAGGACGTGATCGCCGACAACCTGGACCATGAATGTAAGCTGTTTGGTCTCGCCGGCTCAGAACGCGTCTGCGACGGACTCATCAGCAACTTCAAGGTACGCTCCCCTCTCGTATTTTATCACTGCATAAGCCCGCGGAAACCTTTTAAAAAATGTTCTGACATTGGTTCTTGGTGTCCGGCCTAGGGTGAGGTACAATCTTTGAGTTCGTGCGCATTGTTTCACTCGAGAAGTGTTTGGCTTGTTACATTTACTATGAAGAACAATGCCTAAGTGACACAGCAAGAAGCACGAAGCCTACAAAATATTCACCGATTTGTAATCATTGAAGGACGTGAACTGCCGATATATATGCTGTCTTAAGCAATATATGCTCTGCTTCGTGTTGATTTGGTAAACCTAATTCATCCGCAATGAACAGAACTGAACACTTCCCTGGTGAGTTTGTTACACACATGTTTCTCTGAAAAGCTGAAAGAGAAAACAAGAGTGCACTCGTAGCCATTTGCATTCGTTGACGTGGGACAACGCCTCGCATCGGCTACCTTGATTATACCCTCCACCAACTTCGTCTCGAAGGGTTACGCTTATGCATGCCTTAGCACCCCAAAAAGCCATTTGCATTTGTTTCTGGATCTGTATGTATACTGGTATTAATTAGCGCAAGTGAAGGCACTGCAATAATTTTATGACAACCTAAGCCTTCTTTGACGTGCTTAGGCTTTGTAGCTTTGTTGAATGGCGGTGATTTGATACACCATTCATGTTTATCGTATCTTCTATCACAATGCTTTTGATGCACAGAGGGGTCCACTGTTAAAGGAAACACTGGTGCGCATGTCGTCTGCTCGGCGCCACCGCCAGCTGGCTGTGGCCACTCGCTTCGCGCAGGAGCAGTGAGCGCTGTGAGCAGCGCTATTTTGTCTTCTGCTACAGTTGCGGCCACACTCCAGATAACCGCGAAGGAAGCAAGCCATCCCGCGCATTAAAATGGTCTTCAGGCTACATTGCCCGCTAAGATGGCAAGCTGTTGCAAAGGTGAAAGGAGATTAGATTATGTGAAATACTACCTCTCTGATATTTTTGGCGGGGTAAGAAGCATGACTACTTTACGGATGTCGTTTTTCAGCATAGCTATATTAAAATATACGTTTACTTGTGGAGCGCGTATTTAATGTGCACTGATGCAGGTTCGAGTTGCTGCAGTGCACAACTCGATGCGCACTGCAGCAACTCGAATCTGCATCAGTGCGTAAGCTACACAATAAACTTACAAGCGCCTTTAACTGGCGCCCCCAAAAAGCTTTCTCGAAGCTGGCAATTCTTTGTCTAACGCGAATGAAATACGGCAATCCTTCTGATGTGTCAGGTGACATTTATTCGATTATAGATCATTCCCATCATTTTCTTTCTATCTTGGGAGAAAGGAACCATTTTCAAAATTTTGCGACTTCGGCCACGCTTTGCGTTGAGTTGAAGCACGAGCGCAACTGTAGCGGACGACAAACGAGCGCTCACTGCTCCTGCGCAAAACTAAAGTTGCCGCAGCCGGCCAGTTGCCTTTAACTGAGAACCCCTCTGTACCTAATTTTTTCTTGTGCATACCGCCATTGTTTGATGGGTAGGTCACTGCAAATATTAACACTAACCTTTTAGGGGCGAAACTCCTTAGGGTATGGGTCTGTCTGTCCTCCGTTGGTGTATGTAGCCACCGGTGGCACATACCCGCTCTAGAGCCGGTATATGCCACAGGGGATGTTAGGTGGAAGACGGTGGTACTTGGAGTGTTCACTAGATGGACGCATGGACAGACGCAAGGGCGGACGGACCGACAGACTAGCAGATGGACGGATGGGTGGATGGACGCGCGGAGCGAATATGTGCCACAGGGAATGCGAGATGCGAGATGGCGGTACTTGGAGTGTTCCTTAAATGGACACACGAATGGGTGGACAGACAGACTAGAAGGTAGACGGACAGATAGGCGGACGCACAGATAGATGGACGGACGCACGAACGCACGGGCAGACGGATGGACGCATAGACAGACGCATGGAGGTCGCGTGGACGGATGGAAGCAAAAATGAGCGGATAGACGGGAGCACAGACGGGCTAACTGACGCTTCGCCCGACTCGTCATCACTCACTGCGTGGATATGCTGTGGTTTTTTACACCTAATATTTAGTTGTTTGTTCAGCCTGCACTGCCAATTTCTATAGTAAACGAATCTTACGCGATACACAATGAAAATTTGCTAACGCAGGACGAGTTCTTCCACGTCATGAAGAGGACTACACTGAGCGCTCACGAAGTATGCAGCTCAGTACTTGGCCAAGACTGTGGGGACAAAGGGGCGCCCAACTGGACCATCACACTACCCAAGACGAGGAAGCCTAATCCCGTGCCTCCGACACCCCAGGTGCAGTATTCTGGTGCTCGCGAATTTCTAAGTCAAACGTGCACACAGCAGTCGACAGCCATTTACAAAGTATAGCAGGTAAGAATCGCTTCCGGGGTCATCTCCAAAAAGCTGTCTTTATAACCGATGTGGCAGATTCTGCTGTGAACAGCGAGAAAATGGTGCATGGGATACGGGACTCACGGACAGGCATCACAGCAGCTACGTCTTATAGCCGTCATCCTGCGTCCAGTTTTTGTGGTGTGTGCACAGAACGCGTGCGTAACATACAAGCAGAACCGCATGTGAGCTTTGGTACCAATAAGTCCTACAAAGGAGCATCGTGATCTGAAGATGAACGTTACGTTATAAGTTAAGGAGTTTTCAGACGTTTATTTAAGTGGTTTTTGACGTCAAGTTGGAACACCGAAGAAAGACTGATCCGTTAACGGAGAACATCTGCTCATGCAGTTTACGAAGGCTGCTGAACCGAAGGAGCGTGTCGTCACGAAGCCTACCTTCTTTGTAGCAATGCACTAGTACTAGTAATCAAAATACGGGAGTGTTCACTAAGAGCTTGAACTAGAAATTTTTAGGTTGAGTGTTTTGCTCTTCTCGAACAGCGGGATGCTCTGAAGCTGCGCTTTCTGCACGTTACTGACACGCACGTGGACATGCGATACGCGGAGGGCAGCCGAGCCGACTGCCCCGAACCCCTGTGCTGCCGCGAGGACAACGGCAAGGCCCACTGGCTGATCAACGTACCCGCTGGCCACTGGGGCTCTCTGCACAAGTGCGACTTGCCTGCCAGGACGTTCGAGAACATGCTCCAAGAAGTGCGGGATTACCACAAGGTGAGCACTGGGTTCTGTTGTCCTGCTCTGACGATGGCTCACAACCAATGCAGGCGACTGGGTGGGACTATATGTCCGTGAAGTTCTATAGGCACACATTACTGGAATGCATAGTAAGTAATGCAGTGATTAATATGGCTGAATTATAATATTGGCATGCATTAAGAGGTCTTTGAAGCATCGATTTGTTTATCTCTTTATTTCGGTGTTTTTTTTATTTTGCATGCGGAAACATTTTTGGTGATTAAAACACAAAAAGTACTAATGAGCAGATAATATAATTTGAGCAGATACTATAATGATATGAGATATGAGCAGATAATATAATGTTTTTCGAACTGCAATGTCTGGTGTTGAAAATTGTGATAAAATATGGTTTCGTAAGCAGATTTTTATCAGCTAAACATTTACCTGCAGGGGAAAATGAGACGCTCTAAATGTTCCGGATGTAGCAATGTTCATGTGAATAGGGGCATTGTTAGTTTTACAGCAGAAGAAAGGTAGATGCAACTGGTAGGGAAGGCTCTGTAGAAGCCCCCACGTTCAAAAAATGGCGTCTGATCAGCTGCTCATGAGGCTTAGCACCATCTCTGTGAGAAGGGAACACTTCTGGCGGAACAAAAAATAAAGCGGACGTGATGCAATAGCTGGCAAACAAGTGACTTCATTTCGTCTGCGCTAGTACAAACTTTGATCCCAAATTACTTTTCATAGGCCCGTGATCGCTAAGGACTCGAGTTAAGGCAATCACCGGTGAGTCCTCCACGAAGGCGCTTCAAGCCGACGCCAGCTGACTTAATACGGACGCATGACTAGATACTTATGTTTAAGTATACTACCATTCACTTTGCTTCGGTTTTACAAGGAAACTTATTATTCGAACTTTTATTTGGAGTTCATCTCATCCGCCGTAGATGAACTAAAGTAACCAACAGCGTATACCTGTCATACCTGCAGCATTGCTTATTTGCTTCACACATACGAAGGTTGTTTAGCATGCACAACACTTGTGTTCTTCAGTTTTAACAGAAAAAAATGGCACCTAGTAAAGCCAAAATTGTGACATTCCTTATTCTGGTGTCGTTGCTTTGTTATTGAACTCGAAGACTAAAAGTTCTGGCGGACGCGACAATATCCCTAACATATTTTTGCGTCGCTTTACAGAGTCCATTGCGAAATACATAGTCGTCATTCTTCGTGTCTATTTGTTTGAGTGGCATCGCCAGACGACTGATAGTCGGCATGGATTGTTCCTATATTAAAAAAAAAGGTGACCTTCTTGTAGTACAAAATTACTAATATATTTAACATCATCAGGTTGTAAGCTTATTAAGCGCATAATAAATAGCCCACAAACTAAATGAATTCTTGGAAGGATACTCCGTTTTAACAAATCATCAACATGGGTTTCGAGAACAATTTTTCTACTTACCCCGAATTAGTTAGTATCAATCACACTTTTGCAGTTTCTCTTGATACTAATGGCTGAACTGATATAATATTCTTAGATTATAGTAAAGCATTCGACACAGTTACACACGATAAACTAATTGTAAAGCTTCCTGGATCCCAGCCTATCTCCACAACTGCAACCAATATGTTCAGGTGGGAGGAAAATTGTCCGGCTGCCTTCCGGTGACTTCTGGCGTTCCGCAGGGGAGTGTACTCAGCCCCCTCCTGTTTTTGGTCGACATAAATGCCATTGTCAATGTTATTAGCACCCCTGTACAAATCCGCCAATTTACGGACGATCGTGTTTTCTTTAGAGAAGGTATACCTGCGTTAGTGACCAATGCGACCCTAATATTAACTTGGGCAACGTCTCAAAATGATGCGAACATTGGGGAATGCTTTTTAATGCAAATAAGTGTGTGTATCTCCCTCTAACGCACAAAAAATTCCCCTTAGACGACACATACAATTTACTTGAAGCATTTTTGCTTAAAGTAGCCTTCTATAAATACTTTGGTCTAACATTAACGAGTACCTTATCCTGGAATATAAGTAACATTTTTTCCTGCCGTTTTCCGGAAATTATGCCTTCTCCGCCCCAAGCTCAAGACTGCCCCACTTAGAGTCAAACTCCTGTCATACTTTTCTTTAATTAGGCCAAAACTTGAGTACGCATCCAGAGTTTGGGGTCCCCACTCAAAAATTAACATTCAAAACCTAGAAAAAATTGAAAAAAAGTCGTACGATTTGTTTACAGTAAATTTCAGTCAACCAGCTTCCACACTGCACAAAGTGCAAATGGTATTAAATTATTACAAACTCAGAAAAAAAAAACGTCGTCCAGATTTTTTTTATTCCGACATAGTAAACCACAGGCTATCCTTGGACACCGCAGCGTAGGTTTTCCGTTTGTTGAGCAGACCCACCTCGGCACCACTATCTTCATTTCCTAACGCCAATCTTCGCAAAGACTGACCCTTCTCGCTACTCCTATTCCCCACAAACTATAGCTGATTTAAATAAACTAACAGAAGAATTCCCCGAACGCCCGTGACTATTTGTACAGATACTGTTGTTCTTTTTATTACTTCCTTAGAATTTTATCATGACCAAGTTGTTAAATAGCCTTTTTTTATCCCCCCGTCTTACAACCAAGAACATTTTGTAAAAAACACTTTGCAACTTTTTTTTTATTATTGTTATGTATTTTGTTCACCTTGCTTAGGCTTTTTGTTCATAATATTTATAAATCAATGAATCAAAATGACATTTCAGTTTTATTGAATGGTCACAATAACTCAAATTTATTACACTGCACTCAATGCTAATAACCAAAAAAGTCCGCGGACATTACTTGCGTTATGTTTTTCTTTGCATTATGCTTCAATAAATTACCACTACGTGTTCGAATGCAGACATGCAACTTGTAGCGTCATAGATACTTTGGCGATCTGGTCCCCGATAACACGAATATAGTAGGCACTGCGTGCTCATGAAGGAAACCGGGCTGTAGCCCCGCCACGGTGGTCTAGGTACTCGGCTGCTGACCCGCAGGTCGCGGGTTCGAATCCCGGCTGTGGCGGCTGCGTTTCCTATGGAGGCGGAAATGTTGTAGGCCCGTGTACTCAGATTTGGGTGCACGTTAAAGAACCCCAGGTGGTCAAATTTTCCGGAGCCCTCCACTACGGCGTCTCTCATAATCATATGGTGGTTTTGGGACGTTAAACCCAACAAATCAATCAATCAAGGAAATCAGGCTGTAGGAATACTGATGAATAAAAGTCCAGCGAGCACTGTATTCCTAATATTTATCCTTGTTTATTATCTGGAAAACATGGGTCACCGCGCAAGCGTTTGTTGCTACGGTGTTCTTGCACAGCACATCGTCTCCGCAGGCCCCGATAAAAGCACTCGGCAGTAAATGTAATCCGCATCATCCGCTGCCCGTTGGACACTGCACTCAAGACGCTCACCAGCGATAGAGCAGCTCTGTCCCAATATCCTGAACTTATCATGAACTTCACAATGCATCAGCTAACACGGGTATTATTAAAGCGATTGAAATGCAAATGCTGGGTGATTTATGTATCAGCATACATTCGGTTGCTCTCACTAAGAATGAAATCGAGTATCTGGCTTTGACACAATAGATTGTGAGGTTGCGCTGTGGTGTGGTGTTGTACCCCTATAATAAGATGATGATTATCTGGCTGTGACGCAATAGGTTGCGCGATTGTGCTGTGATGAGCTCGCTTCTGCCATGAGTACATATTTCCAGCAATTGCGCTGATAAAATTTTAGTTGAGGTCAGCGCTCTTTTCGGTCATTGTCTCTTCTTCCGTAGTTACACACACACACACACACACACACACACACACACACACACACACACACACACACACACACACACACACACACACACACACACACACACACACACACACACACACACACACACACACACACACACACACACACACACACACACACACACACACACACACACACACACACACACACACACACACACACACACACACACACACACACACACACACACACACACACACACACACACACACACACACACACACACACACACACACACAAAGTAACGCCGGTTATGAAGGTCGGTTAAGGTTTTGCAGTTTTTGTAGCTTCTGAATTTTTAAACATGATTTCCCGCTGCATGAGCATCAAGTTGAGAATAATATGGCATCGAAGCAGCCTAATAGATGTCGCCTTTTCGTAACTCGTTGGTAGAGCGACTGTACTGGTTTCACAGTGAGCCCGCACTGTGGACATATCTGATCTTAGGATACTAATGAACAGCGGCGGACAAAGTTTGCTGATCTAAGCGTTAGATAGCTACGGATTTGATGCTCCATGATAAAGTTTTCCTGCCTTGTCAACTACTATCGTGAATTTAAACACGCATGCTGTTGGGACTGATCTGCGTTGTTATGCTCATCGTAATGATAATGCATGAAGGGATGGCAGGAGCAATCTATAAAATAGTGATAAACCTGTGCTTTGCCATTGTCTGCAAAGGCCTCTACGCTATCCTGAATTCAACGGGCATAAAAAGTTACTACAGTTCAAGATTTTTACATGATAGTATATGGCAAAAGAAAACTAGGAAGAAATAACGGACTGTGAAAAAACAAGCTACAAGAAGAAGGCGTTTTAAGGCACGACAGGATTCATGATCTAGATTCCTCCTTTTAGCATGCTTTTCTTTGTCCCTTGTTACTCGATGGTTTATTCCTCTGCAACGAGCACACGCATGCACGCAAGTCCATCTCAGTTGGATGCGATCGTCGCAGGTGGATTACGTGATATGGACAGGAGACATGGTGCCCCACGACGTCTGGAACACGTCCCGGGAGGGAAACATCGCCCTGGCAAAGTACACAGCCGACACCATCGCCAAGTTCCTGCCCGGCGTGCCAGTCTACCCGGCCGTAGGCAACCACGAGGGTCATCCTGCCAACTGGTGAGCAAGATGCTGTTGGTTTGTCTAACCTCCAGAGGTCATCCCTCGTAATTTGCGCCTTGACCTTAAAAGTAAGAGGCGCGTTGGAGGTGAATTCATTTTATGACATACTAATCGCATTACCTGGTCGTTACTCTGAGATTACTTTTAATCTTCTCAAATTACTCATGCTCAATTTTGAAATACCCAGTTTCTTATTGTTGACAATGTCTAAAGTATGAACGCATACACTCTAAGCCAAAACGGAGCAACAGGGGTATAGGGGTTGCTCCTTTCAGGGAGCAATTGCATTGCCACTCCCATTACTCTCCTAAAAGGAATAACTGCAGAGGGAGGAACCGTTGCTCTCCTTTCAGTTCCTCCTTCGGGGGATGAACAGTTACTCCCTCCAGTTCCTCCCTGCAGACCAACAGTTACTCCCACCAGTTGCTCCCTGCCGACCAACCATTACTCCCACCAGTTGCTCTTCTAAGAGCAACAGTTACTCTTTAGCGTTCCTCCCACGTGTTCGCAGTTACTCTCTGAAAACCAACTGCACATGCTTCCAGTTACTCCTTGGGGAAATGAGTATTTATCTCGAGTATGCTTGTCACACGCTTAACACATGGCGAGAGCTCCTTGGAAGAGCACTGCTTGGGTGCTTCTAACACAAAAAGTGGACAATATTGAAAGGAAAATAAATGCTTTATTGTTCTTTTTATGAGGCGACGTGTGACCACACGTAAAAGTAGACTTCGCCACACCACAGCCAGCACTAAACAAACACCATAATACATCAAAGGTTTTCTGCGTCATCCGTGGAAAAACAATCTTGAATTTCTAGCATAGGGCAGTCTGTGTCATCATTGGTGAGAGAAGGGCAACTTCTCCAATGCTGAAGGACTCAATGTTTCGCAGCTGGTGTTTCCATCAGACTAGCGCAGCACAACGTCACCGCAGGCATATGTGAAGCATCTCATTGCTGCAAGAAAAAAAAATAGAAGTGTGAGGTTAAACATGCCAGAATCAATTCATAACAATGAGTCACACACACTGCAGCAGCGCTTATATTCTAGGATGTCTACTGCAAAACGAAATGTGAAAAAAAGGAAGGTTCGGCCAAACGTTACTTGGCAAGCCATATAAATGCTGATGTGGTAGACGCTCTTCACATGATGTCTTAGACAGCAATATTCTGGAAGAAAATGTGCAGCACCTCAACAAGGCATATTTGTAGTAGTTAAAGATACCCTTAGGTTCAGTTAACTTGTTTCCTATTAACAGCGGAGTGACATTTCTATGAGCCCATTCACCAATGGGCATTCTAAATGAGGTCATGTGTGTGGCAAATGACACGTACCGTCCGCTCATGATAAAATACATATTTAGCTCGTGCACATAGTTGCTCTCAATTCTACTGTTCTATCATACGCTGCTGCGTCTTGAATTGTGCAATACCTGTAGGCACAAGCCAAGCATGCAAAGCCTGCTTGAAAGCAACCATTTGCAGAGGCTACATGATAATCTTCAGTATATTTCTTTGTACCTGACGCAAACGGCTGGACAAAACTATAGACAAAAAATGTAGACCGTGCTACCTTCAAAAAATGCTTTAAATTTAGAAAACTAGGGTGCATTTGTTCACTCGGTTGACGAGTCACAGCCACGAGATATGTAAACGAAGCAATATATCTTAAGGCATGCACAGATATTCTGATTCTTTGTTTGACAGTGTCACAGATAGCTTGCCAAACCATATATATTTGAGAGCAACAAGATGTGAAGCTTTTATTACTTCAACGTCTTGTTGGTTCACAGCCAAACAGGTTACTGCTTGTTAAACAAATTGGAATAAGCACACCATGGTTTCCAAAAAAAAAAGCATTATTAGAAGTTAGCTCCCGGTGTGAATGCCTGCCGATTTATTTTGTACTGCCTTTTACATGTGCCACAAAGACATTCGTTGAGGATGTGCTACCAGTCAAGCCAAGATCGCATACTTGGTCAATGTGATGGAAATACAAACATTAGAAACACTGCCACCTCTAGTAAGAGCATAACACTTCAGTATCTTGGACTAGCAAAGAGGTGCACAAGAAAGTTAAGCCCACTCTTGCGGAACTTTGAACGCGAATATTTCAGAGTGGGGGAGGTCAACATGCTGTGGCACTTTTAAACCCACGAAACATCCGCAGAAAACAGGGTAAAGGCAAGTCAAGAAACGCTGTTATGAAGGCCTGCGCCTGGACAGCTTTGTGAATCTAGGCCCAAGTGTTATGCTTTGTGCAAGCCAAAATCCATGTAAATAGGGAAAGCATACTTTTAGGAGTACCAGCGTAAACAAATCTTGGCAGTTGGCTTTTTAGTACAAACAGCAATCCCTGCAATGAAAACATAAACATTTTATCTTAACGGTAACAGTGTGAGCACACACACGGGCCAGCGGAGCCATGTCGAATTGTCAGTGCCAGTGTAACCACGTGTCACAATGAACTATTCTCTGGCCAACACATGCACAGTTTGCCCCTAAAAAGCGATGCTTTCATATACGTAGTACAAAAAGTCTGCACTTACCAAAATTCACTTGCTTTCTGTACTTTAGCATCGTTGGGAGCATCTTTATCTGCAGTATAACCAAATTTGTGTCATATCCCTGAAAAAAAAGTAAAAGACATGCATCAAATATTGTTTCATTTGGTAGCAGTGAAGTCAGGTTAAGAACAGCCAAGTGGGAATCAGCCTAATTATGTGCATGCGGCAAATCCCAAACGGCGTTATTGAGGTTGTCAAAATTTTCGTCGATTGGTATTAACGTCGATATGTGACTTCAACGGCATGCCAAGTTTTCACAGCGCATAAAGATTTCATGATGCAGAATAATGACAGCGCTAACGAGAACATACAGCATTTATGATTGTCCTTTACAATATTCAGTTTTGCTAAGGTTTTGCATCACTAAAAAAATCTGAAAGATTTGGGTCATTCCTCCTCCAATTGTTCTGTCAATACGTAAACTTCTCGCTTGATGGTGCGCTTATAAAATAGTACGTTCAGCGCAGAGGTGAAGCAAGTGACGCAGTGATGTGGACAGATTTTTGTTTTTTTTTAGGCGTGCGGAGAAGGGGGGGGGGGGGGGTCGGCTTATCTGAATAGGCTGGGCAAGCGAATATGGTCGTCAATTTGGGCTCCCTACGCCCGGCCTAAAAAAATTCTGTGCGCAACCGCCTGGCTATGCCAGTGAAGTGATGCGACAATGATTTGTTCATTTACTGATTTACATACACTTTACATCTCTAAAAAATGCGGCCCAAGGCCCCAACACTCAGCCGTTAACATTACATAAAGCCAATGGTAGAAAAGTGCCAGTATGAATGCAGCTACAACCCCGCCCCAATGTTTTTTCAAGCGAGGTAGTGTTGCGGAAATGAACTTTTAACTGCAAAAGTACACTGGCACTGCAGTGGTGACAGGGGAAGCAAGAGGGTATGCAGGCGGTAATAGAAGTAATTTAGTCCGATACGGCTAGCAATGGATACGGTGAATAAGAGCAAATCATTTCTCTTTCATTAGCGCAACCACTCAACAATGTATTGTAAGAGCATTAAATGTTGCTGGAAATGCCACTCACCTGCACGCTGATGCATGCACAGTCCTTTGTCCGACGAGCGAACAGGCTTGCAGATAGCTGAAGACGTGTTTACGATGTGTTTGTTCCACCCAGCAGCAAAATCCACAACTACTTCGCGCTCCATAAAGATAAATATACACTAACCTTCATCACGAATAAGTAGAAACGCAAATCTGCGACACACACACACGATCAAAACATAGCTCACAAGCCCGCACGTCCATGTGCTCGCCAACCACAGACCATATGAAAATGAGTAAGTATTGCGAACGCGAACCTAGTTGCGCCGAAAAAAAAAAAAGGGTCGAGCAGTAGCAGCACAGGCGTCAGCGCAATAATTTCAGTGTGTTCTCCTAATACAATTATAAAAAAAAAACTGAGGTACACTAAAACTCATAAATAAATATAGAAAGTTGAGTGTAATTTTTATTTAGTGCTAGTCAACATAAACACTGAATAAAAATTACTTTGTAACTTACATCGTTTGCTCCACTAGCGCCACACTTGTCGTGCGGGCGCAGATGGCGCAGATTTGTCATTCTGTCCTCAAACTACACGGTGAAGCGTGCTACTAAGTGTATAGCTGATGAGAAGCGCGTCTGGGTCCGCTTTTTTTTTTTCTTCTCCGATATATCTGGGCGGGGGGGGGGGGGGGGCTCCTTATGCACGTGTTTCGGTGCTTGATCGACTTTGACGCCCTTACTTCGCGGACGAACGGCGTGTCTAGGCTTTTTTTATCGTTGTTTTGCACGTGTTTCGGCGTTCGGTCCGCTTTGACGTGCCAACTCTCCATTCTGCTGCTGCGTGTGTTAGGTATTTGCCGCACTGTATTCTCGGGCCTTCTGTGTTCAGCCAGCGCTGCTATCTTATTATCTACGGAAGCTAAAATGAATAATGAATCACTGTTTTGGTTTGGTGAAGTTTGGCACACAGAACAAACAATAATCTGGCCCATGAATATCAATGTAGGCGGCATGCATATTTGTGTGCGGTGTCCTGCCGGGGAGTAACCGTTGCGTGACGAGAGCATTTACAGCGGTTCCTCCTTCCGTTGCTCCCTTACAAACTTAAGATGAATACAGTTGCTTCCCCATTCTCAAACAAGTCGGCCATCTTGTTCCGCTTGGTCTTTTCGGAGAGTAACAGTCGGTCTGAAGGAGTAAAAACAGCCGTTGCTCCCATTTTGGCCATTTTTGGCTTAGAGTGTACACATGTGCAGAATTTTGAGAAACCACCGATTGAATTCTTTCCTTTACGATGGGACACATGTATAGCCACTTTTTCCACATTGCATAGAAGGCACGCGGAATACACAGAATGTCCACGCTATTTCTAACGCGAGTCTGCATTTTTTCTCTTTTCTCTCTCTCTTTCTCTTTAAAATAGCATGGCGCAATTTATAAGCACGCGACCAAGCGGAGGTTGCTGTTTGAGTACGTCAAGGTATTTTCTCTGTTCTTTTTAAATGCATAAATAGCCATGTATAGTTGCCTACATACTATCAAAGCTGGACGAGAAATGCCAGTGAGAAGGTTGCTAATAAGTTTGGAAAGCATCAGACCAGACATTTCATTACTTACTATATATTGAGTATTCCTGTTTTTCAGCTTACTACAGATTCCCGCGAAATACAACGAATGCCGCGTGACATGCCCTCTTTCACGCATATATGCGCGCCGTGACTGCAGTGCTTCCTGACAGCACAAAAACGATATGCTTTCCTTGCGATGGTTTATGATGGCGATATACAGATGCAGCGGTTATTGTTTGCGTTCCCGTTGGCAAACCATGCATTGTCGCACTGCCACTACCGAGGTCACTGCTCTGTCGAGGGAGTACTCTTAGCTGATGTACACAATTATTTGCTCGCAAAATGTTTGGAAGCGTTGAAGACGCGCGAGCGGGCATATCACATGGTGATTTTTTAAATTTCGTGGGCATCTGTACTAAGCCGAAAACCACGAATGCTTTATAATAGATAAACAGTTATAATGCATTTCATCAGACGTTTGGCCAAGTGCTCAACAACCTTCTGCTTGAATTTCTCGCCCAGCTTCGTTGCTTCAAAAAATAGGCAACAATATATGCCTAATTAGGCATTTAAAAGTAATACAAAAAATGTCAGAACGTACTCCGAATTAGCAACGCACACACACACACACACACACACACACACACACACACACACACACACACACACACACACACACACACACACGCACATATACATATACATATATATAAAGAACAATCTACTCATTGTGTAGACCAATGTATATGGACTACCCCTGTTAGGACATGGGTCATTGTCAACTTATATTGATTCTTTCTGTGACGGAGGAATCAGGCATATTTCTGTCAATCTTCTGCGAAACTTCCCTCGCGGTGCGGGCCCCACTAAACAGCGCACCTTCTCAAGCTGTACATTGCACTGAATAGCTCTCATTGTGCGTCCGCTCACTTTTCATGTTTCGCGTAAGTTTCATAGGTTTCGCGTAAGTTTCATAGAGTTTCGGTAAGTTTCATAGGTCTCAAAGCATGTTCCATCAAAACAGCAAAAGGAATGCATACCTGGGCGGAGTGGTTCAGTTTTATAGTTGAAGTAGCGCGAAAGATGAAACGCAAGCAAAAAGAAGTACACAGGGCATAGTACTGAACTAGTACCTGAGGCTTGTTTTATTGCAAACGCGAAGGTGTGCGAATACGATGCCACAATTCCGTGCAAACTTGTTTAAAAAGGGCGATTTGGCACTCTATTAGCAAGACGCATGCAGTAGTACTCAATGTTAAGCTAATCGGTTCGATTTCATTGCGAAAGGTTTTAACTGCGCTAACACAGGCGCAAAAAGGTAAAAGAAAACTAGACGGTCAGTTTTCTCTCCTGATTTGAATGTATGAAACCAGTGAAACGTGCAAAATCCCCCCCGCCCCCGCCTTCTCGCAAATGGGCCTGTTTTTGTGTGTGCCACGCAAATGTAAAAACAATGCTCCATTAAAGTCGAAGTTGTGAGTGTGACTGTGCGGACACCATTTCATATTTTTACTCGCCATCCACAGTTTCCCGCCACCCGAGGAAAAAGGAAACATGTCAGCCTCTTGGATAATCGACGCCCTCGCTGATCAGTGGTCTCGATGGCTGCCTCCCTCGGCCACCGACACTGTACGAAGGTAAGCTGGTGGCAGAAACGCCTCTCAACACGTTATTCAAAGGCAGTTGGGTTGCCTCACATTTGTTCGCAAGCGCTGGAGGATGTATGACATTATGGCGTCAATAAGAATACTGTGCTAACGCAGGCTGGTCGGCAATACGTACTGATGAAAGAGCACATATGATAAGCAAAAAAAGAAAGAAAAAAAAGCAAAGGCAGTCATGTTGATCGTCTTATCATCCTTTGTATTGTTTAGGTACGCTGTTTCTTCGCGTATTTTTGTAAACATCGTCTTGAGATGCTTCGAGCAGCTATGTACGGCCAAGATTATTATTTTTACTCTTCATGGTGCTGTGAAGTCTTTGGCTCCTAAAGAGACACCAATGTACAACATTATATCAGTTTAGACAGATGAATTATTTATTCTGAAGTCTGTTGTGATTATTGAAATCAAGTAAATAAAGTTTATTTTTCACTCTGTCATGCCGAAAAAAAGGACTGTCAAAAAACTAAGTTTACAAAAAAATTGACAAGTTTCCAGCCTCGCGAAAGAAGATACGAATCACATGCAGCTGCGCATGTTAACTGGTACCTTTAAATTAGGAAGCCTACAAGTACATCGTTGCTTAACTTATGCCTGCACTAGCCTTTATCTTGATATAAAATGCTCCTAAAGTGATTTCAAAGAATAAAGAACCAGTTTAGAGGAGGGAAACTACAGCCTTGACAACAGTTTGAAAGATAAGCAGTGGTGGCGCATTGAACTATATCGAGGGCACCCAAAAAAGGCAAAGATTAAGCAGGAAGCGGAAAACAAAATTTATTGTCTTTTTGTTTTTTAGGTAAAAAAGTAAATGACCACCCTTTTTATTTTGGGGCGGGTGCGTATGCGCATACGCGGGTGCCTCGGCTGGATTTTTATTTCATGACTGTTCCTTTTAAACAGAAGCGAACGAAAGATACCGGGACTGATATGTGGCGTTTAACGTCCTGAAATTAAGATATGATTATGAGAGATGCCGTACTAGAAGGCTCCGGAAATTTCGTTGACCTGGGCTTCTCTAACTTGCACCCAAATCTGAGCACACGGGCCTACAGCATTTTCGCCTATAGCAGTGAAAATGCAGCCGCCGCCGCCGGAATTCGATTCCGCAACCTGCGGGCTAGCAGCCGAGTACCTTAGCTACTAGAAAGAACATCGCAGCGGGGCAAAAAGACCGGAAGTCGCGTAGGGCTGCGGGGTGTCTCGTTATCTTGCGCCCGCTTGCTTTAAGCGTGTGAATACGTCCAGCAGCATGCTGAAACGCCATTCGGGACACAGCACCTGCGAATACAAAGGGTACGTGGTACGGAGAGGCATATATTCGCAGCTGGCACAAGTAAAAAATATTCAAGAGTGAGTACAGAGAACAATATTATTTATTGAAAGCAAAACAGCAATGATGTTTCAATGAAAAAATAAATCTATCGTGCAAGAACCATTATTAAGAGTTCGCAAATAGCACGCCTACGATTCAGAGGCTGAACAAACAGAAAAGCTTGTATGAACTATAATTGCAGAACAGTCGTAAAAATTAGTGTAAAGTGTTTCAGTGAAAGCTTCGAACTTCCGCTTTTGCTTTCGCTGAGCACGGCTGATCACTCCCACTATTTATTTCATTACTGCATATACCACGGTCAAGCTGAGGACACAAGGAGGCGGGGTTTTGCGCCAGAAAATCACGTTGGAGAGAAAGTCAACACAAGCGTAAGAATTCCAACACGTGTAGGATTGGTGCTAATGTAACGCAGTACACAAATACACAACGCCGAGAGCGGTAACGAGGCCTCAGAATGAAATCCCGACAAAAAATAACAAATATGCGCGCACTGGCAAAAAAAAATCCTCCTGCAATCATCGTAGAACTTGCACAGATTGATGCCTTCGCCGGTATATCGCCCCGCCGCGGTGGTCTAGTTGCTAAGTAGATACTCGGCTACTGACCCGCAGGTCGCGGAATTGAATCCCGGCTGCTGCTGCATTTCCGATGGAGGCGGGAATGTTGTAAGCCCGTGCGCTCAGATTTGGGCACACGTTAAAGAACCCCGGGTGGTTAAAATTTCCAGAGCCCTCCTCTATGGCATCTCTCGTAATCACACGGTGGTTTCGGGACATTAAACCCCATATCAATCAATCAATTCGCCTGTAGAACAGTTCTTGCAGCCTCTTATAGCAGTTCTGCGACTATCTACAACAACTGCAGAGACGTGTATGGGAGAATAAAAAGATGCTAGAAAGAAAACGGAACGCCGAAGATCACGCCAGTCGTCGGATGAAAACTAACTGCGAATGTTCTCGTCAGCAGCCCCGGTCAAACAGAGGTGGCGTAGGTTTTTACGTTCCGCCTACGTCACGATAAGAGAATCCACATTGGAAGTCACATAGTAGGTCGATGATGTCGAATGTGTGAAGTATGTACCGCGATCACTGTACAGCAAATTTGAATGCTCACAAATATACCACGCACAACGCGGGATTCAAGCGTTACCGTTCAATGGTGCAAAAAAGAGCAGTATATTTTTGCGAAAATAGTGGTTATCTTCACTTTGAATTTCGTGCTTGCTACAGCATCTCTGGGGAAGTTTCGGCGTCCGCGAGGAAAGACTTCAACAAAGCCACTCTGATTTTGTTTTGGTCAATTTATCGTGGTCAATTTTATTGCCCCCGTTCGGCGATGGGTGAAACTTGAGACCTGCCGAAGCCAGGCGAGCCGAGATGAAATGCGCTTAGTCTGGAGCGGTATCCTAGGGCCTCCAAAAAATTGGTTCGCAGCCACACGCAAAAAACAGGTGCTACCAGTTGCCCTTATATATAACGCCAGTCTTTTGTCTGGTCGCCTTTTCATGCTCGTTAATTTTTAGCGCTTATTCTTTCAGTTTTCGTCGTCTTATCTTCTTAATATTGTCATGTGGTTTACAACAGCAGGACTAAGTGATCCAATTCAGGCACGCGTCTTTTCAAAGGGCATTACAACTCAAAGCATTCAAAGTCTTACTGATGGTGATCTTGACGCCACACCTTTAATCTCTCGTGACCATTTGTAGCAAACGTGCCATCATCAGTAACACCCCCGGACCCCAATGCTCCACAGACAAATCCTTGTGTTGATTTAGTTCATCGAAGATGGGTGGCTTCGGTCATTCGAAAGCAATTGTTTTCTTGCGGCTATCCTGCTTTAAAGACGCGCTCCATGGAAGTTGTCTCAAATTACTTGAAGATTACAGTGCTCGTTAGCCAACCTGACGGTCACGCATTTAGTTCCGGCCAGTGCACTCTCGTTTCGATGGGGGCTAAACGTGAGAGGCCTTTGTTCTGTGCGTTGTCAATGCACGTTAGATGATATTAAGTGGCTAGAGTTCTTGGAGCCCTTCAGCACGACCTGCTTCATAACTAGATAGTCATTTTGAGACGCGACACCGAAGATATAATAATAATAATAATAATAATAATAATAATAATAATAATAATAATAATAATAATAATAATAATAATAATAATAATAATAATAATAATAATAATAATAATAATAATAATAATAATAATAATAATCTTACTATTATTATTATTATTATTATTAATGTTGATAAATGTTTGATGGGTTGTATCTATGTGTCTATGAAAGCAGCGTATAAAAAAAAGCTTGGAAATGAATAATACCAACGCGAATGCTAAATTTTGTCTGCATTTTAGGGCTGGTTACTATTCAGCGAGACCGTACCCAGGACTCAAGATCCTCTCTGTGAATACGAATTACTGCAGCACCTTGAACTGGTAAGCTGTGTTGATTCCACCACCCTGGACGCTCCATGTTTCGAAGCAAACAACTAGTCCCTTGTTTTGGCTAATGTTGTTCAATGAGACTATACAAGATAACTTGTTTAACCTCTGAGTTATTGAGATGCGGCGTGACGAAAACAAAAACGGGTGAGATGTATGTATGGGGTTCCCAGGTCAGAGCAAGCATTATAACAATTTTGATACGTTATCAAAGTTTACCTACCTTGTATTTGCAGTTACAGTATTTGATATGGCGAATATTGGATATTTGGTGTGTCGTTTTACGATTAGCTAGTATATTATTAGTTGAAGTCAAGAAAGAAGGCACGGGTAAAGTGTGTGATATGGGCAGGCGTACTAGTCGATATGCTTGGCATTGGTTTGTGAAATATATGAATGAAGGGACGATAGCTTGACGCATTATTTGAACACTGTGAAGGTGATATGGCTATTGCTTTAAAGATAGTGAATGGGCTTCAAATATATAGGTAGGAGCACAGCATTGCTTTACTTTTACCAGCAGGCTCATAACGAACTAGTACACTCGGTATGTGATGACAAATGTATTTTGACAGAATTGTAACGAAGTCGTGCTTCTGCCAGCGTTTTATTCTGATAATTGTTTTTATAACTTTGTTTTTTGATGTGTGTCTTTCCATGTTTGCCATCTGTATTTTGATCCCGCGAACTCAAGTGGCGTTTTGTTGCTATTTTTTCAAGTTAAGGCAGCTGCGTCGTGCCACTTCGACATGCTTTTATACATTGTTATGGGCACTCACTGTATACATGCGTGTTTCGAAGTAGATGGTATAAGTGGACGTCGTGCACAAGTGCTATGAGACTTCAGTAAACAAAATTATTTTATATACACCATTTTGTCGTTACCGCTTGGTAATATCCTATATGTACTTAACAACTTTCATTACAATCTTTGTATTTAAGGAGTGACAGAACTTCTTCACGTATAATTTGTATCTTCACTAGTAGCTCTTGCGTTTCTATTGTTTATCATAGCGTTTAAATCTTTCACGGCAGAAGTATAGCTCTAGTAATTATGCCGATTAATGTGTCAATAAGTCAACGTGGTACCTTTGTGAGCGCTCGGGCTGACCCGCATCGCCACGCACTAGCAGACATTATTTTAAAATCCAGAATTTATGGGGCTTTACCTATCGAAACCTCGTGGATTATGTGAGGTGCAATATCTTTCTCATAAGAGGGAACTTCGCATTCATTTTCACCATTCGTGGTTTTTTTTAGCATGAGCCCTTAGTTCGTGGGTGTTCTTTTATTTTGTCTTCGATTAATACGCACCAGATGTGACCGGGAATCAAGCCAGCCTTTCGATCTAAGCAGCGCAACTCTTGAGTTACTAAGCTACCAAGGCGGGCACTTGCTGCCATTTCCTGGATGTAGTGCATCATGTCTGTAATGCGCACGACGTGCTAGACTGTATACGCGCTCGTATTTTCATCTCGCCGTGCAACGTGGTGCGGAATGGATTTGTTCAGCATCGCGTAAGAGAACTTATCCAGATCCACGCTACGCATTGTTTCCGCATTTCCGTGCATTCATCATTTTCTGAAAACGCAGGTGGCTCCTGATAAATGCCACGGATCCGGCGCAGCAGCTCGCATGGCTCGTGGACGAACTACAAGAATCGGAAGACAAAGGCGAAAAGGTGAATACGAATGTGACGTCTTCGGAATATCGCACTGTCAGCCTTAATGTCATTTGTTTCGTACAAACTACAACGAAGAAGGCTTGTGAAATAATTGTTTACTTCGTTTTTCGCCTCGAAGTTTTCAGCTAGACATGATACCCCGCTCAGTGATGGATATACGAATATTCGAACAGTTCTCCTTTCCCAAGTCTATAGCGAAAAGGAAAGAGATCAATACGAGCCAGGTGGAGGCCTTTCGATCGGTGGTCTTGACAACTAGCAGTTGCTCGTCTCGGGCTCTCTGCTTGAGGCGGCGCAGAAACCATGCTCTTCTCCGTCCAAAGTTCGCTAGTTCAGCTTCTGTATCTTATTAATATGTATATGTTCTAAATATTAGAAGTGTATATAGACGTAGAAAATAAGCAAACACCCTTCCGAACGTTTTCCATGGCTGTTGGGTGTATAAAGGTGCGCATTCGTCGTCATGTACACATTCCTAATATGGAAGCTTGCTTTGTAAATCCGCCTTTCTTTGCTCGAGCGTGGCTGCTGGGACTGCGTTACCAGACAGGTAAATGCACTGATTTCTGAATGATCCCTTGATAAGAACTTCAGGTCCTCTACTCTTTGGCACATCAACAGTACTCGCTACTCATCCCACCACCACCTAACGCATGCTCCTTGCACGTTGAAGGCTGCTATACTTCGCGACCTAACGTTATTCAGCGTGATGGTGCCAGAATTTCGAAACGCTGCGGGAAGTTACAGAATGATGATCCTTGGGAACGTGGCCAATTAGCGATGCGAGATTGTCTCAGCCCACACTGCACTTCGCCCGCTGTAGAAGAATGTAGAAGAGTGTAGTCGGTGTGGGCAGGCACAGGCAAGAATCTCGCTGCTGGTGCATCGAGCCAAAACCGCTATGGCATAGAGCTCACCAATAAATCCTCGTGTACTAATTGAACGCGTTAAGTCAGCCAAAATGCGATCCTTGCCACGAATGGACTAAATAAATGGAAGAGGTAAAAGGTTGACGTTTTTGTTAGATAGAGCTTAAACAATCTAGCATGCGGTGAAGCTAATGAGGTCAAGTGGGAAATTATTTGTTGTTCTTAACTGTAGCATATTTATTAGGATATACACAGAAAGAGATTCACGTGGACTAGTGATAACTTGGCAGTGGTAGGAACCAAAACTGCAGCCCACAAATGTGTTTTATGAGGTGTTTCATGGCGTATGAGAGCAATTCCGTGGCACTGGCTTATTATGCAATTGAATTCAATGCAGGATGCCTTACACGAGAACATGTCAACAACTGTTTAAGTTGTTTGACGCCTTGCTCACTTGAGGAATTTAGGGCAGGCCATGAAGAGTTGTAAAACTTTCATTTGATCATATTCAGGTGTTATTCCAAATAAGTGGGCTTAGTCAGCGCAAGCCAGGTCGGAACAGTGTACTGTGACGGCTGCTAATGGCGAACAATGACATAACAAGTAAGCCACAGTTTCGCCAAAAGGGTGAAGCAATGAATGTGATAGCAACATACTCGAATGTTTTACGAACCAAGGCTAGTATTTTACGAGCAACAGTAAGTGCAGTAAGCATGCGCTAGCTATGTAACCAAGTTTCCGGCGGCACTGGTACAGTAGATGACTCCAACAAGGAAACACACAGTAAAGAGAATTACAGGCCACGTATGTGGTTTTTTGAGTGCCACACGTTTCAGATGCTTCCGCTGCGTATCAGGCTTGAATAGCTTACGACAAATAGATTGCAGAACCTACCAAACGTGAACAGCCGCTGGATACCTAACTGCCTCTCAAGAAGCTTTTCCGGTGGTTAAGTATACTCGTGCGCATGCAGTCAAGTGCAGTTCGTGACTGTAGCAGGGTTGACTGCACAAAATCACTTTCAACGAAAAGGTGAAGCAATGAATGTGATAGCGATAGATCAGTGTTATACGAAGTGAGGCTGGAAGTCGATTCATTTAGATCCAAACTCGCGTAACTCTACAAAGCGCTGGTTTACGACAACATAACCGCTCCAGGTACACTTTTGGCATCGTTTATTTCGTGCTGAGAGCGCAGCCTGTAGAAGCTCCCGCCTGCTGTGGAGGCACAAGCCATGAGTTGATCATTGCCGTGTTATCGCGGCAAGCATGAGCGCACCTCCCCCCCCCCCCCCCCATTGTTTGCTCATGAGCTAAGCGTACGCGCAGACGACCGCAGCTGAAAAGGGAAGAATTTCGCTCCACAGAAAGAAAAGGCTAGCTCATCTTTTGATTGATATGTGGGGTTTAACGTCCCAAAACCACTATATGATTATGAGAAACGCCGTAGTGGAGGGCTCCGGAAATTTAGACCACCTGGGGTTCTTTAACGTGCACCCAAATCTGAGCACACGGGCCTACAACATTTCTGCCTCCATCGGAAATGCAGCCACCGCCGCCGGGATTCGAACCCGCGCCCTGCGGGTCAGCAGCCGAGTACCTTAGCCACTAGACCACCGCGGCGGGGCAAGCTCATCTTTTCCTATATATATATATATATATATATATATATATATATATATATATATATATATATATACAAACATATAAGTGAATGACGGTGACTCCAGCGGTGGCGACGACAGCGGAAAAAACCAGCCGAGACTGTTCGTATAGTTGCTATCGCAATAAAAGGAAAGCGTTGAATGAACAGCATGAAATTGACATTTTCAGCGAACGCTTTTGTTCCCGAGAAAAGTGTTGCTAAAAAGGGGGAGAAGGACTTGCTGAGAGTTTGTTTCGAGGCAACAGGAATTATTGCTGATACTGGCCTGAAAACATTGACACACTTCGTGCATCAGGTTCTTTACCTTCGTGTAGGTTGTTTTCCCATTCACGTGTCTAATAAAAATCGTATATGACACATTTGAAAGAAAGCTGCACAGTAAGAATTTTGTTTCTAAAAAGTACACAACGTCCTGTGACTTCAGTTTGTGACAGCCTATATTACGCAATAGCGTTAAAAAGCTCGTCTCGTAGAAAGTCCGGCGTCGGTGTCGTTGGCTGTGAACGAAAACTCATCTTACGCATGACCAAATGTTGAGAACAATGGAACTAAAATAAATAATAAAAAATTTTGGATTAGAGAGGGCATCCAACCAGGGTCATTTGGGTTCAAGTGGGGATCAAACCCACATCGTTTGTGTGGCAAGCGAATGTCATACCACACGTCCACGCGTCTGCTTGTGAGCACAGGGAAAAGAACTTCCTCTGCTTGAAAATGCAGCGCAAGTATTTTTCATGCTTTACAAACATACGTGTCCTGTATACATGCTTGAGAACGCAACATGAAATATATCAGTAATAATGCGTGGTACGAGCGCCCATGCCAGCGGGCGTTAGAGCACGTGACTATCCTAATGGCTTCGTTGTTTACAGCCGGTCAACCACTTTAAAATACACACATGCTACGTCGCCTATTCTCTTGAGGCCACGTAGTGGGTGCATAGCAAGTTCGAAAAGGTTTCATGCACCAAGTGTATGAAGTACGCACTAGGAACAGAATGTCACTATCACGTTCGACTCCTAAATGCAAAGCTTTAGGGTATTCTAATTTTTTGCACCATTGCTGTGTGTCACAAAAAAGCAAGCAAGCAAGCAACCAAATGACCAAACAAATTATGTTGAAGCTGAAACGTTATTTTTTCAAAAGCAAAAGCTAATATAAATATAGAGCTTCATATCCACAGTGAGAGAAAAAAAGTGAATAATACGATAATTTTCAATAGGTGTAAGTTCAATGTTCTGTCAATTTATTAGTCAGAGCGCTTACTGTCTTGAACGAGTAGTCTAAAACAGCGAGCGTCCAGTGGAGGTGAAACGCTCAAGAGAGTGCACAAAAATAAAAGGGATGAGTATGAGAAAAATCTTAGTTTGTGCTACGCTCCATTAAAGGACTGTTCGAGAAGATGGCGTTTATAAATATGGCTTTCGTTTGTCCTAGAAGGCTATGAGTATTCCGGTTACCTTCACGTTTATGTGGCTGTTTATAGGCGTGCTATTGAAAAATTGCTCATATGTGGCATTCAGGAAAGTTTTCTACTTGGTTATGGCATCAGTATTACAAGTGCAATATGTCAAGTGCATTGAGAAAGCAGAGGGTCAGTGTGGCACTGTGTTGTGGATGGCAACAGTATTGCTGAAGCCTAAATTTTAATGTTTTTACTCACCGAATCTGCGCGGTTCTTCGAACGTACGTCATGCAGATACAAAGCAGTGCAGTCTGCAGAAATACTGATGCCATGCATTTAAGGACAGGTAGCATCAGAAGAGTGGTAAGTTGAGCGAGTTGTTAATGATCTCGAATGTAACTGCGCAAAAAACGAACGTAAACACGAAAAAAGATAAAAGAACAGACAAGCGAAGACATCAACTGAAGTTTTGTTGCAAGAACGAGGCTTTATAATTGACAGAATAAAAAGCAAGAGGAGGCAAAGGGGGAGGAGAAAAAAAAGGCATGAGGAACCACATCACCGAAAACCTCGACCACATCAAGCACAGCACTCCCGTAATGCAAAACCAATGTAGCTCAAGTCTTTATCATGTATGGCCACTTGCAATAACGCTTCAGTTAATAGCATGCGCTTGTCTTTCATTTTCTCTCCTTTAGTGTTCCCGTCTGTTTTGCGCGCAGTTACAATATGGATCAGTTCGTAACCACGAAACAAACGAAATAGGTTCTTCAACAATAATTCGCATTGCCGTACGCAAGGATCTACGTTAAGGGGAACAGAATGTTACCGAAGCACTCCCCCATCTCGTTCCCTTTGGTCGACTCCGAAAGCAAATTAGCCGCTCAGTGGATGAAAAAATGAAAATGAAACAGAGACGCGTTTTTACCTATGAATATTTGCTCTCAACGTTGCCAAGACTGTTTAAACCTCAAATCTGTTTGCCCAAAGTGAGTGAGCATGATGATTCAGCACTGCAATTTTCACATACTATGGTATGTACGCTGCGATTCGAGGACACTAAGATTATTAATAATATCTAGGGTTATAACGTCTAAATATCACTATGCGAATATGAGAGACGCCGTGTAGAGGGCGCCGGATATGTTAACCATCTGGGGTTCTCTAATGTGTACCTCAATCTACGTACACGTGCCTAAAACATTTCCGCCTCCATCGGATATGCAGCCACCGTGGTCGGGTTTCGATCACGTGACCTTCGGGTCAGCATTCGAGTGCCATAGCCAACTGTAGACTATCGTGGTGGGGTTCATTCGAGTATACTGACTGATAAAAAAAGGACCCTATATTGCAAGCAGCACTCAGATACCACTGAAGCAAAATACATCTAAGCTTGAGCTCCTGTTTAAATTACCGGTAACCAGGAACGCCATATACTCCCACGGCAACACACCTGTATGCTGGAGTGAAGTCTGTAACACAAGGAAAGTTAGTTGACCGCCGAAAGAAGACAAAATATTCTTGTTTACTGTCATGATTGCGCTTGAAATTTTTTGTCGTTTCTTTGTCCCGTTTTGCCAGAGCGTTGCAAGTACCACTGGCACTGAGGACTCGCGCTTCAATAATGCTCCATTTTTCCCAAAGATGAGCATTCAGCGTCCATTGTTTTTGTGACGACGTAACATCCTGATACCTCTTACGGCATCGCGCAGGTTCACATCATCGCGCACATTCCTCCTGGTGGGTCTGACTGCCTGCACGTATGGAGTGAGAACTACCATCGCATCCTGGAAAGGTAAATCAGCTACGTGGCAAGCATTTTAGTGCTACATCAGAGAAATACTAAAAAGTGACAAACATAGCGTTTTCCAAGGGAAAATTTTGCAACTCTTAGTGCGTGAATCTTGTTCACAAAGTTTTGCGCAGAGAAACTCAGATCAGCAAAACTTGGTTCAGAGTCGTAATAGACTAATGTTGCCTCACAGTGCGTTTGTTGGCGAAAGTCATTGAATAGTCAATAAATAAATCCGGCTGATGTGTAAGTCCGAAACCATGATATTACGTACGTATTATGCCGCAGCGTTGGCGAAACGTTAATGTACCCCTTTCTAATGAGGTAAGGTATATGTTTGGTGCCCATGGGCGACCGCCTACCCATCTTTAATTTTTAATATTTAGAGCAGTACTCCGACCAGGCGCTTGGTAGGTTTTAGGTACTCTGGACTAAAGGTGGGCCCGCAAAGATGCGTGAGGGTGGTTTGACGCATCTTATCCAAAAAAAGCCTGAGTGGAGTGGTTTAGCATCCACCGGTCCTTTGCATGGTAGAAAATTGTTTCCGCCTAGAGCCCACCCATGAAATAAAAGCAAGAGCACTCGATTGATTGATTTGTGGGGTTTAACATCTCAAAGCCACTATATGATTATGAGAGACGCCGTAGTGGAGGGCTCCGGAAATTTCGACCCCCTGGGCTTCTTTACCATGCACCCAAATCTGAGCACCCGGGCCTACAACATTTCCGCCTCCATCGGAAATGCAACCGCCACAGCCGGGATTCGATTCCGCGACCTGCGGGTCAGCAGCCGAGTACCTTAGCCACTAGAGCAGTGCTCTTGCTTGCCCCACCGCGGCGGGGCAAGCAAGAGCGCTCCCGATGAAGTGCTCATCAGTTGTAAAAACATTGCTGTGAATTCGCAATATCAGATTGCGAGACCTAGAGTATTATTCACCCGCTTTTCTTTTGCAATCGCGTCTTACGAGATACCCATTCAGTCATGCACCGGCATTTTCAACAGAATCATGTGCAGGTAGGTAGGCGCAAATAAGCAGAGAGCTTCATTTCTATGACTAGTATGCACACTGTGACTATCGACTCCTGAATAATTCTGGAGGTGTGATTCCGAAACTATAATCACGAGTTCAAGCATGAAACACTTATAAAGGGGCCGTGGAGTCCAAGTGCACACAGAGCTTACCCCATAGTTCTTAGCGGCCACTTGCGAGTATATTAACCGCAATGTTTCCAATCGCGCTTGTCCATGTTTTGTGGGCGCTGAGCCTTGCACATTTTGCTTCTACCTAAGTGGGCGTGATTCTGGCTTTTCGCCACGCAGGCGTGGCCCGGAGCACTATCACGTCAGTGGCGTGATGAGGAAGCTTTATATGACGGAAAGAAGTCAAGGTTCAAGGGCCCATTTTCTTTGTTACACACAATAATAAAAGCTATGAGACAATAATGCAAAGGAAAGATTTTCTTCGGTATCATTGTCTGTCAATTTTCAAGCTTTATATGGTCACTCGAACGAAATCGCAGTGTTCGGGCCTAAGTATCTGTTAACAATGTCGTATTTATATTTTGACCATGGAAGAGCGGCATTAATTTTCTCAATGAATAGCTAGCTGCTCACGGAAAGAAAAATTCCCGAACAATGAATGATATAGGCCGTAGTTTTACCAATAACCCTATATTGTTATCAAAAAGCTGGCTAATACTCTGTAAGGGACGGGGAGGGGGGCAGATCGTGAAAGAACCCAAGTGCTCTTACAGCGAACATGAAAGCTCTGACCCAAAGGAATCCAATGAACAGCACGGCAGCAGGTGTTCCTTTATGTCCACGTGCAATAGTTTTGCATCGCAAGGTTATTTTTTAAATTAGGAATCTTCACCAATTAGCTCAAACCGAAATTTTGCTAATGTACTTCATCGACATTTCTGTTCTCGCAGGACTTCACAGTATTCACATACATGTGTTTGAAGGACGTTGGTCAACATGAAGTGCGGGAATTAACCTGCGGCTAATACGTATCGTGGTGGCCGCCCGTGATCCATCGTCTTTCTTAAAAACGGAAACAAGCACCCTATCAAAACGCCGCTTATCTGTACCTTTTGAAGTACTTCAAATGCTTAGCTTAACGGAGAACACCATTTAATAAACAATACACAGAATACTCGATTTTTTTACGTTCTTTTTCGCAGGTATGAATCTACCGTCTGCGGCCAGTTTTTCGGACACACGCACAATGATGAGCTTGAGGTGGCCTACGACTCCACGGACACCAAGCGAGCGCTCGGGGTGGCTTATCTCGGACCAAGCCTGACAACGTACACCTCTGGACACCCAGCGTTCCGAGTTTTCACTATGGACGGCGGTTACCCCGGAGCTTCCTGGGTAGGTGTATTGAATGATTTACCATTGAGCTTTTTTTCTAGCTTGTGGTGATCGGTTTGCGAAAAGCTTACCCGGCGAGGTGATCGGCAAGGGACGTGGCATACTCCACGACCAAGGCTCACAAAGACGCCGCGCTCGGGTTCGACTCTAGCTCCGACACGGTGCAGTGAAGGCACTCGATGCAGGTAGTCAAAAAACACGGGTTCATTAACCCGATATGCAGCACAGGGCGACAACGACGGGATCAGGGGCTGGGTACGAGCTAGTTAGTACAGCGACATTTTGGGAGCGGTAAGCGCGCGAACGCGGGAACAAGAAGATGGAACACACAGCACTCCCTGTGTCGTCTTCTTGTTCCCGTGTTCATACGCTTAACGGTTTTATAACTATCACAGGATAGCGAGCCACTGGGGAAACTCTGCAATACCGATTGAGTACACTCGCGTGAGGTGTACTCGATCGATTCCGAGCTCTCACACGGAGGGGAACAACCGAAACGTGCGAGAGAGAAGTCGCTTGCTGTGGCAGAACATGACTTGTTGCAGGCGTGCGAACATCTGCGGTGATGAGCCAGTGCCACACGGCAGCAAGCTCACGGGAGAAGGCGGCCATTGAAGACTGGTTGAACGCCGTGTCATGTGCTAACATTACTGTGCCTAGAATACCGCACTAACCCGACGTGTGGCCAGCGTTGTCCGGACATGTTAGGACAGGTGTTTCCATGCAGGGAAGACCAACGCATAGCTTGCAGCCTGCGAAAAATTGGCCCCGTATCTGCATTTAATCTGCAAATGTCCTCGAAAGACGATTGTCTTGCGTGTAGAGAGAGTGAAAAAAAAACATTTATTGGATGCTCTGTGCAAGAAAATCGGTGAATAGTATTCTGGAGGCGCTGTGTTAGAGTGCCTCGAGTGCGCAGTGGAGGCGAATGACCGCATCAAGTCACGTCACACGTGAGACATGAGCGCCATCTGGCAGTTTAATTCAAAAACAAAGGGCGTGGCTCTGAGACGGGTGTGTGCGCCCACCTCAGAAGTGATAAGGTGTAGAACGTAAGGCGATGGGTAGGTGCCACCACCGTCTCGTTTTAGCAAAGCGTTGGAAACACTTGCCTTTCCGTGCAAGCGTTGGATGGTGAGCGCAGCGTGATAAGCACTACAGTTCTTGAAATTACTTAAGTATGCCTTTTCTAATAAAAAGTTCACATGCAGAGTATATACGTGTTGTTATGATGCCCCAAGCACGCGCAATGGTGGCTTTTCAATCGACTTTTCCACAAGTATGAACGCCGAATCTCGAGCAACACAAATGGGCACTGCAAATGGGGTCGGCCGTTTCAAATACCCGATGCTGTTGAGAGTGAATAAACAGACAAATGTACACAGACAGACAGACAGACAGACAGACAGACAGACAGACAGACAGACAGACAGACAGACAGACAGACAGACAGACAGACAGGCAGACAGACAGGCAGACAGACAGGCAGGCAGACAGACAGACAGACAGACAGACAGACAGACAGACAGACAGACAGACAGACAGACAGACAGACAGACAGACAGACAGACAGACAGACAGACAGACAGACAGACAGACAGACCGACCGACCGACCGACCGACCGACCGAAATTTTCACGTCGAAGGTCCCCAAGAAAGACTATCGTCAAGAAAAAACGTGGAGGCGTAGCCGTGGTATTCATGTCATGAATTTACAACGGTTCCCAACGCTTCAGCCACGTGGGGCCTGCACACGCGCATGTCGGGAAACGAGGTGCAAAAGGAGAGGGAGCGCTTGACTTCCACGAGCTCACACCTGTACAAAAATTTATACGGATTTCTCTGACGTTGTCTCGCGGTCATTTTTCTGTCTGGTGAGTGCAACTGAAACTAACGCCTCACCAGAGTGGCCACCCTACAATGTAACCTTTATAATGCAGGTCACATGCAACTTTGACGTAAATGCGGTCACGCTTGTATTCCCACGAAGCGCTTATACAACTTCGAAAACGTTTACGTTAAAATAACAAGGCATGTCTCTGTATAAACACCCTAGTTCATGAACGGTACGCATAAAATTTGTAACGTACGTGATCAAGTCACGTGAAGTGAATTTAATAGCATAGTCAACCTACATGGTTAGAAAAATACAGCATTATTACTGCGGCATACGTCCACTTTGAAAAAAAGTCTTAACCTGCACTTTGGTGTATTGCTTAATGCGACAGAGTAATGCGAATTAAGACAGCCAGTAACCTCGATCTCATAAGGTAGCTCTAAGATTGTCACCATTTTTTTCTCGTGCCATGTAAGCATATGGCGGCACACGGTAAAACATGCTGTCATGACGCTGATTCATTTGGGAGTCTCAAGGCCTTACTTGGGACCAAGCTTCACCTTAACGTACGATGCGTAGGAAGCAAACAAGATTTTGTTAATCTTTTTTTAAGACAACTGAGATAATGAATTGGACGTCTTAGCATTCACTGAAATGTGGTTTTGTAATGAATTCTCAGTTAGCGTTCGAGGATACAACTGCACAACAGTGTCAAGACCTAACAAAAGAGGAGGTGGCATTAATGTGTACTCTAAAATCCACTTTGTTTATGAGGTTATTCCAGAATACTCCTTCACAGATGTTTACTACAAATGTGTGCTTGTGAAATGCCCAAATACGATGCTGGTTTTTTGGTTGATACTCGAAGCGGTGCTGTAGTGCCACTTATCGAATTTCTTTAGCGTATGTTAGAGCACTGTTCATACATTGGTTTACGTACATTATTTAGTAGATTCTTCAACATTCAGTTCCTCTCTGTGGAGCCATATACGCGAAAGTTATGTGATGTTTTGTTCTTTCTTTTGGTTGTCGAAGTATCATGCATATACCCTCAAGAATAAAAAGCCAATCCAAAACTTTTCTTCCAATACTAATCATTATTATTTTTAATTACCCATTTTTTAGTTATGGCTTGAAACCCAAAATATGAGCACTGAGATGTAGAGCAATTCCAGAAACCACCGACAAAAGTGTTTCCTGTATCATACGTCTAGCGCTGTTATTTTTACGCGTTGTAAAGAAAGTATATAGCAGCACTATAGCAGTGCGCTCGTGGTCCATCACACGGCTTCATTTTACGTTTAGCGGGCTTTCTTTACAATGTGGAAAAAATAACAGCGCGAGACGTATCCTACAAGAAACAATTTAGTTGGTGGTTTCTGAAAGTGCTCTTCACCTCAGTGTTCATATTTCGGGTTTCCAGCCCATAATTGGGAAAATGAGGTAAATAAGAATTATTATTATTTAGTATGGGAGGAATAAAAAGTAGCTTGAGCACCTATAGGCTATTTCGAGTAGTTTGCGTTTGGTTCAGTTTGCCTCCTAAGTGCCTTTAAATTTTAAATTCTTGGCTCGAGTTATGTGGGACACCCTGTATAATGGAGAATATAGAATAAAAGTTACCCTCGATAGGGCTCTTTCTTGACTTTAAAATAGGATTTCATTCCGTTAAACATGAATTTTTACTGCCTAAACTATCCAGATACGGTGTCAGAGGTTGTGAACAGACACTGTAAAAAAGAAATCCGTGTGTAATACACCAACGTTGTCAGTGCGAAATGTGAATTCGATAAAATTACATACGGAGTGCCACAAGGGACAATGCTTGGTCCACTCTTGCATAAGCGACATAGTAGACATACCCCTACCACCGGACAATATTTTGTACGCCAACGATGCGAATGTATTCTTCTCTGGGTGAGATATCGACGACCCTAAATGTATAGCGAATCTGTGGTTACAACCTATCTACATAGCTTAATGTAAACAGCTTAGCTCTGTATGCTAAAAAAAAACAAATTTATTCTTTACAAAACATGCACTAACAAAAATATTATTAACTTTCAGGCACAGCCTATTGATCGCGTCACGTCTCTCGGATTCCTCGGTATTTTCTTTCCCGAATATTTAGACTTGTATGTGTATGTAAATTATAAAAAAAACATCTCACGAGCAGTTGGCATACTCTGCACGTTACGCCACTTATTAACAGCCTGGTTAAGAAGACAGATTTATTACGCAGTGACGGATTCACGCCTTGGCTACTGCTTTCTGATGTGGGGAACAACGAAAACTAACCTCAGCTAAATATACAAACTAAAGAAAGCGAGCGCTGCGATTATTTTAACTCTTGCCCTTTAGTTCGCACACGGTCCCCTTTTTGAAAAAAAAAGCATGAAATGCTAGCCGTTAATATTACTCAATATAAAAATTATCAATGATCATATTTCTTGAAGTTAAATCTATCCAAACGAGCGGGATCGCAGCCATAATTTACGACACATGAGCTTCAAGAAAGATACACTTCGTATTAAATACGGTACTTGAGAGCTGACTTACGAAATTCTCCACTTCCTTAATGAGCACCCGAATATGAAAACGTTAATTTAATAAAGCTCCTTCATTTATATCTTCACACCTCCTTCGAATGATCTTCCTATCTTGTGTAACTTGCATATGCGGCACATGTCTGCATTTTTATTTATTTTTTATTTTGGTAGCCATTTTTGCGCATAAGTGGTTTCTCATCATTCTTTGTGAGCTAATTACAGATATGTACATATTTTTGTGTCTAATGGCTTGATGCATGAAAGAACTTATAATGTTTGAACTCTATCATCTACATTCGTTTTTGCTTTGCCATGTATAACCGCTTATTTATGAGTGTACACAGGGGATTGACACTTTGTCAGGCTTTCTTTGCCTTTACGCCAATCTCCTAGGCAACTATGTATACTGATTGTCTTAAATAAAGTACGATATTTTATTAGCTGCGGTGTTGGCAGGTTAAGTAAGTACTTCCGTAAATATAGGAGGAAAAAAATTGGGACGCGGGCAAAAACGCTGACTTGCACTTGGGGCAGGCGATGATCATGACGAGGTGCTTGAGAATAAATTGGAAATGAACGCTGTTTTCTATTTTTTGTTTTTTTTTCTCTTCTGAAATATTTCCTAACGCTTAGACTGACGCATCTGTCCCTACTACCGCAATAAACGTGCATATCGCCAGCTACAATGTTTTAAATGACGAAGTATAGGAATGGTGTTTCCGTTAATGTGCCTCTACAGCACGATTATAAACGAGTGCGCCCATGTTTGTTTCTTATTTTGGATTATACAGCTCATCATTAGAGAGTTATTTTGCGATGGTATTCACTTAGCTCGTAGCGATAGTGTGATGTGCGATAAGTCGTTGGGCGAGGCTTTTACGGAAGCACGTTGACTAGGTTTTTTTTTGTGTGGGTGTTCAACGAGTCCAGTTTCTTCTAATAATTTTACTGAACACACCGTTTTCCCTGCAGTCACTCCTGGACCACGACACGTACCTGCTGAACTTGACTACGGCCAATGCGCATCCTGATTTGCCACCAAAGTGGGAGCTTGAGTACAGCGCGCGTGATGCGTACAACATGACCAGTCTTCAACCGCAACAATGGGACGCTGTGCTCAGGAAGATGGAACACGACGACAAACTTTTCGACAAGTTTTACAGGTACGCTGACGGTAAACTTGCTAAGAATTCCGGAGTTTTACATTCAAAAAACCGTTATGAGTTTAGAAAGCATCAGGCAGTAGTAGGGTGTAACACCTAGAAAACCAACCTGCCTGAATCGCCGTTCACGTGTGCAACGCTGCTTGTTCTCCTGCAATGCCACAATGCATGCGACCCTCCCGTAACTATAGAGTCGCATTAAGTTTGGTGTGGCCGAAGGTTAACTGTAGAGTCGTGAAGCGTCTCTTGATCTCGAATGCTTTGGCTCTGGCGTTACCTATTGTGCCAGCCCCTAGTAATGCCCCGTCAATATAGAAGAGGTGAGCTCGGGAAAACGAAAAAAAAAAGTGGACCCAATACTTGACGTGTCAGCCATGACTACGATGTCCTCCATCGCATATTCTCTTTTCGTTTTTGGCACAGTGGCCAGCGCCTGGCAGCATTCATTTTTGAACGCACCTAACTCTCGCAGCGACCTTGGATAAGCTGGTAATGTTTTGTGACGTTACTATGCAGTAACGTGCCGATGCACTTTCCATGGCACCTGGTCGCAACACGCGGTAGAAGGAAGTGTAGCGGTACAGGCACCTCCATTCCATTCTCGTTCCATTCCGGGAAATCAGAATTTGCCGCAAGTGAATTCTTTTCAATTCGTCGGAATAAAAAAATAATTTAGCCCATTCACCCTCCCGCAATGGCCGGGTACTTCAATACCATTCCTGTCGTTCCTCAATGTGGCAAAGACATCTTCATAGTTCTATTGAGTTAAAATGAGTGCTCCATGAAGCTGATCAGATGCATTAAGAGCTGCAAGGTTACCCAAAACGCACTACCAAGATCAAGGGATAGTAGCTTTGTTATAGATATCTCACGCTGTACAACCACCTTGTTAATTCCCATGGGACAGTTTTGTCGCTAAATTTAGTATTTGCATGATCACTATGTTTGAATAAATTTTGATGTTTTGATACTTCTTAGGGATAAACGTATTAATGACGACATTGCCTGTTTTCATGCTGACAAAAGTAGTGTTCAAGAAAACTAACCAGTGTTGCCACGCGTTCAGAGTGGTCGGTAGTACGGAGAAGACTAAGATTCGTTTAATAGGGAACATAACTCTATAAATTGGCTAGAATTAGTTGGAACAGTGCACCGTTCGGGTACCCTGGGCCTTCGCATCAAATACGGTGCACTGGCCTGCAGTGCTTGTAAGTATTGACGATTGTCAAGCGCGCCAAGAAAGCATGGCTGGAGTGAGCAGAACTTTCTTTGTTCGTCTGTGCGCAGGTCTGCAATGACAACTTTGTAGCAAAATTTATTTATGTATTTCAGGTACTATAAACTGCTCGAGAGATAAAAATCAGACTGTGCATAGAATATTCGCTACTTCCTTGGGGGGGGGGGGATAATTGGGAACAAACGCGCAGGGGTTCGTTTCTCCGTTCAGTATCTGCTGGGATAAGGCATTTTTTGTACCGTAACTTATGCGTCGGTTTCTCTTTTACAAATTGACAAACTTGTACCCACTTTTACACCCCGCCTGCCTTTGGCTCTGTCATTCTAAAGGTGTACCTAGAGAATGCGTCGTGGCCTTCAAATTAAATATGTATATATATATATATATATATATATATATATATATATATATATATATATGTATAAGATGCACTCAGCCTACTCGTCTAATTTGAGAGGGATGTTACAGTATATGGTGTAACGAATGAAATATGCTTCTCCCCAGTGTCCTATTTGATTGGCGATGTCAAGTTGGGTTTATGCTGAGTCGTAGCAAACAAGGGGGAAAAAATGCAAAGAAACAGGAAAATGGTAATAATGGAGTGACCCCAACCCGGAGCTATAAGGGTGCGACGACCTCTCAGCTCGAGACTCAGAAACGCCTCGTCCAGCGAGATACTGCACGCAGCAACAGTCACTACCAGCTTCCGGAAATTAGAAGGGACCACACACCTTTATTTTATTATGATCACCTCGAACAAATATTTTATAGAAGAACAATAGACCCGGCATTTAGTCACTAGTTCTCTGGCAATCAGAACGTCATAAAATGTGCTTAGCTCTTCTCGTGATTTTTATGTGCAGCAATCAAGGCCGGCGAAAGTTGCAAAAAGAAACCTTCTTTTGGTTTTATTCACCGAAATTTTGGAACGAAGTGTTATGTGGTAGATGAGCGCTTCGCCAATTATTTCTCAGAACCTGAAGTATGAATGGACATCTGCTTCAATGCTTGCTTCATAAATACAGAACAAAAAGAGATATAAAACAATTGCTGTGTACGTAACTATATATGTGTGCGGCGTTTCAAGAACATGAACTACTAGAAAGAGGTGCTTCGGAGCAGCGCAGTCTATATAAGGACAGAATTGTTCTAAGTGCGTAGCTTACAGATGTACCATGCATGTGATCAGCCAAGCTGTTTTAAAAACGTTACTTTCTTGTTGAATTCGAGGTTCAGACTTAATAATGTTTCAAGTTTGGAAAACAGTGCGTAGACGAAAACTTGCTTTATTTAAAAAAAAAGACGCAATACCATTCTCGGTCTATTCCGTGCAAAAGGCGCTTATTTCATTCCTCTGACCATTGTTACCATCCCGTTTCGGGGTTGTGAAAGTGTTAAACGATTGCTTAGTCACTCTAATCCCGGAGTTGCAACTCCGCAACATTGGTAGGAGGCGTGGTCTACGCCATCGTTTTCCCCAGGACACTCTCTAAGCATTAAGAGTGACGTTTCAGGCATAAAATTAGAGAAGATGTTTGCTTGCACAAAGTCACAATTCTCATCTGATGAATAGTTGCATAGTTGTCGTGGAAAACAACATCGTGGTGGCTAGTTAGCTTAACAGAAGCTCTCGAGCTAGAGATATGATCTGGCAGTTCAAGCAGTGTTGGAGCAACCGCCGTCACAAAGTAACAGTGATATGTTACTGCGTTTACAGATTCTACCACAAGGGGGCACCAAAGAAGAAGCGCTGCAAACGTTCGTGCCGGAAGAAGCTTTTGTGCGAGCAAAGGACTGCCATATCGTCTGATCTCAAGCATTGCTAAGGAATCTTGCAATAATGTGCAACATATCACAGTGTTTCCTAAAATTACCTATAGGGGACTCTGGTGCTGCGATCGTTCAGCGACCATGGGAATGATGGGTAGTACACAAATTTGCCTAGTATTCGTACCTGCGGGTGGCGAATCGTACTTGCGGCTTCGTTTATGGCTGGTTACAGTTTAGTTTTGAAGGAAAGAACGAACCCTTTTGAACTTTGTGACGTGATTCTAAATGGTAAGCCTAAAAAAATAAGGTGTTGAAGCGCGACCGCTGACCATTTGCTGATTTGATTTTTATTTCATGAGAAAACACTTCCAAGCCACATGAACACACACGAAGCCAGAAGAAGGCCAGATGTACGATGATCAGACAAATAAGTGTACTACCCATCCTTCCCACGCTCGCTGAAGCACCATGTGTTGCAGCTGCCATAGACACTGGCACCAGAGTTCCCTCTAGTGTATATTAGGAAACTGTGCGCAGCAGATGACAGGTGGCGAAAATTCGCTTTACAATAGCGCGCAATTTTCAAAAAAGACCGACGAAAAGCCTATCAGGACACGGAATAACATTACACGTGTATCTTACAGCCAAAGGCCACAATGCTCAATCATATTATATTATTCATTCGCACTTTGAATCATATGTCATTAAACATCAAATTACAAAAAAATACTTTTGTTCGTTTGTGTTAGTATGCAGTGCATGTATTGATTTTTGTGTTCGAAAAACTTCGTGTCTGTTCTGCGTGTTTGTTCTAATTTGCTGTCAAATATATTTCATATCAATATGGCAAAAGTAAAACACCAATCTCACAAATGCGCAGTGTGACAGCGCATGTCAGCTACCCCGTCCCCGAGATCCGAGAAGGCCATTTCCTTCGATGTTTGGGAAACTGAAGTCATACTCGCGCCATTGCTGCCCTCCAGTTGCATTTGCCTCTCCAATTACTCGTGTTCGCTGATTACCCCCATAAATAAATAAATAAATAACACAGCCGTGCAATGTTCATACAACGATTTGCAGCCACATTCGTGGCAACGAATGGCCGAATTTTCATCGCTGCCCTTCTTCAACCTGTTCACAAGCTCACGCAGACCGTGGTATAAGGACCGACCTGTTTGCCCAGTGTAATGCCATCCACACGATAGTGGTAACTTGTATACGACCTTCTTGGTGCAGTCAACATGCTTGCTTCGGTGTTTTAGCACGGATTCTTCTTTTTTAGGCCTAAATGATTGGTCTGGTGGTGATGCAAAGTTTAAACAGTTTTTCAGGGGCAGACATAATTAAGGCAGACACGTACGCCGGCCCTCGCGCGCGCGAGAGCTGGCTTTTATTATGCGCTGGTTAACCATCGACAACGTACAAGCGCTACTTACTTGCTTATTGCATTGTTGTAATATTTTGGTGCGTATACTGCTGTATTTGTCATGTCGCAATGACGAGCATGATGTGGACGTTGTTCATAAAATATTCCAAAACGATGACTGCTATGTACGATGCAGTTGGTTAGTATAGCCAGCGACGTAAATAAGATATCAGCGGTGTACCATCAGTTTTACTAACGTGCTAAGAGCCATCGCTCACATGACTAAAATTACAACGATGAGCACCCTTTTTCCGAAGGCACCAATCTACCTCGTCTGGTAAGTTATCAGTATCTCGCTACTTTAGCAAAAGTCTTTCTGCATCTAACTCTGCAAATCAAGTCGCTCTACATTTACAGAAGCGATTGGTATGTTTTCAAATAATAAACTGTTGCTAATTTAAATTCGTTTGAAGCGCTTCGTCGCCTACACAGGGTCGGTTCCTTCGTCCCGGTGGTTTCATCGCGTTCGCTTCATTGAATGAAAGCAGCAAGGCGGAGAATCAACACTCAGCATAGAAGTTTGTTGTTTTTTGTACATTTGAAACATGCGGGAGCATCGTCTAGTTGCTTATGTTGTTTGTGTTTATCTCTGGCTCTGTGCTGTTTTATTGTGCCACATCACAAAAAATTAACTCAGCTAACCTTGCCTTTGATCAAAGACAAGTTTCTACGCCTGCTGTGTATGTAAACTTCTTTGGTATTTTTTTAGGAGCGAAGCTCTGTATAGCGGCACCCGTTCGTCCCAAGTAGCCATTGTAGTGTGTGAAAAGTATAACATTTTGACCTCCGAGGTGGTGCCGGTGAGAGATTTATGCTGTGCGTTGTTGAACAATAAAAAATAGTGCTCAATGTACATGCCATTGGCTGCTAATGGGGAATGAGAGACTGGAGCATTCGGCTTTTAGTTAACGCGCTTGCTGCAATCCCCATTAGCAGCCATTGGCATGTACATTAAGCACTATCTGACAAGAAAGGGTTGCTACGTTATACTCGCTGGGTGTAATCTCCTTAGTTTTAGAAAGGTTTAGCGAGCGTTGAGCCGCAGTGCCATGAATACAATGAACTAGTATATACCATGAACTCGAGGTGGTTAAAGGTGGGAAGTAGATACGAAGCGCAAGCTGTAAGAAAGTAAAAGCCGTATTCTCCTGTCTCTCATTTCCCATTAGCAGTCATTGGCATGTACATTGAGCGCTATCTGACAGGAAAAGGTTGCTACGTTATACTCGCTGGGCGTAACATCCTTGGGTTTAGAAAGGTTTATCGAGCGTTGGGCCGCAGTGCCATGAATACAATGAACTAGTATATACCATGAACTCGAGGTGGTTAAAGGTGGGAAGTAGACCCGAAGCGCAAGCCGTAAGAAAGTGTACGTGTGCCACCTCTCGTTCAGTCCTTGGAATGTCCGCTGGATGGCTGTGATTCTATATGAGGAATATATGATGAAAAGATGCGAGATGGTGGTACTTGGAGTGTTGAATAGATAGACGAACGGACACACAGACAGATGCATGGATGGACGCATGAAAAGACGTACGCACGGACGGGCAGATGGATGCATGGACGGTCACACAGACGGACGCATGAACGGATGGAAGCAAGAACGAAAAGACGGACGAACGATTCGCGCCACTCTCCATCATTCAATTCGTGGATATGCTGCCAATTTTTTTGGTTTTTCTTTTTTCTTTTGTTTTCAATATTATAGATACGCATACATATACGGTGCATGACATCGACGCCGACGTCAACAACGGCGGCAAAATCTAGCCGAGAGTGTGCATTTATTTGCTATCGCTGTAATAACAGAAGGGACGCTATGCTCTGACGCGTCTCGTGTTAGCTTCAGCGGTTTCGCTGCATCGTACAACTCGATAAGTGCGTCACTAAAAAGAATGTTTTCGCAACATTGAAAACTGTCTTTGCCTTCTAGAGACCAATTCCACCGATTTTATTTTCTGAAAAGTTTGTGCGTTGCCTCGAGTGTTTCAGCCAGACAGGGCAAGGACTTAGCCTGAATGTTCAGAAGCTCTCAGAAAAGGTGTAGCTGTCCAGCGTTCTTAGGTTCAGGCACTTTCAATACGGCCTTAACATTTTCTTTCGTCCACTTCAGTCCTTTTTTATTAATCACATAGACGAGATACTCACGCTTCTCAGAAGCAAATTTACATTTTTATGCGTTTGCGCAAACGCCTTGCCTATAAGGTGCTCTAGAACACGGTTAGTATATTGCGTGCGTTCTTCTCGTGTTTTTGCCGGCAATCAGAACGTTGTCCAGGTAGCATGCGGTTCTCAAAATTTTTTTTTTTGGATTTAGGCCATGGTCGACTTAAACCACGCAGGGGCGCTTGCGACGCCGTAAAGAAGACGTCTAAATCGAAACAAGCCAACGTGTGGGTTCAATGTTAGAATTTCTTGTGACGTCTAATACAGCTCGAGTTGCGAATATGCTTTAGAAAAATTCAAAACAGTGAAAGCTGCACCTCCTGCCACCAACGCAAAAATATTTTCAGATTAGGGCAGTGCGATGTAGCTAAAGGTGCGGGTTTACAGTCACACAATAGTCATCACAAAGTCTCGCACTTTTGTCGCCTTTAGACACTGTTACTACGGGCGTAGTCCAGTGACTGTCGGATTCGGTAGATAATGTCAGCGGGCTGAAATTTATGAGCTCCGTTTCTACGTTGTCGTAAAGTGTGCAAGGCACTGGCCTCGTTTTGCGAAAAAACTGACCGGGCAGTGTCTTTCAGCACCAAGCTTTCTTTGAAACCTGTTATAACGCCTGAGCCTCTCTTAATCACTTCAAGGCAGTTTTGCTTCAAGGAAATTTCAGTCTACACCATATTTATTGAGAATCCCTGTCGCCAGTTCAACCCAACTTGTGACAACTAGTCCAGGCCCACCAAGTTTGGCATGACATCACTCACCACGTAATTTTGCGCAATTATTAACGGTAAAGTGTCATGCTTCCTTGAATCGGTTACCCGAAATTCAACAAGTCCGGTTACTGGAATCCAACTTCCATTGTAGACTATTACCTTACGTTAGTCTTGCCACAGGGCTTGTGCGAAATCAATTTCCGGAACTCGCCTTCATTCTTTATTGAGATTGCAGCTACTGTGTCGACTTGTATCTCCACCTGTCTGCTGTCAATCAACACGCCTAAATTGTACACCCTGGCCTTATGCATCACTTACATTTTGAACGAAAAAAGTTTCTTTAATGGTAGCATCTACGTTTGTCATTTGTCCCCGAACTAATTTTAGTTAGGCATAATTTTGCCAAGTGCCCCGTTTTCGAACGTTTCAAGCAATAAATTGCTATGGAAATGTGGACACTTCATGACGTGTGAACAACCACATCTAGTACAGGCTAAATCGAACCTTTAGGGTGGAAAGTTCATACCTTGTGCAGAAGGCTTCCATTACCAGTTGACGTCGTCGTCTGTGGCACAGGCGGTGTTGGTCGCGTTGTTGCTAGGGGATTGCTTTATGTTCTGTCTTTCCGTTGCTTCCATTCCAAGCATTGTGCTGTGAGCCTTTTCGAAGGTGTGGCTTTTCTCGTCCGTTGCGAGAAGCTTGTACCGAATGGAGTAGTTGAGTAATCTCACAATGAAGCGAATTGGCTCTTCAAGATACGCCTCTTTAATTGCCTCTCCCGACTTGCCTCTTCAAGGAACTTGCCGAAGTTGCACATGGCTGCCAGCTCATTGAGTTCCACGACGAAAGTCCTGATGCCTTCACCTGAGCGTTGGTATCTCTGGTACAACTCGTACCGTTTCACTACCACAGAATGCTTGAGCGTGTAGTGGTTTCGCGGGGTCTTCACGCCACCTTAATAGGTGGCTTTTACCGGAGTCTCCGGAAAAAGCAGATTTCGAAGCGTAATAAGTGCGGCCTGTTAGATAAGCATCAAGAACACCTGCTGCTACTTTTCCTTGTTTATCCCATTAGCAGTTGTAAATGCTTTGAAGCGTTGAAAGTAGACTCCGAGGTCACCTTACTCCAGTGAAAGCTCCGGCAGGTGAATTAGAAACCCACCACTGTCGACCCTGCCACTGGGCGTTCAATCCGTAGTTTCATCTTCAACATCATCGTCGCCATTGTTGTAACTTGAAGAAAAAAAACGAACAGAAACCAGAGAAAAGGCTTGCTTCTTCATTCGACGCATCAGTGGCGTCTCAGAACAACGAACGAAACATGCGACATTGATACATTGAGCCGCAGGTTCTTCATAGATAGCGCACATGCGTTATATCACGGACAGGCACGCAGGCAGTCAGCATGGTGGCCACACCGATTTTATCACACACAACATTCAGCTTGCACCAAGCTGAATGGCATCATGCCTGCCATTATTCGTATGTAACTGCACGAGCACTCTCGCACCTCGACCTCTAACGATGGCTTAATTTTGCTGCTGTTCAAGTAATGGCTCGTTGATTTGTGGTTCGACTATTCACAAAGCTGGTACACCATTGACGTGAACCGTCATCACAACAGCTCAGGATGCTCACAATGGCACACAAGAGCAGTGATTCTGTGGGTGAAAATGATTACTTACACTGCGCATAAGCAGTGTAGTGCATTATTCCATGCTGCGTGTTGAAAGTCTTCAAATGATCTTTGTAGCAGTGGTACACATGTCCTGATTGTTGTCCAGTTGCTGGTTTCATGTCATCTATCTTCCTGTTCCTATTTAATGATTGCACCAATTAGTCACAAAGGTACTTTTGCAAGTGACAGGAGAAGTCGTTGAATTTTAAGCGCATAATTACTTTATTACAAAAATATGACAACCTGTGCAACACGTTGAGGGCCATTTGACTGCTCAATCACACTGACATGAATGAATACTTTTTCAGCAACCAGTGCACGCAAAAGCGACTTTGCATTTCGAAATTTTAAAAGAGGTTAACAGTATACCTCTGCCTACGTGGAAAGTGAGAGGAGTAGAGATTCATAGGCAAAACGATTCAGAGACACAACAGGTCACTCTGACGAAGGCTACCCCGACTTAACATATACATAGAAGCATACACACAACAGCTCTACAAATAAGCTTGGGAGTAAAGACGCTCCTCCAAGAAGAACCATTTAAAATTATCCAGAGCCTGGATGTTTGTGTTGTACCTTTTTCAGCCGTGAGAACACTAAATCCACGTGCAGATAAAACAAACACCAAAGCCACGTGCAGACAAAACGAACAAAGAAACAATTACTTGTATATGTAAACAGGTTTTTATTGATGGAGTAACCGCATGGTAAATTGTCTCAGAATAAGCTAGCAATGTACCCCCTTACGCGGGCACTGAAAACGCACAACTATAGATGGAGAGATCAGCGAAGTGGTATGGACAGCAGCTTCAAAGAAGGTTATTGTGAAATTGGGGCACACTCTAAAATGTCCAAAAAGCGCGATGATCTGGAATCTCGATGAGGCTTCTCTAGAGCAAGTTATAATGCACATGAATGAGGACTGGGAATCAGGCACAATTCGCCAACAAGGAAAACGGCTCATATTGTTATACATAAACAAGGTGCGTGGTTCTCGATGGGTCCACCTGGTGGACTACCCAGTTAGCGGAGTGCGTTTAGTTAATCGAAAAATAAACGGCCATCTGTGACGTCATGGGGCTCTTGATCAAATCGACGCAACAACCCCACTACTATATTCCCAGCGTAAAGAGAGAGAAACTGGGCGATATATATAGTACGATCACTTAAAAAAAAACTTGACTTGCCTCAAGTTGCATATGAGTGTGTTCACCTGTTTGAGAATAGTATAGGAAATGCTTTCCGAACATACAGGTGCGTTAGATGGGTGACCACGTTAAACTTGTAGCGCGCTAGTGCTGCCCACAAGAATCCAGCCAGGAGAAGATGACGACGACACGCCAAACACGAGACGGCTGCGCCTGTCCAAGGCTTTCACTTAAGATCCTGCCGCCCGCTTCTTGGCCGATCCCACTTTGTGGGTGTGTGCCAGAGTAACAAGGATCATTATCATTATCATCACCATCATCATCGTCATCATCATCATCATCATCATCATCATCACCATCATCATCATCATGCTAAACTGCTTCTGATGAAACACGTAGTTCGTGGTATCACATCATCAACATCTGTCTACCTGTTTCCACAAATTTGGGACCCGGACATAACCTGATCACTCTCACTTCCCGATTTGAACTGACCTCAGCCGCTTCGTTTCGCCTACAGCTGCCAGAAACTCGAGCACAAAAGTTTTATCCTTTTTCCCGAATTCAGGCAGTTGTGACCTCTAATCAGGGGCCGTTATCATCTCCGCAACCCCTCGATCGCTAGGCTTTTGCTCTCAAGCTTCCTGAGTTGTGGTCGTCGGACTTTTTGATTCATCACCGTAGAGTCATTATTTCGTTGTCGTTGGGTCACCTCGCAGTTGACTTGTATGACTATGTCGTCGGAGTGCTTTCGCCTCTTATAGCATCGGTTGTCCCCAGGGTTGTCTCCCCTTCAACGGATCTTTAGGAGACACTGATAAGGCGCACTACGGACAGCGAACAACATCAACTCGTTACATTAGAGGAGCTTTGTTATCGTACCACTACTGGCGTACTGCACAGCATAAAAATCTTGGCGCCAGATTTCACTGCGCCATTAAACAGCGCATTCTTTCGCAAAATGTTTCTGCAATGCCTTCCGACGTAGATGTGT